>NC_071538.1:6921939-7233669 GCF_026979565.1 Vidua chalybeata
AGTGAGATTTAGATTAAGTGTCTTGCTCAAATTCACAAAGGCAATCTTTGATACCACTTTGGGTCCTGCATCCTATTCCAGCCTCTCAATGTAACAACCCTTCCCTCCAGTTATTGCCAGTCCTTCATCCCTTTATTTGACTTTTCTGAATATTGCAGAATTACTCACTTCACAACCGAAGGGAATTCCTGGGGTTAAATGGCCCCAGCACCTTCTGCTGTTCCAACATCTGAACTGAAAAATACATCTCTTCACACTCATCAAATATTTTGTTAGGATATTAGACATCTGATGCAAGAAATGTCAGCACACAGGGACTCTCATGTCAGGTGGGCATGCTCATCTCAGATGCAGAATTCCAAAATCTTTGGGAGTACCATGGTCAGGCAATGTTGTTGCAGTGTAATTTTTTTAGCATTGCAGCAATCCCTAAAATGACATTAAATCAAGAATATCCCAAGGTGGAAAAGAGAGCAAATGCTGGATGCATGGCCAAGGTGTGCTTTGCTGGAAAACACACAGCTCTTCTGCCAGCAAGAAATAGGCACTACAATTCCATATTTTTCTAGATTTTTATCTATATTCAGGTCTGTTAAATCTCAAATTTCTTTTTCTTTAAAGGATCAGCTTCAAAGGACACTCAAGTGAATTCAAGGTAAACATTTCTATTTCTCTTGTTGTAAAAGGAGTTGTTATGCAAGCTGTTATTTTGCAGTTATTTAATTTATTTTGCCCTTTAAATAATCACCAAAGTATGATAATGCTTGACACACTACTGTGAATATAAGACTTCCCTCTGAGGTTTACATTTCATATATGAAGTCTAGGATGAATGATGCCATTCTTATGGCATTTAAAAAAAATGAAAATCAGTGAAATGTCTGCTCCAAGTGTATAAAAAAGATCCAGAGAGTAAGACATTGCTCTGCATCATTTTAAAACTAAAGAGAAAAGTGTCAGCCCGAGTACTCTAGAGCCAAAAATAAAAATAAGCAGAAATAAAGGCAGAGCTGCTCAGTCTCATTTAGCTGCCTAAAATTAGTGCAATGCAAACAATAAATTAGATGCAGGGTTTAAAGGAAATTGGACGTTTAAAATTCTGTTCAGTGCCAAAAACTGTGAGTTATTAGTAAAAAACCAAGCAAGATAATAAATTATTTCAATATAATGTAAAATATCACCCTTAGCCGTAGATCCAAAGCGGAAAATCTTAATAATCCACACAGTTCCCATGTTGGATAAGCAAATAAAACCCCTAATGAGATTACTTATTTCTGAACAGAGATTCACACAATGTCCATATTCTTTGTGATCCCTTCAAAGGGAGAGCAGGAAAAAACGCAGGAACAAGTCACCCTGCTGATATCCTTCTGTCCTTTTTAATTTTTTTTTTAAGCACCTAAATATTTTAACAAACAGCTGAGGATTCTGTGCTCAAAAAGGAAGGAAAAAAAAAAAAAAAAAAGAAGCTACAGTCTAGTCCATCTCGCTGGCAGGTTAATTTGGGTTTGTGGGGTTGGTTTCCATGTTATGAAAGCCACCCCTCTGATCTCTGATGGCAGCAGCCTGACCCGCTGTGACAATCTGCAGAGAAACCGTGGGGCTGGCGGCTCAATGGCTGTGACTTGAACAGCGCTGCTCTGGGCCCGGAATCAATTCTCTCTGTTTACAGACCATTTCACAGCCCTTTACCTGCAACATCACTTGTGTCAGTCCCATAAATACTTCGGTGTATATAATGCTTGAATTAGCATAATGGTTCAGCACAGGGCTTTAAGCACAAAGAAGGACATGTCAACATGTTCTCTTCACTTAAGCAATTAAGAGCCATTATGCTGCTTCAGTGGAAATATCATCAAGGTTAAAGACAATCCCAAACACCCCTCTAACCTTTTTATTCTAAGTCTAATAAATGAGGCATAGAAATTGAAATGTTAGTAAACAGTGCTACTTGCAAGCTCTTTTTGTATCATGTTTAATCAGAGCTCTCATTCGCCACTTGAGAAGTGCACGCTCACCATGGGCAGGAGGCACGGGGGTTATTCAAATTATTCCCAAATTATTCCCCCTTTTGCAAAAGCTCACCTCTCTGTAGGGGTTTGTTTCGTGCCTTGTGGCAAGGTCTGGGTGCTCTGATTTGGGAGAGTAAAAAAAAAAAAAAAAAAAAAAAAAAAATATATATATATATATATAGGCAAAGGCAACAGAGATTGGGTCACATAGAATAATTCTAGATAAATTCTTTCTCTCTGTGTGTATCTGAGTGCACTCTGATATTTAATTTTTTCAATGTTTACTCCAGGCTTTGTATTTCCTTCTCCATGCTACTTAGGAAAATGAGACAGTGGAAATTTGTTATTATATTGATTTTATTTTTAATTTTATTTTTATTTTTATTTTAAGATGGCAGCTTTCAGCCAAGGCCAGAACAGTTGCTCGTGGGTGATTCTGGTGAGATGCAGCATGGAGGATCCTAGGCACTGAATTTTCAGGGCTTGATTTTGGAGGTGTGTGCTGGTTTGTTTGCTCTGAATGCATTCCTAATGCTCAGCCCCTTGATTCCAAAGGCTTTGAAAAATCTTAGGAAAAACTGGGAGGGAAATTGAGCATCTGGAGCAGAGAGAAAGAGACAAACCCTTGGTAGGGAAAGCCCCAAAATAGAGAGGATAGAACCCAAGAGCACTCCAAGAACTGTGTGTGTTTACCAGACACCCTCCTGAGGCAAATCCTCCTTTTCCTGCAGTATTTCGAGTATTTCATGTTTGGGAAACACTTGAGCTCTGTTGTAGGTTCACATAAATGTTGGAGATGATACAACTTTCTTTTATTAATGCTATGATGAATTTTTAATTTTTTTATTAATGCTTTTATTAAATTTTTAACTAATGTTTGAGTCACTTCCCTAAACCTTGTGGAAGAAGAGAGTGGGTGGGCAGTGTGGGGTGTCTGAAGGCTCTAACAGTGGGGTGGCAGGCACGTGTGATGGCTAAAATCCAGGAGTTTTGGGCCTGCATTGCAGCAGGTGATCTCCAACAATTCCATGCTCCTTATTTGCTGCTCTCTCAGCTGTTCAGCCTTGAGTTTTCCTATCAGGAATTTCACTGGGCATCTTGGCTGCTCGAGGCTACAGTGCTGAGTGCTCACAGGGCTGGTAGTGGCAGTCCACTGGAAAGGGACAATGATCCTGAGCCATCCCTCTGGCTCTGTGCTCGACATTCCCAGTGGCCACCACACTTTGCAGAGCGTCCTCTCCAAGCTTAGAGCTTTTTTTTTTTTTCCCCCTTTTTTTTTTTAGTATATGACTTTTATAAACTTAGAAGAGATCCGTTTGAATCACTGATTTCACCTTCCAAGAACCTCACCATTCCCCAGAGCTGCTGAATTTTTGTGTGGATGTTCTCATCCCACGTGCACCTCAGCTGCTGCCGCTCTGGGCTGGGATACAGCAGCAGCTGGAAATGGCTGGTTCACTCCAGCAGAGGGTCAGACAAAGCTCAGCTTCATTTCAGTACCCTCAGCTTGAGCTGCAGACCCAGAACCTGCCTGAAGGGAGGAATTCCCTCCTTATTTCATGCTCCCCTCTCAGGAGCATCCTGAGAAGTTGCCAAATTACAGCAGAGGTTTCTTCAGAACCAGGCAGGGCTGAAATTAAGTTTGGCCCCCTTTTAAGGACACCCAGCTATGGGAACTTTGTAATTGAGCCATTTTGTTCTGCTCTCCATCAGCTTCCAAAGGAAGCACAGATTGCAGAGGTTGCAGTTTAAAGCCTGACAATAATAAGCAAACATTTACAGCCTGATTTGATCTGCTCTCACCCCACTGCAATAACTTCCTTTGAAGGCTGGCTTGAGATCCACTGCAATGCCTGGAGGCTGAGAACTTGATTTTGTTCTTCTCACAATTCCTGTGCTCTGCAATCTCTCCTGGATGTCAGGGGCTGCTTGGCAGCTTCTCTTGGCTGCCCATGAGTGTCCCCCCCATCCTTCAATGAGGGAATCACCGAGCGTGGCCAGGCTGTGCTGAGGCACCAGTGGTGCCCATCCATCCATGATTCATCAATCAATGGGTGGAGAAAAAGCTGCAGATTCCTCATTCCAGGTGCACGGGAGCACCAGGATTTCTGTTCCATGTCCAGCTCTCCTGAGGCAAGTCGTGTTCCTGCCCATAAAATGATGTTCCAAGGGTTGCTCCCCTGTTTCCTGACAAAACCAGCCTGCAGGACAGGCATTGGTGGAGTTTGGAGCTTGGCTGGGAGAACTCTGCAGAGATGAGTTGTAGGGAAGGGGCACTGTGTCCTCAGGACACGGGGCAGGACATCAGGCACTCATCCCCTGCTTCCTACAGCACCTTCCAAACACGCAGATCCTTAAGCGTCCCTTTCCTCTTCCATGTTTAGAGCTGCAAAGATTGTTTTTGGTATATAGCAACACTTTAGCACCTTCTGAGGATCTCAAAGCAGGTATTAATTAAGCTCCCGAGCACCTGTGGGAAGGGAGTAAACAGCCCAATTGCCACTTTATGGCAAGGAAATGACTGGCCAAGGTCATCCAGGCAGGCACAGGAGGGAACAGCACGCAGCCATAAAACAAGAATTACACAGCTGCCTTTCCTCCAAAGAAAGATGCCCCAAAACAGGAGCTCACCTGAACTTTTACTCAGATTTGGAGGGAAAAATGTGCAAAGCCATTCAAAAGATTTTCCCCAGCTACATCACAAGGGCTCAGTTGCATTTTCCAGCCCTGGGCTGGATCGCCCTCATTCCAGCTGTGACAAGAGCTGTGCTTGAGGAATGAATGCAGGAGATATTGTATTCCTGGGAGAAGGCTTTGGTAGGTCATTTTATTTTATTCTTTCAGCCTGATTTCCTAAGCATCTCAATACATGCAGATAATGATAATTCTGATGTGTTTTCTGTAGGTGAGCATCAGCCTCATTTACCTGTCCCTTTGCTAGGACCAAAACTCCTTGGTAGAAATAAGAACCAGAGCAGCTTCTGCAGCACTGTGGGAGCTGTTTCTTCTGTTGCCTCGGGCTGGGAACAGCTCACTGGTTACTTTGCAGGGTGGAAATTGAGAAGGAGAAACAGAATCTAGAAAACATTTTGAAAAACTCAGCAGATCAACAAGTACCCTTTAAAGCTTTATAACAGCAGCTGTAGCAGAGATCACCTCTTCACCTCCTTGAGCCTAAATACCTGCTCTAAATTCATCACCTCTTCACCTCTCTGAGCCTAAATTCCTACTGCAGATTCCCCCCTTCTGTTAACAGTGTGGGACCCACCACAAGAAGCCATCCCACCCAGAAACAGAGAGCAGGCAGAGCCAGCACCATCCTCATTATTTTATCTCTCTCATTTGTCATTCCAACAGCCCTGTCCACTCTCACCCTATAAAAGAAATTATAATTGAAACCATGCTCGTGTGTTTTGAGGCAAGAGCGACTCTGTGATCATTTAGCTCTATCCAGGCTGTAACAAAAGCTGCCACAGATGCTTGTTCCACTTTTTTTTTCCTGCACGAAGAAATAAAGCACAGTTGCACAAATGACATGTATGTCAATCTTTAGGTCACGATGCTTCCTGCAGTTGTATCCCAAGTAGGAGACATCAAGCTAAAGGCATTTAAGAATTAACAGTCTGTACCCGAGACAGGAAATGGAGTTTATAAAACAGGTGGATGAAGACCAGTATTCACTTGCATCACATTAAAGCAAATCCATTTATATTTTATTTCCTATATACTGGCTCGAATGTGCATTTTTACCATAAGCAGGCTCTGCAGTTCCTGGGGGATGTGGGATATTTGCAGGTGGATGGCTTTGGCCTGGTAAAACTTGAAGGCCAGGCTGGACAGGGTTTGGAGCAACCTGGGATAAGGGAAGGTCCCCACCCAAACCAGCCTGGAATTCTGTGACCTTCCATGTAGGAAATGATCTAGCACAGGAGAAGAAGGAGACACTGCCCAGAAAACTCCACTCCCCCAGCTGAGGGTTTGGCTTTTCCACCCTGAATCCACACGGAGGTCACAGGATCCTTTTGCAGTGCCATAAGTGTGCTCAAACCCAGGGAAAAGTTAGCACCTGGTGCTCCAGGCAGCCCCAGCTCTCCAGATTTCTCTACAAGTGCTCCCTTCCCTGAGCATTGCTATCCTGGGTGCATATTAACCATGATTGAAACAACGCCCATTGGAAGTCTTAAAACCTTAACCACCAGTTTTACTTCTAAAATAAAGTAAACTGCCAAAAGTTCTGATAAAAGTGACAATTTATATTTTTAAGTAGTACGTCCGGAATTTTCCTGTAGCTGTAGACAAAGGAATTCTTACCCAGATAAGTATAAGAGCACCAATAAATTTAAGGTAGCTTATGCAAGTTAGGCACTAATGAATGTCATCTTCTGTTTTGTCATGAAAAAAGATCTTTCTGCTGCTAAAGGAGACTGATTTAGATTATGAATAGCTATAGTGATTTGCAAAAATGGCTCCAGAGAGATAGACTGAGATTCCATATACTCATGGCACTTGAGGTTTCTGCCCTTTTTGTTGAAAATTAATTTGTCCTGTGGGTTATTGGATTCTAGCTCAGCCAATGTATATTGCTCAGTCATCACAAATTTACTTAAAATTTAGTGTAGCTGAAGTTCATTCAACAAGACAAAAGTCTACAGTTGAAAGCTTCTAAAAATCTTTTTAAAAAACTGGCTGACGGTGTAATTGAAAGCGCTGGGATGAAGGAGATTTACAGAATGTTTTGCAGATATCAGTATCTGGTTTATTATATCACAGAGACTCTTCAGCTTCCTCTCTGGATGGTGAAAACAAAAGGATAGTTGCTGTCCCCTTGGTGGATTTGTCCCATCCTCAAAACCCAAACTTACACTCCTAAAATGAGAAGTGCCTGCTACCATTTTCTACAGCTTCCTCCACTATTTCTTTAATTTGATGCATATTCTTTTTTATGGAATAGAGAAAGAAACTCTGGCTATAAAATGTCAAATGCCTCCTCTTACATACCATTTCTTTTTATTTTTTTCCCTTTTATTTCCTTTCTTATCTCCCTTTCTTTCCTTTGTTTGCCTTTGATGTATGAGAGAAAATTTCGTTCATGTTCTTGGAATCCCCATCTGAGTTTTCACTTCTTAGCTGAAATATTGCCTTTGCTTGTAAATTTGATTCCCAAAGACAAATAGGTTCAGGTTAAAAAACAAACAAACAAACAAACAAAAACCAAAACCTAATTCTGCTCAAATCAGCAATCTTGTTTAAATTAAAAGGCTGTAACTAATTTGATTGATGGGTCCAAGTCCTCTCTTAGCCCCACACTGGTGAATCGGGTTCGGAATCCCCACCGAGAGGGGCTGGTGAAGGTTTCCAGACACAAACCAGGGGGAGCTGGGTGCAAACACCAATGTGGGCAAAGAGGGGTGATCAAAGAATAAGCAGGTATTCAACATTCACAGCAGAGTGGTTTTTCATTATCTATAGAGGATAAAAATCTTCTCGATGAGAAATAATTCTCCTTATTTTAAGCTCTATCAAAAACAGTTTCACGTCGCCTTTAAATGATGGGGATTTTTAAAAAGCAAAATACGAAGGCAAATAGTGCTGGTGGCATATGGGGAGAGCTCATTTTGTGCACAATCATCGAGGATGGTCCCCAAATACTGAGTCCATAAACACTTTGTTTGTGTCCTGCCTACCAGGAATTATGCTTTAAAAATGACAAACAGGAATTTAAAATTCAGTTTCAATTTAGTATTAAACCCACTTCATAAACATCACAGTAAAATTAGAGGAAATACGGACAACAAAAATTCTCCCAGTCCAGATCTCTGTTCAGGTGGCTATTTTTTAATATTTCCTTTTTTTTCCCTGACTCTGATGATACATCTGAATACAACTGATCAAGTTTCAGCTACGAGGCTCTCAGCTCTTTGCTTGATACAGAATTGCACGAAATGAGATACAGTGCCATGACCAAATCGTGACACAATGGACTGGAAATTTTAGATTAATAAACCTCTTTCGGAAGAGAACTAAATAACTTTTACAGTTTTATCTATGGCTATTTGTTTCTTTGAAGATTTATGGTCCTTGCAACAGATATGCATCTTATCTTTCACTCTTCAGATTACGGGAAGATGATTTTAAACAGCCTCCTGACTGGCACGAGCTGGAATTGCAGATGATCTTGCTTTAAAAAAATGCTAAAAGTGAACTTGCAAGTCAAATGAGAATATCATTACACGTGTCAGAGGGGTCTGAGAGCAGAATCTGCATCCAGCTAAACAAGATCTAATCCTTATTGTGGCGACCCGGCATGCTCAGGCAGCTCTTTAGCATCCGGGAGCTTAACGAGGAATTCCAACTTTCCGTGCTGCCGCTGCTTTAATTGATTGACGCTAAAAGTTTAGAAACTCAAATCCGAGGCGCTCTCACAAAGCTCCTTTAAGCGAGGCTTCTCCTTTGAAAGCGGGCTCCTCGATTGAAAGTGGCAGCCCACATTTTTAGGTTTCAAGCAGCTCTGTCATTCCGGCAGGAATGTGTCTGCCACTTCACACGAAAGCTCGGCCTGAAAGACATGTACTTTGAATCAGAGAATCAATAGAACACTTAATGGACAATTAGGAGAACAGCTGTAGGACTGTCAAAGGCCCATCTGTACACAGCTCGGCTGGACAGGGCACGGAGCTCGCACTCGCTGCCCCGGGGCACCGCTCCATCACCAGCCCCCTTTCATTTCCCGGCACCGCTAATGGAGGATTCCTTTTTCATTACAAATTTTAACACGTGTAGAAAATTATGGAAATTGCTCGGGCCATTTGTCAACTTATATCATGTGAATTGATCAATAAATTTCACCAGTTTGTTGTTAATGTAGATAAATTTTGGCATTTAATTAAGCTACAAGTGAAAATGTGGCCACTTTTAATTTCGGCAGATGCTCCCTTTTCATCTGTAATCCAGGGATACATTGGCAAATACAATTCAGTCGCTAAATATTTATAGACAACATGACAATTCCTAAAAGAGTTATCATCGATGGTTTTGGTTCTGAAACAATTAGCATTGTTTGAAAGAGCTCATGTGGAAAACTGAAATAAATTCTGAACAGCAGATCAAATTATGGCTACACAGGTACATTGAACGTATAAAGCACATAAATCTACACATGGTATAAACACATGATTATTCCAGGAATACTGCTCTGTGCACAAACATGGAAATTCTGATCAGCCAAGGTACAAATTCCCACATCCATAAATACTCGTGCACTACACAGAAAGTGCTTACGGATATCTCTGAATGAGACCACTACAGTGATATTTATCCTTAATGGAGCTGCTTTGCAAATATATAATGGGAGGGATTGATCTCGGGAACTAACACCACGGAAGGAAACATTTCATACACAAATACTTTATGTAGGAGAAGTAAGAGTTGACAAAAGCATTGCTGCTTGTAACAATAAATGTATTTAAATTCTTTTAAAATACCGAGTACATTTCCAACCCGTGATAATCAGGCTTCAGCCTTTAAACTTCCCGATATTTTTTAAGCACACACAGATTTGGCCAGACAATAAGAAACATAAATGAACATTTTAGTCTTTCTATATGGCCTTAGGGAGGCTGAGATGAAATCCTGCCTCTGACAGCCAGAGGCCCCAGACACAGCACTCAGCAGCCAGGCTTGACATGATGAACTGCTGAGGCTCCTCTGAGAGCCAGGGGGGTTTGCCTGGTGCTGCTGCTGCTGCCGGGGGGCCTCTGGGGCAGGAACAGCCTTCACACCCCATTGCTGGGGCTGCTAAAATCCCCTGGGCAAGCAGCTCCTGCCCTGACCTGCAGCTTTGGGCTAAAGGACTTGTCTAGCATTTAGAGGACGTGGGTCCTGCAGGATGAACTTGTGCAAGGAGAAAGCTGACTCTGGGGGAATCAGAAATCAGAAATCTGACCTGGTTCTGGGGGAATCAGTGGGGCTCACACACTCCAGGTCCTCAGCAAGGGCTCTCAGTGCCCTGAGCAGGCAGGTTCAGCATCTCCCCACAGCCCCACAGTCCTGTACTCCAAGCACAGGGGCAGACAAGCAGCACCCCACAGGTAAAAATCCTTTTGCTTGACTCCTTTGTGTACTGCTCTGTTTTCAGTGCCGGGCAAAATCATCCAACTCAGTAAGAAAAAAATAAGAGACCACTCAGACACACCAATCATTTTTAAAGTGGAATCTCCGGGTTTGTGGATTTGTCACCACTGCAGCATGTTTTATTTCCAGGTTTTCACAGAAAATGGTCAGCAGATTCCCTGAAGTTGTTGGGAGTGTGGGGAAGAGGATGGGAATCCTGTTCCAGCTGAGACTCACTGGCCTGCAGCCGAGGGTTTGCAATTCACACAGAGAGAACAGGGAATGCTCTTGCAGGAGCTGGGGGGCATTTGAACCATGGACAGCACAAAATACACTCCATAAATACAGAACATTCTAACCAAATCTTGAGTCACTGAAATTATCTCATTGGCCTTTCCTCTTGAACAGAAAGCTTTGTCTCAGCTTACCAAGGCTTTTTTTTTTTTTCTTTTTGCATTTCACAGCATTGGCATTTACTCTTCCTGGACTGGATCAGCACGAGTTCATCAGAACATGCCCGGGATTCCTGTTCCTGATGGCTCCACGGTGCAGGATCTTCTCTTGCTGAGAAGGAGCCCTGCTGGAGAAGGCTTCACATCCAGGCTGTCACTGCAGCTCCTGCCAATGCCACCACCCCACCTGCACAGGTACCTCAAACCCTCAGCTGTGTACAGCACACACAGCAGGGGATGGTCCCAGGGATGGGGAGGGGACTCCACAGCTGCATCCCACAAACTCTGACTTGTGCCTGACCTGGCATGTGGAACTAGAGCAATTTTGGAAAGACAGGGAGCTTAAAGGCCTAAAAACATCTGTCCCCTGCTGCAGTCAAATGTCCTGTGGGTCAGTGGTGGTCCCCGTGCTGAGCTGTTTAACACTCACCCTCTCTCTGTAGCAGAGAGAGAAAGGACCCATCACACCCTCGGCACAGCACCAAACCCCTGAATCCCAACCTGGCACTGACAGCTCCATCCTGGAAGCTGGCCTTGCTGTAAACTCTTCATGGCTGAGGTGAAAAATGCTTGACAGTTCAAGGCAGTGCTTGTTTCTGAGGGAATTGTGAGGAATATTTACTTAACTTTCCATGGTGAAGTCTCACACTCAGGATAGAAGGGGATCACACTACAGTGAGCAACAAAAAAGTCTATTAAACAATCTTTGTTTTTTAAAAAAATCTCAATAACAACAAACCCATTTGTCTGTTTCACCAGTAGAGCATTTTTGTGGGAGATCCCTATTTATCTGATTTATTAGAAATGCTCCATTGAGACAGAAAGCATTTTTCTAATAAACCAAGAGGTTAGCACTATTGTTTTCAGTACAGCTGACCCTTGGATTTGCTGTAAAACCAGAATCATTAGAAATGCTCCATGGGTTATATTGGAGCATTTCTAATGAAACAGAGGGTCAGCTGTATTGAAATAATGTAAAATATCTAGATTCATGAGAAAAACCCTACTGAAATGCATGGAGCGTTTCTAATAAATCCAGATTTTAGTGGAGCTCAACCCTGAATCCATTAAAACATTATGAAAAAAATAGTTACTGAGCATGCACCTTAAGTACTTTTTTTTCTGTGTTAATCTCTCACTTATTCTAAAATGCGTTGTAAAAATAGCAAAAGGCATCAGTGAAATTTTTTTATTTAAAGTCTGCCATTTCCTCCCCTTCCAAGGAGCAGAGAGTCACTGCTGCCTCCAGGAACAGGCACCTGGAAGCTCATAAGCTGTGCTCCAGCAGCCCAGGAGCAGGGAGGAGCACCTCACTGCAGCCTGTCCCTCTCCAGGCACATTCCAAATGTAGCAGAGCACAAAAGGACCCATGCCAAGCCATTCCCTGGGATGGAATGAGTGCTGGGAGAGCTGCAGGGCTCCAGGGAGGAGCTGCTTGTGGAGAGCTCTCAGGAATCCCAGCCTTTTCCCAAAGTGGAATTATAGGAGGGATCATGGTTTTCTCCCAGCCACCTAGCAAGGGGCTGGAGCATCTCTGTGTTCATTCCCTGGGGATTTTCCCCTTGTTTCTGGGAGCCTGAAGTGTCTTCACTAAGAGATGTAAAGGATCTCTGCCTGCAGGAAGGGGCATCATAAATAAAAGCCCTGGTAGGAAATACAGGTGTGGTGCACTCTGGGCACAGAGTGGGATGAATTCCCAGGCACCTCGAATCTTCCACTGTCTGCAGATGTGATTCATGATGGAGAGATTACATTGCTTGTACATAAAGAGAAACTCCAGCCTGGTTTCCCCTGCCAATTAGATATTTAGTCTCAATTTACAGTCACATGGTCAGCAATGGAATGAGATTTTTTAATTACCACCAAGCTTTTTGTACCATTTTTAGTGTACAACACTATTCAAAGCCTGTTGGATTTTCAGGTTTTATTTAAGGCAGATTAAACTGCTGAAATCTTTGTAAAAGTACGTCCTGAAGATGAGATGGCTTGGGCTTAGTGCAGTTTCAAATCCCACACCCATGGCAGGTGACACCTTTAACCTGTGTGTCCAGGTCAGCTTGAGAACTGCCTGAAAACTGGGGCCTAGGGTAAGAAAAACTGGGTATTAATTGCAGCATGTTATGAGCCAGGACATCTGAAAACCAAAGAAGTCTTTCTAATTGATTGTTTCACATCAAAAGAAGAAGTGAACACTGGCAGGTTTATTTTAAGGTCTTGCACAAGTCAGTGCCTCACTTGGATGATCAAACCCCTCCTCAGAGCAGAGCTGAAGTGAATTTTGTCACTTTTCCAGATGACCTTCTTGTGAAAGTTGTGGCAGGATTTGGTGATGCTGATGCTGCTAATTCTCACTTCTCTGGTATTTTTAAAGCTTTATTATTGCACCTCTCCCCTTCTAGAACTGCTGCAGACAGGAGCTGCAGGCACCAGCCAGGCACAGCACTGGGGAGAGTTTGGAGAAGGGTTTGGATCAGCCCCAGCCACCCCCTGCTCTCTGGTAACACATCTCAAAACCTCTGAAAACAAAGCAAAAGTGATGCTTGGATTGATGGGCCGAAAGAGCTGCATTGATCAGGCCAGAATTGACGAGACCAATGTTAATTTGGGTTGTTTCAGGATAATTTGCTTAAAATTCAGCATGGAAAGACAATGCACTCCTGCACGAGGCTGTTCAGGGAGCTGGGCTGGTGTGTGCTGTAGCATTTTCCAGCACTGCTCTGGCTGCAGTCCCTGTGCTTTCAGCAGACAGCAGAGGAGCTGGCTCACCTCTGTTTATTTTATGAATGCACACACTCAGCCTGTCTGCAGCTTGTCGGCTTCTGATGCTGCTCCTTTGGCTGCTTTGTACCCACATGTACAGAAAATGTATAGGAAAAGTACATTAATATCATTCTATCTCAACAGATTTAATTCTTAAATGCTACATATACTTGGTTAATCTCTCATTTTAGAAGTAGGAAAGGTTAGATTATAACATCAGGTTAGCTCTCTTTGAAGCAGGTAATAATTAAGTTGATTCACTGTTGCAATTACTGTCAAATCCCCCTTAATTACCACGGATTTTATAGCAGCTTCATTATACGTCTGCTGTAATGCATTGTGGCCCAAAGGAGAAGTGTTGCAGGAAATTCTGCATAGCATGTATAATTCTAACCTGCAGTTAAAGCTCCTAGTGAAAGCCTCTGCACTAAATTTATCTTTTTTTGACATTTCCCCCCCTATTATTTAAAGCAGTTGAGCTGGAGTAACACCACTAAAATACACACCTAACTTCCTAAGTGAAAATGGATCTCTTCATAGGTATTAGGAATAAAAATGGGAAAATTATAAAATTAGCAGCAAATTATCCTCGGGAAACTGCTCAGCAAAAATGAAGAACACTTCTGGTCTGGTGTCATGGGGGGAGAAAACCTCTGCCTCATGTTTTGAGTCGTGCACCCCTGAACAACCTCTGAAATCCCACTGAACACAGTTTTTGAGGCAGTCAGAATTTGCTGGAGCACTCTGCTCTCCATTAATATTTTCAAACAACATTCCTTTTGCATTTTATAAACAGAATTTTTAAAGCAACTCTCCTTTTGGACTGACCCTCCAAGTAACTCAGGGCCTGATGAAACTGCTGCTTTCTGGCTCACGTGTCACTGCTTGTTTCCATTGGAAAAATCTTTACAAATCAGGGTCTGTAAATTGAGCCTGCAACAGTTCAAAACAGATAAGAGAATAATGTGTGCCATGGATTCCCTTGTAGGGAAGGAATTTACTCCCCAGCACATATTAGATGCAGAAAGGGCTCCAGTGTCAGTGACACTATTGGCAGCTGTGTTAACAGTGAAGGAGCTGCCTTTGTACAGCAGTACAGTTATTAAATTTCTCCAGAGACCATGACTCATTAATCAAATATTCATACATCTCTGTAAATACATGCTGAACAGAGAATACCCTCAGAGCTGAGCATCCCAGCACAAGTGCTCTTTCATGTGGCCCTGCCCCAGCCCTGAGAACATGCGGTCATGTTTTGCATTTCTAATGCCCCGTGTGCTCCGGAGCACCCCAGTCCCTAAAAACAGAACACAAGTGATCTTACTGATGGCAAGTGTTACACAGCCACAATTAAAATTGCTTCACTATGGCTTCATACCATCTTTTTAAGAGTGAGGACAGTGAATCAATTCTTCTGTTCTTTGTTTACCATCAGACAAGTAACTTTTTCCCATACGGATGGAGGAACCCAAGGCCATGCTCCTTTTAATACAAGAATTTGTATTAGCATGAAAACAACAAACCAATGGTTGGACTGGGAGGGCCAAAAAAATTCATGTATTTGCAAAGGCAAATGAGCTTGTTGTGTTCAAATTAACAAATGCTGTATTTTGTGTGTCCTCACTGCCACACAGAGACACATCTCACCTGCTCCAGATGTGAACACACCTCAGGTTTTGACCGTGGTCAGGCTGAGATCACAGCCCAGAGCCAAAGCCTCTCTGAGATCAGCTGAAGTTCTGCTCTGTGAGCTTTGAAACAATTCAGTTTTCTGATTTTCCTAATCCACATTCAGGATTTTGGGTTTGAGTGTTGCAGGTTCTGACTGACGCTCCCGGTCCAGGCTCACTGTGGGCTGGAGTAGAAAAATGCTTTAAAGGGGGTTCTTTGTAAATGGGGATGATCCCTTTGCTGAATGAAGGTTTAAATTCTGTCCTGTTGTGCTCTGCTGGACTCAAGGGAACAGGGAATGGAAGGAATTACCTGAATTTTCAAGTCCAGCTCGCAGGAAGTGTGGACAGCACAGAATCCCAAGTGATCCTGGTAAGAGGAGGGATATGTACAGATAAATCCTGGAAAGAGGCGAGTCTCAGATGATACTGCTTCATAGCTTTTAGAGGCTGGGACATAGAATTCACCCCTGGAACCAGTCCCTAACTGCAGATTTGGAAGGGAAATCTGCATAAAATCCTTATGGCCCAGTTTAAGGATTGAGCTCCAAAAATACTTCCTTTTTAGTTCCCTTTCTAATAAATACAGATACTCTACTTAAGCACCTCCACAGCTCCTACCACATTCATTTCAGTGCATTTTAATTTTCCTTAACAAGGCTTGACATTTACATTTTAGAAAGAAAATCCTCTCCTATATTTAATTAGGGCACTGATTGAGACAGGATGGTAATAACCTCCCACATTTCTGTGTAAGACAGAAACCCCACCTTGCTCCAGGAGCCAGCACATGCCAAAAAAAGCAGGTTTGGGTATCTGCTGTGTGCCATGCAAACATCACAAAGCTGTGATCACAAACCCCTTTCCCTCCTGTCCTCCCAGTCCTGGGGCATCCAAAAGTGATCCCAGTCCCTTCCATGACCTTGTCCACTGACCCAGCAAGCTGCTGGATGTGGATAATCCCTAAAACATTGACTTTAACAACCTTCCCTTGGGGGCACAGGGATTCACAGGCAGGATCAGAGTGTAAGAAAGGAGGAGATGGAGAGCAGGAATAACGTGTGAGTGCTGAGCAGAGCTCACAAAGCCTTGGCTTTAACACACGCCTAAACACCCACCAGAGCTGGGTGAAAACAGCAAACATTTATTTGTGCATCTTCTTGCATAAATAAAACCCTGCTGATTTGCTTTGATGGCATTTACGAGCACATTTATTCATAAACATTAGAGTGAGCAAGTTTTTATTTGCAGGAGTGTTCATGGCAAACAAAAGCCTCGTGAATTCTGCTGTGAATAAATACCAGAGAGCTCTCACTCGAGCAGGGCTGCTGCAGTCATTAAGTAAAGCTCTTTTTACTATTCACACTGTGGATTCAGACAATTACAGCTGCCCGTGGACTGCTTACAAACAGGGAAGGGAACTGTTTATGGAGCTCAGTTCATCCAATTAGACAGCAGAAGCATCTTGTGAAGACACCAAACCTCAGGGTCAAACCATGAGTGCCCAGGGCTGGATCCTGATGCCCTCAAATTCCTCTTTGCACCTTTTTGTCAATACAAATAAGTTACCAGCATTTAAAAATCCTTTTAGATGATGCTGGCATGGCCTAACCAAGCTGGTGGGAGGCTGTCCCTGTGCTGCTGGAATATTCTGCCAGAGGCTCTGGGATTAGGGGTCGTGTAAGGAGCTGAAATGCTGCTGGATGTTGTTCCTGCCTGTGCTGCATGGCCTCCCATGCAGGGCTGGGGGAATGCACCCCATAATAATCAGCTCCAAGGTGGGAAAGGGCCATGAAGTAACCTGGCCTCCTCTTGGAGGCTCCTGCTGCTCTGGCCTCCCTGGAAAAGCCCGATGACCTTGGATGAAATGGTTGTGGAACAGAACGTGGGGAGGGCTGGGTTTCAAGCCGGCTGTTTGTGTTCATTTGTGGCATTATTGACCCTTCATAACTCACTGATGGCTGCTTTTCATTCCATCATCCCCTTTAAGAGATTGTCAATAAGGCTGGAAATAAATCAGGTCTCTGGAGCAAGTCCATTTTCTGACTGGAATTAGCAGGGAACAGGAGATCCCTGCCCTGCCTCCATTGGGCACAACTGAACTGCTCAACTGCTTCACACTGACAAAGCTTCTGGGTTTGGAGGGGCCAAAAAGCCAAAAAAGCAAAAAAAAGAAGCACAAAGACAAGTCAGGTTGGCCCCAGTTTTCCACCTCTGCTGAAGCATGGGGGACTGGTGAGAGGGAAAAGAAAGCTTTAAAGAGAAGCATCACAAAGCCCCTGGATGGGGCTTGGAGCAGCCTGGGACAGTGGAATGTGTCCCTGCCCACGGCAGGGGGGCACTGGATGGGCTTTAAGGTCCCTCCCAACCCAGACCAGTCTGGGATTCTGACATTCTATGAAACAAACTTAGTAATGGTTTGAGTATATTCCCATTTCCAGACCTTCTGGAAACTGGGCTGCAATTCTCCAGGCTCTGTTTCCCTCTGAGATCTTCCAACATCAGCAAATAATTCCCTCTCCTAAAGGACCACTCTAGAAATTCCCATTTAGGAGTAAACACGAGGCAAACCCAGCCTTCCAGTCTGACCCTTCCCAAGAGCCACCCCTGGGGGCTTGTGCCCCATGGAGTCAGAGCAGTGCCCTGGGCTTCTGGAAGCTTCTCAGAAATCAGCTGCTGCCTTATCCTGAGTGCCTGGAAGCTGTTTTTAAAGGCTGGCTGGAGATGGGAGAGGCTGAAGAGGAGAGGGAGGTGGTGGCTGGGGGGTTTCTCCATGGAGGAGAGAAATCCCTCACCCTACACCCCTGAGCTCCCAGGGCAGACCCAGCACCCCCAGCAGAGCTCTGGGGTGTGATGGGCTTTGGTCACTGCCAGGGAGAGCCAAGGTTTGGAAAACAAGGCAAATATCCATGCTGGAAAGAGAAGGCAGAGTCTCCATTGAGAGGCCTGAGCTTGTGCCCAGCTGATGTCAGATATTATAAACACAGAGAGAAAGGTTCCTTGTAGGGAGAAAAGAAATGGCAGAAGGGAGGGAGAGAAAAGGGCATGAGGGGACAAAGCTCCGAGGCTGCAGCTCCTGTTCGGGCTCCCAGGCAGGGGAGGAGTGGGAGATTTGTGGAAGTCTCTCAGAACCTGGGCCACTGCTGGGTGTGTGAGTAACTGATGCTCCTCAGGTTTGTGTTTGAAGGCAGCAGCAGCAACACTGATGACACAAATTAATTGCCTGGTTTTCAGCAGCTAATGCAGATGAGGTAAAGAGAATTACTACACGATTAACATAGTTTCCAATTAAAGTCCCCTGTAGTTACCCAAAAACATCAATTTCTAGTAACCTGGTAATTTAACTTGTGTCACCAGGGCCTTCTGTGGACTTGTCTGTGCTTAAACCTCGGACAAAAACCATGATGAAAACCCCTGAAAATAGCCATGAATTTTTAACAATTAATTTGTAGCAGGCTTTAAAGAAAATCCTGCTGTGGTGAACTAAAGGATTTGCTACAAATTAAAGGACCCCAACCCAGGTGCTGTTCTACCACTGTTACTTTTCTTTCCCTCAGTTAGAAAGGGAAAAACTTTCACTATTTAATAAGTTCAAAGATGTTTCAGCCACTATATTTTTTATCCAGTTGGAAAAAGACTGAGAGAAGAGAAACCATTCCATCCTTCTAGGGAAGTTTGCTGTTGGAATGACTGACCCACATTTTCCTTTTTAACATCTCTGTGCTACAGCTCTTGTAATTCCTTGTGTGCATTTCCATTCCAAGAATTCTGAACCAAAGGCCTTTGGAAGAGCAGCTCCACTCTGCAGACACAACAGGCTCAGGTGGGTCTGTGCACATGGGATTTTTTGAAGGTACCTGAATTCAGGTGGTGGAGTCATGGAAGAAGGAAAATTCATCCTTCACTTCCCATCTCAGCCAGAGCTCCTGTGCTGCAGTGGGTGGCTCAGTGATGGACCTGGGAATTCAGCACAGAGGCACAAAGGCTCCTGCCCATGGAATATTCCCTCAGCTCCTCTCCCCCTTCCCAGGGCACATCCACTGCACATTTGTGCCTTGCAGTGCTCCCTTCCCTCCTCAGCTGCACAGCCACAAAAGCACCAAGCTCCCAGGGAAATCCTTCAATCCATCCCTGCAGGCTCCTGAAGGCTCTCCCTGTTCTCCTGAGCCCTTAATGCCTTCCTGGTGGGAAGCAGAGAGGAGAGCACCAGTAGAACCAGACCAGGCCCCTGCTCTGTGACAGGAGCTGTTAATGATGCAGCAGCTGATTGCTTTGCTTTTCTTTAATGCGAAAGGAAAGCACAACTTGGTGTCTGATTTCCTGTCCACAGCCACCCAAAGGAACCACCCTGAGGCCTTTGCTAAAGCTGCATCTCCTTGTGCTCCACTCACCAGCAATCTTCTCTCTTCTAGCTCTGCCATCTACAATTCTCCTCATTTTGACATCTAAATTCCATAAATACGTTGTTTACTCCCTCTTCTGGGCTATTAATGAAAAATATGAAGATCAAGCCAAACATCCTCACATATCTGTTAGTAAAAAGTCATATTATGCCAAATATTAGCAGGATGCAGCAGTGCAGAGGTTACTGATTTAGACAAATAATGTGTGGGGCCTTTTCCTTGAAAACAAATGAACATTTTGCCTTTTTTGAATATTAATTAACACATGCAAATGCACTCTCCAGCCCTGATGCAGACCTGGTCTAGTTCTGCCTGAAATCTATCCATTAGTCACTTCTTGCTCATAAAAGTAAAAGGTGCTTTAATGAACAAACATGATGCTTATTATTTGGATAAGTAACACTTGTGCCTCTGTGCCTGAGCAGCACTTAGACCAGGTAACATTTGCTTTACAGCACAACAATAAAATCTGCCTTTATTGCAAATAAACAGAGTATTCACCCCTTACAATATTGGTTTAGATGCAGGATTATATTCACTGTTAGAGGATCTAATATTAATATAAAAGGCACATGCACTTCATGTTTTCATACCTCTTTTATTTCCCAAGCAGCGTTAATATGGTTTTTTAAATATTGTATTTACTTTGTTAAAACATGAAACTATTTCTGTACATTTGTTTGCAATCTGAGAACACACACCACCAAGTAATCATTTGTACAGTAACAACACGTATCAAAACAAAAAATCATCACAGCCCAGAATTTTCCACATCCACCCCCCTTTGCTTTGATTTAAAAGCTGCTCTGGCAGGAGAAGCCTCACCATTACAGTAGCTGAAACAGGAAACAAACACTGCTCTCTTCTAATAATTGTCTCCAGCTGCTTTGATTGGTTGCAGTTAATATTAATAGTATAACCTTTAAAAATTGTGGGGAAAGGTAATACTTTATCTTCACTCCTCATATTAAGGCTCCAAAGCAAGCTTAATGAGAAACCATTAGAAAGTCATACTGCTAAATAGTATCTTAACTCCCAATTCAGCCTATACAATTATGGCAGGACTGCCAGTGCCAGTGACTCCTGATCCATCAACCTCACCCTTCCAGCAGGAGCTGCTCTGGGTGGTGGCAGGATGGCAGAACTGGTGGGGCCACGCAGCTGGGACTTGTCCCCTTCCCACAGGAACAACTCCAGCTGTGCTGCAGACAGCAACACCGAGGTCTCCACACCCCTGGATGTGCATCCCTGGAAAAGCCAGCCCCACCTGGCAGCCCTGCTCTGGAGTGGCCTGGAATGGCAGCACAGGAGGGCACAGGCTGGCATTTAGGGACTGGGCAGGCTTTGCAGGCACAGCTGGCTCTGAGCAAAGCATCTCCCTTCACTACCACAATGGCACAGACACTCCTCCAGCCAGCAGTGAGCACAAATAATTAGTACATACATTAGTAACTGACATCTTAAAGACTTTTAACATATAAAACATTATCATCTTTATGAAAATAGACCAATTTCAGTACAGGCTTGCCTTTCTGGGGAAGGAATTCGGGTACATTTTTTATAGTTAAAAGGCAAGTGTTCTCCTGGACAGCTGCCGATGCTCTCGTGTAAAATGTCCTTAAAGCAAGACAAACTCCTCTGTACTAAATCTCTTCAGTCTTTTCTTTTCATCCTCGGAGAAAAGGTCATTTTCTTCATGGATTGGACTGGAAGCAAAGTCATAGTCTCTAGAATGACCCTTGACAAAAGTAAACAGGGGATATTTCTCCTTGGATGAAGATTTCAGCATCTATAATGTAAAACAAACCAGATAAAACATTACTTGGAAATGAAGAACTGCAGCAAGCACAGATACTCACCTGACAATGACTGCCAAGTAAAAAATGCATTATTTTAATCATCTCATTAGACAAAAGCATTGCACAATCTAAACATTTCCTCCTTCTATTAGATATTTACTTCCCTTTCTCAGGCAGCTGCTAATTTCCTGCCTACCCCTGGTTTTGAGCACACAGATCACCTGTATGTGCTGTCAGACTCAGTACAACAAAGAGAAAGATAAAAGGATAAAAGACAGAAGATAAAAATCTCTTCAGAATAGTTAATGGCCATAAGGGTCTCCTCAAGCCCAGGTGTGAATTCTGCAGCAACTGAGCATCCTGTGGGGGGATTTTTATTGTAGAATCAACAGGTGCAATAATCAGTGTTTTTATTAGAAGTTCAAACACATTCACCAATGTAAATAAGGCAGTCAGGAGCACGTGGCTCAATCCAGATTGGTGACAGTCACAGGAACCAGGGTGCCCAAAATCTATGTTTATAAATAAGAAAACTGAGCATGGAGAAGGGGGGTGTGGGGAATGATAAATACTGAAACAGATCAGCAAAACATCTTTAAGAGCACTGAGCTTTACGGTTCAAGAGTTACCACACTACAATTGCAAACAAAGGGAAAAATAATGGAAGAGAAGGAAAACACAAAGGATGTGAAGGAAGGATTGCAAGATCAATTGATAGAATGTTTCTGACATTGTCCCTGTATCCAACTTTCCCCTCTTTTCAAAGTGACACTGCCTGAACTGTATTTCTAGAAAATAATGTCACTAATATTAAAGAACTTCTATCTAAAATACCAGGATAATAACTCCAACACTTGGATCAGTCAAGAGTATTTTCACAAATTGTGTTCAGGAAAAAACTGTACCTAATCCCAAATTTGAAAGAACAGAAATAGGGAAAAGATAACTTCTGCTGGAACTGATTTTGTAATGAGATTTTTTTTTACCATGTTATGACAGTCTATGTGACAGAACAGGGAAACATGGAAGAACAGAAACTTCACTATTTAAACTTTCCATGGATCTGCTGCTTAGGAACTTGCACTTCTTTAAATCTATTTTCTACCTCTCTGGGTAAGAGTCAAAGAAACAACTTCAGCATCAATCAGCATCTATTTATTTTAATCAGCAATAAGTTTTAAGAAATGCTTTTTTGGCTGTAGTACTAAAACCACTTATCAGGACATTCCAAGTGCTGGACAAACATTAATTCCTTGTGCTGCTGTGGTAACTGCTGTGGTTGGAATATTAACATTGAGCCCATCTGCTGCTGCATCCTTTTCACAGAGCATTTTCTGAACCCACCAAACACAGAGCAGCTCACAGAACACAGCGGTGATGCTGCATTTCATACCCTCACATCCTGGAATAACTAAGGAGAAAAAAACTTGATTCCAACTGGCCCTAAATGAATCCAGAGCAGAGTTTATCCAGGGGAAGGATGGGGTCAGACAGATTTGCTGGATGGCACCTGCTCCGTGGAGCTCAAACCAGAGCCCTGCACTTCCCACCAGGAAAAGCCCCTCGTGCTAGGGAGAAATAATGAACAATTTGGGTTTGCTCCAACACTTCCCTTTCCCCCCATCCCTGCCCAGGGCCGGGCTGCTCCCCAGCGTGTCCCCAGCCTCCCCCCGGGCCGGGCTGGCCCCGCTCGCCAGGGCTGGAGGGGACATTGCCACTTCACGAGTGCCACCTCGTGGGCCCGCCCGGCGCCAGCCCCGCTCCCGCATCCCGCCGCCACCTCCCGCAGCCCAGCCGGGCTCTGCCCGGCCTCACACCGGGAAAAGCCGCTGGAATGAACCCCGAGCTGCGTTTCCGACCACGGGAACAGCAGCGATAAATGCCACAGAGAGAATCAGGTCTGCTCAGGAGGGCGAGGCTGATTCTCTTCCCTTCCCCACAGCCCGTTCTGGCTGAGGGATGCATTTGGGAACTCCAGCACCTACCTTGGTGATTTCTTCAGAAGCCTTCTCGAAGTCCTGCACAGTCCTACAGTAAAATCCTATTGTGCAGCTCGGATCCATTTTTTTGAAGGACATCTTTTTGGGAGAAGGACAGTGGAATGACTGCAAGTTTCCCAATTGAAAAACACAAAACACGGTTACAGTCGGGAATGGCACAGATCCCTGTGTTTATTTTTGTCCCCCCCAACAGGTTTAAAACACCCTGCACCACCTGAATTAAACCCCAGCACACACTTTGGAAGTGATTTCTCCCATTCCCCCCAAATATTCAAGTGGTTCCACCCTTCCCCAGCCGTGTAAAACCTCCTGCTGTTCAGGCTGCATTCCCCAAACTTCCCCACGCACCAGGTTAGTTTGGAATCTGTCAAAGCTCTGCTGCTCCCAGCAATACTTTATGAATATTCCCAAGGCAGAGAAGGTGAATGCTCTTCTGCAAATTGAATTTGTAACAGCTTTTGCACTATCTTACTGCTTTACTACCACTGCCCAGTGCCCCTTCCCTCCCCCAGCCTCTATAAAAGAGACATAATGGAATAAACCAACCTCATGCATTTTCCTTCAGTAAATGAAATGGGTTCAAAAACCCACAAAACACACAAAAGCAAAACCATATTACAATGATCCATAAGTAGGGAAAAACCAAACTGCCCTGCTTTACAAATGGGTTTTTCCTCACACAAAATCTCTTTCCCTGACAGATGCTGCCCCGCCAGTGCTGTGAGCCGATACTTTCAGCAGCCCTGCTCTAAGACAAAACAAACACAAAACCCCCTTCCCCATGCTCCCCACTCAATTTATGAGAGAAAAAATAAGTATATCCCATCTACCCTGATTCTGTGGTTCTTTATTACAGGAACTGTAGTTGTGGTGAAGCTCTTTGTCCAATAATTGCAATTATTTCCTCACTTGCTCTCAGACCGAGCCAGTCCCCTCTACTCTGCCTCTAACACAGAGGATGACCCATCATCCTCCCTCTATTAAATCCCTTTTTTTGCTAATCACAAAAATCAATCCACAGAAGACAGCACTGGTTCCCAAATCCGATTGTAACCATCCCTGCAGCAGTTTTACATAAGAAAATATATTGTTCTTTCTTGGTGATTACAAACCCGAGAGGTATTTCTGTAAAACCTCTGCTAAAAAATACCCACAAAGATGATTAGGGCTATTTCTGCAAGATTGATTTTAGTCACTGCTTCTTCTCCTCACCGTTCCAATTTTATAAACAGCAATTGTATTTTTAATATTAATTCCTGAGTCATCAAATGCATTAAAAAAAAATCAAACCCTGCCTCCCACATCCCATTCCAGCAGCAACCCTGTCCCTACAGTTGTGCAGGAGGTTTAATGCTGCACAAATCACTGCACAACAAAGAGAAGTGGGGAGGGTTTTTTTCCCCCATTCCTCCAAACAAATGGATGCTGGAAGCCAATACAGAGTGGATTGATTTCCAACTTATTCTGGACAATTTGTCAATTTTGAAAATACTCCCTACAGATAAATCTAACAAGCAACTATCCACACTAAGAAAGCAATTTCTGTTTACTTTTGACATTTCTGGACAAAGATATAATACTATTAAATGCACCAAGCATTAAATTGCAATCTATTTTCCGTCTGCAGGAAAGCATTAGGATGAGATCAAGCCAAGCTGGCAGCTTGCATACCTTCCAAACACAGCTTAAAACCTTGGTATTATTTAGAAATTCAGATTAATGCCAGTCTGCAGCACAATTTTGAGGCTGAGTCATAGGAACAGAACCCAAAAGATGTGTTTTTGTAGCTTGGCCACAGCAGGACCTTAAGGAATTCACTTCAGCTCTGCTGCTCTGTGCTTGTCCCATCTTTTGTCTGTTTTTTCCCAAACTGTAAAATCTTCAGAGGCACTGGAGCAAAACAGTTGTGAGGATAAAGGGGAAGGATCTGGGTAATCACCCCAGGCAGAGCTGGCACGCACCAACTCTTCCTCCAAGTATCTCAACAGGGCAAACCTAAAGGCACCTCTGAACACAGCCAAACCTCCTGGCTGGGATAGTTGCTGATCCATTTTGGTGCTGTGCTTCATTCAGAACCTTCTCATTTCCTAGAGAATCTTCCACTTCTATATTATGTAACATGCTAACTCAAGCATTTTGTGAAGCATAAATAATGACAAATATGAAGTGCTTGCTTTAAGGACTTGACATCAGCCCTATGCAGGTCCTTTGAGATTTTTTATTTATATATGAATAGTTCTCCTGAACACCCTTTGATGGGGTTTTGCTCCAGCTCTGTTCTGGAGCAGCTGCTGCTGCCCTGGCTGTGGATGCCCCCTCAGGCTGAGCCAAGAGCTGCTGGAAGTTCACCTGAAGGTGCACACAAGACCAAGGAGAGTTTGTGTGGATGGCCCTGAGGATGTGACTGGGAGTGCAGAGGCCACTGAGCACTTCCTTGCAGCTGACAATGCTTTCCCAGGGTAGCTGTAAATTGAGTTCTCTAATCACCTCCTTTAGCTCCATGAATTTCCAGGCTCCTTACTATTGAATACCACAGGGATTCTCCCTGATGTTGATTGCAATTTGAATTAAAAAAAAATAAATACAATGACCAAAAAGACAAACTATCAACCCAAAATCCAAACAGGTTTAAGATCTACAAATATCATCTATTTCCTTTGATGGAAAATTACTTAAATGAAGTGATCATGTACTTTGGAGATTTTATGATCATTAAAAAGAAAACAGATGAAGATTAATGAAGTAAAAATTAAACCTCCATATTGAGATTTAACCTCTGGTCATTTTTGTTGATTATAGGCCTATAAAGAAGGGCAGGACACTGATAAATAACATGTAACTGTAAAACCATAAAGCTGCAGCTAGCTAGAACAGCTCTAAATAATTAGTGTTTGATTCATATGGGAAGAAAACAGTGCCAGCTCTATATCCATAGTACCTCAAGAGGGAAATCCTTTATGCTGACATCTACAAAAGATTGGCAGTAATGAGGATCCATGTAAATCAAACTGTCATCTGCAAGGACAAAACAGAAGACAAGTAATTCAAAAAACACCTTATTATTACACTGCTTACAATCCAATTTCTATGCAGAACAGCTGGAAAAAAAGCCAGTGAGTAACTGCTTGCCAGGCTGATACTCATTGACTGAAGCATAGGTTTTTGCAGGACAGATTAACTTTTGCATAATCAAATATGCTTGTATAAGCAGAATTTTTATAAAGTGATGAAACTGTCATTTAATTTTTGGTGATAAAATTACTTTTACAAACACACAATTATATTCTGGAGTTTGCATATGAAAAATGTATTGCCCTGCTTCATCCTGACAGCAAGAATATATTGCTTGTCATTTAGGCATCAACTAACACCACTTAAAGCAGGAGAGAGTAAATACCTAAATAAGAACTGCCAGGCAGGAACAGCAAACGCTCCTCAAGTTTGGTGAAACAGATAAATTATGCCTTGTTTATGCAACAAGGGAAATTAAATGTACATTTTACAGAATCCAATTACTCCGTGGGGTAAATGACAAATGGCTGGACTTGGGGAGATGTGATGAATTAATAAGGTACTCATTTTACTATTTTAATCACGCTGTTTCCCACTGCTTCAATATTAACTTCTTAACTCTGAGAGAAAAAAATACTGAGGAGACATAACACATTCAAACACTAACCTTGGAATCCAGCAAAGTAATAGGACTGCTTGGGTTTGCCACCAATAATGCCAACACAGTACTCCAGGCTTAAAATTCCCTAAAACAAGAACAGGGAATCATTAACCAAAGTATTAAACTAATTAAAATAGTTGCTCTTCGCTCTTTTAGGCAAATAATTTTGTTTTTTTTAAAGACTGACTCCATGACTTCCTGGGGCTTGACCAAAGTGAAACCACACCAGCAGATATTCCAGAGAAAGTCCTCCCTTCCTATGAGATACCCACACGTGTTTTTGGGGAGGACACAAAATATCATGTCACACACTGAGCACCAGTTCCTTAGTCCAAATATCCCAAAGTACTGAGATTTCCAGCTTTCACACACTTTTACATTCTGTGCCCCTGAGGACTCTTTTTTTTTTGCACTCAAATGGACAAGCCTGGCCAGAGCATCAACTTTTACATCCTGGGCAGAAATGCCAGTTGAAGTTAAGAGTAATTAATTACAAGGTCCAGCTCCAAAAACAGCTGCCCCACATCCAGGGAGGAGAGAGAAACACACAACAGACAGGCCCCATGAATCTCCCTGGAGGTGGCCTGGGAGGACAGAGGAACCAGAACCTTCTGAAGGCAGAACTTTTGGGAAGGGGACATTACTCAGTGTAAGTAGGGAGCTTTTCTTTCCACAGAAAGATTGATATTGTCAGACTACTAACACCAAGGCTTCTCAAGATAAAATCTTCCCTGCTTAGACAAGGTTAAAGTCACTTAAAAACCTTCTCTGAGATGCTACAGAGTCAAATCCAGCATGGTTTACACAGGTTAAGGAAGTGATGCTTATTTAAAATACGAACAAGAAGGTTTCCTTAGAAAACTTTTTAAAAATATAAATAAGAAGGTTTCCTTAGCAAATGCTCTGAGCATCACAGAACATTCAGGCAGATCAGAAGCAAAGGTTCCAAGAGCCAAGGAGGGCAGAACAGAGAGGGAGCAAAGCTGCTCAGAGTAATGGATAACTGTTTAATCTGTGGCAAGCTTCTTGTAAAAGTGAATTATAAAAAATTTATCAATTTTCACCCATAAATATAAAATCCTTTGTAGAAATTACCTCTTGTGCTACATTCTAAAATCTGCATTTTTAACTTAAAGCCAGACTCCAAGAAATGTGGTCACTTCTTGGGAGCAGTCAGGGCAGACACTGGAGTGACTGATTCAGGCAATTGAGAGCCCTCTTATCTCAGCCTCCATCAGGCTGCAACAGCCTTGGCAAGGGAGCAGCAGGAATCATTCATTGGAGCCAGCTGAAAACTAAAACTTTCCAAAACCAACTGTCTGAAAACACAAGGAAAATAATCAGGGAAGAATTTAATAACAATTTAAGTTCATAACTTAAAGGCCTTCACCAGTCTGTCTTCCCATGCCAGTAAAAATCAAAATGTTTTCCTGAAATGTTACAGTGAAGAGACAGCCACAAAATAAATCATGTTACAGACTCCCAGCCTTTGTCCGTGCTCCTACACCGGGGTAAATTAAAAACGAACCCAAAATTTAAAGACAGATAAAGAGGAGCATGGAAAATGAAATAAAAGCAGCAGGGCTAAGAGAACAAGGAGCAAGAGGCAAGACTACAGCACATCCTCAGGTATCTGCAGAACCTCTGCTGACAAAACCACAGCACAGACCTTCCCCCTCTGCCTTCTCCTTGAGCTTTCCTTTTTTACAGCTCATTTTTCTTGTGGTAACTGCTTGCTACTCCTGCATCACCGTCCTCAGAAACTTTCATCCAGACAGGGAAAAAACAATTAAAGTAGTGAATAAAAATATCAAATAATTCCATGGGAACAAAGAGACAAAAGAAAATGGGAAGAATAGACAGGCATAAACTTTAAACCATTTGAACAATTTTCTTATTTAAGAAAATAAGAAACAGAGTAAGGAATGGAGTGTATTTATATTTTAAAATGCTGCCTGATCCTTAGTTACATATGCTATTAGAGTCCTGCTAGATTAAATTACCATTTGTAATTTGAGGCACTGCATTAATGTCTTTCCAGGTGGCTGCTGGAGGAGCAGGACAGTTATCACTGCTTTACCAAGGGACATCATGTGCTCTGCAATTATGTCTGATCTTGTAATAGGGAAATTTCAAATCTGTAAAGTCAAACTTTACAACCTTCAACTGTAAAATCCCCACCACATGTTTAATGGGGAGAATCACCCTCGTGAAGTTGCTTTTCATATCCCCTTGTGCTACTCTTTGAAAAATGATTGAACTCTCATTTCATACCTTTACAAACTCCAGGTAGTCTGTGTTTGTTCTCTCTCCACCGAGTCTCACAGGAACCAATATAATTACAGCTTTTGTGCCTGCTTTCCCAGAATCCACAAAAGAGCACTGCCTGTCAATAACATCCGAGCTGTAGACTGAGACACACAGAAACATTAACATTTCAAATAGAACCTCCAGCTTTTAGAGACACACCTCCAACGTGGCATCACAAACCAGAACTGCAGCCCTTCCAAACCCTGCTGTCCTCCCAAAACACAGCCCAGGTGCTGGAACCCTGGCTGCTGAGAATTTTGGGCTTTCTGTGCTGACAGGCACTGACCCCCACCAGAGCACTGCATTGACCTGAGGCCGTGGAGAAAGCTTCCAAAATTAAATGACAGAACAGAGATGATGGGTGTGGAGTTTACACAGAAATGTGCAATATCACATGGTGAAAAAGTTTTAGAATATAGCAATATACATATAGCAAGATAGAGGTTTTAGAACAGTGACTAGTCCTTCTTCTTCACCTTCTTTTTCATGAGTTTAAGTAATATTGTGTAATTAGATAAAGTCCACATTACAAGCCATGGGTAGTTAGTTATTAAGTTTAAAGTAAAAATAATTTAAGTATAATTTCTTAATTATTTTTAAGTTTACCTTTAAAAAAAACTTCTAAAAAGAGAGATAAAACTCCATTTTTAAATTGTTAAAGTACTATAGAACTCAAAATGCATACGACTGTAACATAAATAAGAACTAATAAACATCTAAATCCAAACAAAAAATACCATCTCACACATTTAATCCCAACCTTAACAAAGAAAAAAGGATAAAACTCAACACCCAGGTGACTCAGAACCAGTGCAGAGCCTCCTCATTCCCAGCAATATTTTGTGGAATGGGAATTGCTGCTGCTGCTGCTGAGTTGCAATGCCAAGGAAATGCAGAAGGGGTAGGTTAGGAAAAAGCCAATAAATATTTATTGCTGCATATAAACTTCTAAAAGGAATAATTAAAACCTGAAAGGTTCCAACTAACAGAAACATCTACTTGTAAAAGGAGAAGAGGCAATAATTGATTTGCTGATTTGGAATTCCACTATAAAATACCAAACCAGCAAGGAACAATCTGCACATATCAAGAGCTCCTTTGTCTACATAATCTCAATTTTGTGGATCTACCTCATAGGGATTTTTTTTCCCTTTAAAGCTCTATTGTTAAGTGCTAACTGAAAAGCATAAAAAGCATTTAAAATGTTTGCAAAAAATCTACAAAATCACAGTTACCTGTACAATCCTGAGCAACATAGACTGTTACTCCTTGCAGCTCAGGGTCTCTTGCTTCTTCAACAGCTTTTCTAAGTACAAACACAAAACTATTTAACTTACCATTCATTTAAAAAAAAATAACAATAAACAAATTATTTTGGTTTTTTACCAGTTGATTTTAATTGTTTGTGATAGGAGTTTTTATAGGGGTTATTTTGTTTAATTCAAGACACCTTCCCTTCCTGATAAACACAGGTGGTGGGGTGGGATTTTTATTTGTTTTTAAACACTGGATACCAAGATCCAGGCTGTAGCTTCCATGGATGTCTTGGCACCACGTTTTTCCCAAGCCAAGATGACAATGTCTGGCTATTTAGAAGAAACAATGAAACCCACAAAAAAGGCCCCAAATTCCACACTAACTTACAATTAAATTAATATTCATTACTTTATTTCTTTCTGCTTATAACCATTTTCTGTCATGTATATTGATGATAAAGGCTAAGTTTGCTGACAAAAATACTATTTTCAACTCATTAGATCTCTTTATTTGACCTCAGTTCATATAACAAGCTACAAATTAGCACCTGGAAATAAAAAGTTTCACCAAAACTTTCAAAAAGATAACTACAATATTAGACTCTCCTCAAAAGACTAAAAGTAACAGACCTAAAAAGTAAAAAGAAAATACATTTTGATAGTCAGAGCCATAGCCATCTATCAGGGACAACATTTGCAAAGAAAGGGAACTGTTCAAAATCCAGGATTTACCTTTGAGTTCAAACACACACCTGCATTAAATGGTCACTATCCCTTTATTCCCCACTATATTTTAAGGAATGCTTTAATGCAGTCATTCCCACGTTATGAGGGAGCTGTGCATTGTTAGTGCTGCTGCAAGAGAGAAAGATCCAGGAAAGGAAATCTCTGCAGGGCTGGAAATCACCCCTGGGGCTGTGGTGAGTGTAACTCTGCACCAAACCCTCCCTGCTCCCATGAGGGAGACAAATAATTTAATAGATAATTTATTAAAGCAAGCAAAAAATTCTGACTGCTTCCATCATGAGAAAAAACTGGAATAAAATACATTAAAAATGCTCAACTCCTACATCCCTGTTTGCATCTACATGGATGCATGCCTGATTACTTCAGTACAGCTGCACTTCAGATTAACATAACATTTACACTAAATATCAAATTCTTCAATTTATATATATAAATAAAAATATATAAATGCATGAACTTTGCCTTCTGCTGCTTAAATGATTTATTAGTGATTCGGTTTACAGGTAAACTGGATTCCACCAAAAAGATGAACATATAGAACTACAAAAAAAAACCCAAAACATTCAAAGAATTGGATTTTAAGGCTCACAGTATGGAGAAATTTGACTTTCGACTTTTTTTTTTTAACCATGCTGAATGTCACAGACCCTTTACTTTTACTGGGATATAATTATAATATTAATAGTCCCATACATTTACAGTTTCACAAGAATTTGATGTGTGCAAAGAAATGCTGAAAACATCAATTTTAGCTCTGACATTTCATTACACTATCAGTACATTACAGCCCCCAGGTTACAGCATAAAAAAAAAAAATCTCTAATGTTATGCATGTTCCAAGGTTGAAAGACTGGTTAGTTTTTAGAACATTTCACTAAATGCAGCTCTACTTAAAAGGGTTTGGGAGAGATACTTGGGATTCTACAAGAAAACAGGAATGTTGTGTTTTTTTCCTGAAATAAGATTGACAAAAGCTCAGCATTCAGTTCCTGCACCTGCTGCTATTTCCCTTCCTGCCTATGAAAAAGCTCTGAAACTGCTCCTGATATGGGTGTTTTACCAAGCCAGTAATGAACAGTTTGCTGCTCAGTTAGGCTGAAGCAATCTCAGGACACTCAGAAACGCCTCTCTGTGATGTGCCAAAGGAAAGGAACAGAGAGCTGAAGGTGTTTTACCTCAAAATGTGTGCGACCACGGCGGGCCCGTACCAATCCCCCGCCATCTTCCCGGACTTTTTCCCATACTCTATCAGCTGGTGCAGCCCAAAGGCTGCCAGCGGGGAGTCACCAAACCAGGAGATGATTTTCCTGTGATAAGCTTCGTTCCTCCTCTCGGTGCCATCCCAGTCCCTCCTGGCGGGGGGCTGGGCCAGGACCTTGGGGTCCCTCTCGGCCGCGAGCGAGGCCTCCAAGGAGGCCGTGAGCTTCCTCACGGTGCTGCTGGTCCACGACTCCGAGTCACAGCTCTCCATGTCCAGGGCTTCTGGCCACACCCAGGCTGCAGCGGGGAAAGGGAAAAATCCATATTAACATTCCTTTTATGGCATAAAAGCAAAGCGCTTCCCTTTGTCCCCCACGCTCATTAAAGCCATAATGTGTGTTTTCTATGTCACTGTTACAAAGAGTTCTAGAAGAGCAGGATTTGCTTTGATTTTCTGGTGACCATCCCAGTCAGCTGAATAAACAAGAGACACCTGATCACAGGTTAGAACTCTCTTACATATTAAATACATGAATGTTGCTTCAATACTATCCAAAAACCTTTTATCTGCATCAAACAAGAAGTTTCAAAAGCTCTTAATTCTTCTTATTTTTCAGTTATTAAAAAACCAGGCAGACCTGAGGAATTATTGATGTAAAAGCAAACATTTCTTCCTGGCAAAATGGCAAAGGAGATCAGCAGAAAAACAGGCAGGCAGGATTTTTTTATTCACTGAATTCATGAATCCTTTTAGATTACAAGGAAAACTTGTTTAAATATCATTCAGTATCTTCAGTCTGCTTTTCCAGCTGAAGGTTTCCCTATGGATGATGCATCTCACATAGCATTCCTCCTACAGAATGGGGTTCAGCAGGCCCAGGGAAGGTGCCTGGAATTCTCCCCCAGTTCCAGCAAGTACTCCCAACACAGAGCCAGCTCAGTGAAACATCCCCACGGGCCCTGCTGTTCTGGGCTCTCAGCTTCACACTCCAGTCAGTGTCTCAAGCACAGGCATTTCAAAGTAAAACTTCAAATTTAAAATCACAACTCATTCAGAATAACATTCAGCAATATCTGGAACATTCCACATAGCAGTGGAAGTGTAAATATCTCAGCTAGAAACTTCAGGCAAGTTTTGCTTCCTAACAGAAACAACACCATTAAACAAGAACGAAAACATCTCTGGGAAAAGAGTAAACAGCCATGAAAAACTTCCTGTAAACACCTAAATATGTTTCCAAAGCTGCCCAGACCTCATAAAAAGCTTTTCAAAAGATAATTCACCAGCTGTCAGAAGACCAAGTGAGGAGCAAAGTAGCCCAGAAAGACCATCCCTACCCCATCTTTCTGTGGATTTGGATTGCCACAGGAACAAGAGCACTCTGGAATCACCCCATCATCTTCCAAATTAGGATACAAGGGGGACATGCAAGGAATTCTTTGGAACCATGGATTTTAAAGATAGAAACCGGAGGCTTTTTTTGTTTGGGGTTACTTCCAAATGAGCCATTACACACTCCTGCTCACAGGGAGCCTTCTGGGCAGGTCCTGAATTTCTTCTAAATGTATGTGTAAGAAGAGTGATATTTAAGGGATTAGTGTTCTCAGCACGAGTATTTACACACTTTTTGATCTGTGCAGTCAGTTGAAAGAGATAATGAATGTTTTATGAGTGAAATATTGACAGCCAAAGGCACATTCACCGAGCCAAGCCCAGAGCTCAGTCCTGAGACTCTGTGGTGCAGCTGGGCTGGGACCTTGCCCCCAGCTTACATCAGAGCTGCACAGCAAGGGCAAAGTGTGATCAAAACAGGCTTTCAGAAGGCTCTTCTGCTGAAGTGCTCCTGAGATCCCACAAATGGCTGAGGAAACAATGCACTGTGTTCTCTCAACCCCCCCGGGCGGCTTCAGGCCCGTGCCTTGGGTCATTCTGAAGCAAGCAATGGATGATTGTTATGAAAGGGACTGGGAATGGGATGGAAAGAAAAGGTGCTTAACTCTGACAACCTAAAATACCTCTCTGCAGGACATGGCTCAGCCTGGAAGAATGAGGAGGACATGGACACAGCCCATGACAGCAGAAAGTGTCCCACAGCTCCTAAAGCTTCAGCTGGCTGTGTCTGAGGGAGGACTTTGAGACAGATAATGGTAAGGAAAAAAGGGAAGCTCCTCTCTAAGAACACGGGGGAAGGGAAGGAATGACACAGTGAACATTTCCACACAGAGAATGATGTATTGAAGTTAGATTAGAATCCTTCTAGGAACGCAATATATTAACACCAGAAGAAATTCAATAATGGACAGCTTTAGAACTGATAAAAGAACATCACTTCTGCCATAGCCCACAGCTATGGGCTGGGGAACTCACTCCTACATCTGGAGTTCAAGAAACAATCAAATTTCCAGAGAACTGGGCATGTGCATGGGTGAGAATACCCAGATAGAGAGATCACACTTCTGTGATGTATTAACTCCCACTTGGATATTGGGAACTCCACAGAAGTTTGCTTTGGCACACTTTGGTTCTCAGAAATGCAAGGGCAGGACAGCCCAGTCTCTGTGCAATGGGACACAATTCCAACAGGAATGAGGAGCCCACAACCAAAACCAGCTGGCCTTTCAGATTTGGGATAAAAAAGGGCCATGTTGGTCTCTACAGAATGCCTGTGCTTCTGCAAACATGGATCTTCTCTCCTAACTCACCTCTCCCAAGGAAATGAAGCATCAGACCCTGAGCCAGCAGCATCTGCCCCGTTCTGAGCGTGCAGCCCCAGCCACAGTCTGTGGTTAAAGCAGAGCCCTTGATCTGAGGGAATTCCTCTCTGTAGGTCAGCCAGATCCTAGAAATGAAATCTTTGCGGAACTCCTCGACGTTCCCCGAAATCTCAGTGTTGATTTTATCAAAATTGGACCCATCTGTAGAGAGCTCCCCAGATTCTGCAAGGCAAAGCACAGTTTCAGCTCTCATTAATTTGTTATGGCACTTCTGTTATTAGAAAGCAAGTAACAAATATCAAATTTAGTAGAAAAACAAATTTAGAAAAATTCACAATTCCCTCAAGTACAACAAAGGAAAATTGGAATGCAAACATAACAGAAATGTGCCAGATAAAAAAAAAAAAAGGAAAAATCAAAAGAATCATGCAGACACCACTGTGCCAGTGGAATCACTGACCTGCAAGGAAGTGCTTAATTCACCCCACTGTGAATGGTCAAATAAAGAGAGAGGCTTAAAAACTGCACACTGGAAAGTGATAACAAAGGTGTTGGTGTAGTGACCCTGATCAGGCATTGTCACTATTTCCATCAGGAGTTTTTAGAAAGAAAATCTCCAGCTGATGGTAAATGAAGTGCAAATTACAACACAAATTTTTAAAGAAAGCACAAGGTTTTGGTGTAAAATCTGAATAAAGCAGGTTAGGATGGGTTGTATTAGAGGTTGACATTTAAATGAGTAATTTTGAAGCTCTTCCTATTTACATTTTGGATTTGGTAACTGTTAATGCCAGTCTTTCTAGAAGATTAAAAATACCTTATTCCTGCTGAGGAAGACTGGCATGAGTGAAGAGCTCTGTACTCACCCTCAGTTTTGAAGTGGTAACATTTTCCCAGCAGAAAAACTGGAGAGTTCCTGCTGAAGTAAGTTTTTGTTTTCAACACCCAGCCTAGAACAGACGCAAAACAAATACAGATTTGTGACTGAACTTTCCAAAAGGAAATGCTAACAGCATCTGGTTAAGCCAAAGGCAACCCTTGAAAGGGGAATAAAAAAGAAAAAGCATTGATGTTGGGTTTTGGTCTCATAAAAAATCCCATAAAAGATGCAATGGCTACTATTCCCTTTCAACCATGTGACAGCCTTAAAGAAAGCAGGCAAACATAAGTATCTTTTCATCTTGTCAGACCTCTCCAAAACTCAGTTATGATTAATTAAGTTTATCAAAAATGTGGTGGTAAATCTGAGCAACTTCAGTCCTAAAGGGAAAGCAGAAAAATCAAGGACAGATTAGTAAAGGGCATACTTGAAAATCTGGTTGCTCATAAACAAATTACTGATGTTCAGCTGTGGAAAAATGTTACTCAAGGGTAGATTCTTCAGTGGAGTTTGTATCTCACACACCATCCTATTTTTTTCCATAAAAGTACATTTAGAAACAAAATAAATCTTTGTGCAGACGATTCCATATTACCCCTGTTTAAAAGCCTATGCAAATCTAGAGTAATTTACAGAATATATTTCCTGTTTCTAAAAGAAGTAATTTAAAATGAAATTATGCAAGATTTATTTGAAAAAAATGAAAAGCTAAGGTAGTTTTTTTAGTGGGGCTAATTTATAACCTCAAAGAAAAAATTGTTACAAGGGCCATATTGCATCTGTGGTATTAATTAGTTATGAGTCCATTCATGTCAACAAGAAACACTCCGTTCCTTTTAACGAGGACAGATCTCACCACACTCTGCTCCACTTACTGTATTTCATGTTGTGCCATGCAGACATAAACTTTGATTTGATCTTTTCTACTTCATCTGTCCCCGTGGCCTCCATATTCAAATTCCAGAGAAAAAGCCATCGCTGTCTTGTGAGGCTTTCAGTTCTGCTGCTGCAAAAAACCAAAATACAAACACTCAGCATCCCCCACTCAGGCACTTCAGCCCAACATGGCAATAAACTCACAGAACCCTCCACCAACAGGCACCGAGAAGCAATCCCGTGTCCCATGAATAAGTAATAAAATAATTTAATTCCAAATATACACCAATAAAAGCACTACACAAAGCTAAATAAAAGATAATGTTCTCCAGCAGCTCTGCCCTGTACCACAAACTGCTCCAGAGCACAAAACCTGTGCTGGCACACGAGCACACTCATTTTATCAGCAGTGAGGTGGAGAGCTCTGATGCAGCCCACTGAATAGAAAAGATGCTGCTCTCTTCTGCTGAAGAGAACACAAAAAGCACTCTTTGTGTTAAAATCCACCACAGTGCAGGCTAATTCTGTAAAAACTCCTGATAAATTTTCCATGGAAATGCATCTTTACTGGCTCTTTTTGTGCTGCAAGATAAGACAGATTTCACCTTAAAAGCAACCTGAACTGCTAAAAATTAGTAATAAATAAATAAGTAAATAAATAGGTAACTGGCAATGCCTTTATCCCTGTTTCTAAGAAATCTGGGAAATGGGACAGAATCCCCTCCACAGTCCAGCTGCCCCATTTGTAACAGGAAGTTTGCTGTTAATTAAGAGAACTTCCTTCACCACATGAATTCTGCCAGTGGATCACCTTGAAATACCTGACACAGAAAGTTTCTTGATGGTATTTGGTGGCCCAAACCCTTGCACAGACAGCTGAAAAATGAAGAGCTCCTGCTTCAACAGCAGCTCTTGTGGGACATCAAAAGTTGATCAACAGTGGGACATCGCTGCAACCTTCACAGAATTTTAATCTAAGTTCTGACAGCACCAGCTGACATGAGCAACAGTGAACTTCCTCACTTAATTAATAAACTTGAGCCAGGAAAAAACTCCTTGCTTTAAAAGGAGTCTCTAGAACTGTATTTACCTTTCCATGTGCTATTCTCCACGGAACAGAGATCAAAAGCAGGACAAAGACTTAACTGGGTCACTTCTCTCCACTGGGAATGAATTTTAAGTAAACCCAATCACTGACAGTGCAATTAATGAGAAGGTAAAGATGTCAGGGTGACAGCATCACCTGAGCCTGAGGATCACACAGATTCACTTTTTGGGATCTGCAATCTGCTGCCCAAACCACCCCTAGCACATCTTCCCACTATTCCCTCATATTATTTCCTTAAAATCTGCTTTTTGACAGAAAAAGAAGCAATGCCAACTCACAAACATGAGGGAAGGCTGATGTTTTCCTAGTGAAAATAGCAAGTGTCTACCTCCCTGCTGCGATTAGCCTTGTGTTAAGCTGGGGAAGGAAGAAAAGGAGAATTTCAAGCTGGGTTTTAACTTCCTGCCTTTTCCACCCTTTTTTTCTTTAGAAAAAAAAGGAAAGCCTGACTGTATCACCAGCTCTAGACAGCGAAGTGGCAAAATGAACTTCTCCAGGAGGAGTGTTTGGTCCTCTCTTCCCTCACATGATCCATCAGCAACACACACTTATCCAGACACCACCGATTGCCTCAAAAACCAACTCCTATAAAAGCTTCCTCTGGCTAAAATTAGAAATGAAACAAACTCTACAGTTCTGAAAGGGCCTGAAGATGAAATTATGTAAATGAGAAAGAAGCTAATTTTCTTTTCAAAGACAATGGTCACCACAGCACATTTATCTTTCCTCCCGGTACATTTCTTCTCTGACATTATGCTAAAGATGCAAAAAGGGCTGCCAAGAATGCTAGCACAAACCAGGTATAATTTTTTCATGGGGAAAACACGGGTTCTTCCCATCAGCGTAAGAAATCATCAGTAAGAGTTCCACTGACATTAATGGAACAGCACCAGGAGAAGGTCCCAGGGAATATTAAAGCCAACGGGCTTGAATATCAAATTACCAAACCGAATGGTTTTATCCCGAAGTTGCCTGATTGATGAAGTTGTTTAGGTGCACATCACCAGGATGATGTTCCCTCAGGGAGCAGCAGGACACGGCTGGAGCTGAACCCCAACTCCTGAGCCCTCCCGAGGGGACGGATCCGTGCCGGCTGGGTGCTCACAGGGATGGAAAAACACCCCAAAAAAAACCCGACAACAGCATTTGTTTTCATAAACAGCAGAAAGCAACGCGAGCTGCCGGTGAGACCGCAGCGGGAAGGATGAACGAAGCCTCAATGGGCTAATTATAAGATAAACGATCTCCTATTAACTAAGACTTCTTTGGTTTTCATTAGTACCTGGAAGGAGCCCGGAGCGGCAGCGGCGACAGTCAGCGAAAGCCACACGGAAGAAGGACGGCGAGGAGCGGCCCGAGGTCATTTCTGAGGCGCTGCGAACACATACGAGGGCGGTTAGAAACGACACTTGGAAGGCGGCTCCAGGGAAAACCAGCTTATTCCTTAGTCCTGCAGCAAGGACGGAACGCTTCGCCCGGCAGGACTCGCAGCCCAGCAGGAGCCCACACGCACCGCGGGAAGGGGCTCGGCGGCTCCCGGCCCCACAGGACACGGCCGCGCCCGAGCCGCCGCCGCGGAGAGCCCGTCCCGCCGCTCACCGCTCACCGCTCACCCCTCACGGAGCCGCCTCCGCCATGCCCGGGGCCGCCCGGGCAGCTCGCGGCCTCCCGGCGCTGCTCCGGCCGCGGCGTAGCGGCGCGCGAACTACAACTCCCGGCGGGCGCCGCGGCGGGGGCGCGGCGCGGCGAGCTGCAGGTGCGCGCGAGGCACGCTGGGAAATGTAGTCCGACGGGAGCGCGGCTGGGAGGCGGGCGGGAGGAAGAGGAGGGAAGGAGGGAGGAAGAGGATGGAGGGAGGGAGGCGGCGGGGCCGGGCCGGGCCGGGGCTGGAAGCGAAATCCCGACCCCTTCACGGGGTCTGCGGCTGTCCTTCAACAGCGCTTCTCTCTTTGCTTGGGTGTTTTGGGGAGGGGCGTGGTTTTGTTTGATTTTTGTTGGTTTTTTTTTCTTTTTGTGTGTGTGGTGGTTTTTTTTTTTTTGTGGTTTTCTTTGGGTTTTTTTTTGTGCGTGTGTTTTTTTTTTTTTTGTGTGTGTGGTTTCTTTCTTTGGTTTAGGTGGGGTTTTTTTTGTTTGTTTTTTTTTTTTTTTTTTTTGTGTGGTTCCTTCCTTTGGTTTAGGTGGGGTTTTTTTTTTTTTTTTTTTTTTTTTTTTTTTTTTGGTGGGCTTTTTTTGTTCGTTTGTTTTTGCTTTTCTATTTTAATTCCGTGCTTTTGATTCCTTCACAGCAAAATGCCTCCCATATCTCCAAACTCCCTGAAGGATTTCAATTGCCAGCCGAAATACCCAGCTGAGTGTGCTCTGACTCAATTCTCTCCTTTATTTCCTCTCTAAAAGTCCCATCAAAACCACTGCATCTCCTCTCACTCTCCTGAGGGCTTTTTTAAAAGGTGTTTTGTAAAGTAGGTTCTTCATTAATCTGTTTGTCTTAAGCTGCTTTAAAATACTCATTGGCTGTATCAGGAGCCAAGCTTAAAAAAAAAAAAAGTGCAGGATTTGTGGAGGATTGAGCTGAATTTCTCAGCTGTCTGGAACTGGCATTAGTGCTCAGCATCCTAAGAAGGGTGATATTCCTGCTTTCCCTGGTACTCACCAGCCCAATTTTGGGTTCATGGAGCAAAGTCAAAGTTTTTTTTTTTTTTTTTTTTTTTTCCATTTTGTGATTTTACTGCCTTCTGCTGGTCAGAGATGATCGGGCTGAGCTTAATTTTTTTATAATCAGCACATGATCTAAAATTTAGCTGCAGTGCAAATGCCAGCAATAGATGCTTTGTGTATTTCTTGGTGTTTTGTTTTTTTTTTTTTTTCCACTGCAGCCTCATGGATATATTTCACTCTACAATCAGTAAAGAGGATTGTAGGTTTTAATGTGCAGACTACATCTTGTTCCAAAAGTCTGCTGTTGGCCTGAGGTGGGGATGTAGCAGATCACCTTTCTAATCCTTCCCTGCCTTTCAGCTCCCTGCTTGCCCTTTGCTCCCAGGATAAAGAAAAAAAAAAGATTTAAAAATAAAAGCCCTGTTGCTGTTTGCATAAACTCATAAAACCGTGGCCCCACGACAGTGCAGAAAGAAAGAGGCCTGCTGCTTCCAGAACTTCATGATCTGTTTTAGGAATTATAGTTGTTTAAAGTTTTATCTTTGCTTTTATTCCCCGAGACAGAGATGGATGTTCTTGTCTGCCTGTGTAGGGGCTGGAAGGTGGAGAGCTGAGGAGCTGGCAGGGCTTGGATCTGCCTAAATGTACAAGGAATTATCCAGCTGATCAAAGGAAATGGCTGTTCCCCTTCCTGCACCTTCCTGCTCTCAAATTTAATAACCATGCCCTGAATTGATAGGCCACACAAGGTGGATATACACTGTAAATCCCCTGGGCAGGCAGGTTATGAGAGGGAAGATATTTATTTTCTGTTTTTTTTTTTTTTCCCCCGCAAAAAAAACAAAGCTTTGATTGCCAAATAATCACTCGGGCACCCATAAATATTTGTCTGTAAAAGAGAGAGTTTTCTTCACATCTACCAATTCCTATTTCTGTAGGAAAGGTCTGCAGAGGGAGTGGGAGGGGAACTGAGTTCAACAAACTTATAACAAATGTCACAGAGTTCACACTTTCAGCATTTTAATGACATAAAACCATCTCTGAGCTCCATTTGAATGTCATAAGGAGATTTTGAAAATCTGTCTTCCTGGAGAATATCATTTGTCTCTTCTTTATTTTTTAATAGGTAAACAAGGTGGGTAACGCCAAGTGGCAATGGGAAGATTAAAAATTAGAGGAGATACTCTGATTTATGGAGATGCACAACATTTGTCCTCCAAACACGGCAGAATGGTAAGAGAACACTGGGCAGTGGGGACTGAAGCTTCTGCTCCTGTTCCTGCCACTGTTCCACCATCAGTAATCTGCAGTATATTTAGAAAAGCTCATTGAACATTTGGCCAAATGTGCTTTCCCAAGCATTGTTGCCTGAGGAGAGCAGACCTTGGGTCAAGCAGCTGGAGAGAAGGGAATTTTCCTCGTTTATTTTTAGTTTCATTTCCTAGGGAAGTAAGCCATCTGTGGTCTGTTTCCCTCTGGAAAGTTTTGAAACTGCTCTGAACTCAAGTTTGCAGAGCCTGTGAGTTGTTAAATAATTCCAGTTTTTGTGGGAGTAGCCGCTCAGGTAAAAAGAGACTCTGGAACAGGAAAAGGGGAAAAGATGGGAATGCAGACTGTGTGGATTTGTGCATCCTTTCAAGCAGGAGTGAGGGTGAAAAGGGGCAGCAGGAGCTGGATTGCTCTGATGTGGTTCTCCCCCAGATTAGCCAGCAAACTTCTGCTGGTACCACTCAGTCCCTCCAAATCCAGATTTCCTTTCTCTGTTCCAGGATTAGGGTAAGGAAGAGGAGGCTTCAGCAGGATACTTGGAAGAGTCTGTGCCCAGGCTACCCTTAATGTAAGATCCTAGTTATACAAGAGGAAATAAAACACATTAATGCCATTTATAGGGTGCTGAACTGGGAGAGGTTGAGAGCTGTGCTTGGGGTGGGAGCATAAACTACAAAAATGATAAACAGGAGCAGGAATTAATGGAAGCTCTGTTGGGAAGACTTTTGAGTCCTTCTCAGGGAAGATTTGATTTCTTGAACCCACCTTTTGAAGTGAAGAAATCTTAAAATAAATGTGCCAGGAGACAGTAAAGCAGAAGTGAAGCTGCCATCAAACACCACCATGTGAAGAAGGCTCTGGAAAGGCTTCTTCTGTGGGTCCATAAAGGAAATAACAGGGATGTCAGGGATGTAGTGAAGGCTGCAGGAATTTGGAGAGCCCTCCCTCCTTAAATCTCCTGGTTTCTCATTGATGCAGCAGAATTTGGGTGCTGGGCAGCCTGGGGACAGCAGCACATTCTCTCTTGCCAGAGGAGATGGTGTTTGTGCAGTTTGTGACACGCTGACGTGCAGCTCTTTGTATTTAAACATTTGCCAAGAGAGGCAGAGATTTGGCCCTTCCCGGGTGCTGCCAGGAGGTGGCTCCCTGCATTTGCAGTCCCTATTTACGGCTTTGTTTTTGGAATTACTCCGGACGCGTTTTCCGTGGAAAATGTTTTCCCTGCCTCTGCCCTGAGGAAGTTTACGTCAGAAGAACAAGGAAGCCCTGGGCTCAGGAAATAATCTGCTAACAGGCAAGCCAAGGATCAGTTCACTTTTGTCCAAATGTTTTCTGGCTGGGATCCAAAGGGATTTTTTCCTGTGCAGTACCTAATCTTGTAACATTATTTCTATTAGGCTCAAGGAGTTAACGTCTGTGTTGGTCGGGTGCACTTTCCAAATTTGATTATAGCCCAGTAAAAGTCATTCTCAATTATAAAAAAAACATTTTAGTCACATGCTTTAAAGGATCCTGGTGGTTCATGGACAGGTACCCTGGTGAGTTGATTAAAATGCTGCTTCATTCTCCCCCTTTCAGTGAGAGAGAGGATCAGAGTCCTGTGTCCAGGCCTTGGAGGCAGGGATGTTTCCCAAAGGCTGGGGTGTTCTTCTGTTGGAATCCAGTGTGGAATGAGCCAGGTTCCTTCTTTGCTTCCTAAAACATGGTGAAGAATTACAGTGTGTTAACGAAGAGTAACTATTCAGCATCCTCATAATGCTGGTAAAGTTCCAGGTTTTACATTGGTTACTAGGTAGCCTCTATTCAAACACTAATTTAAATTAACTTGGGCTGTCTGGAGGCATTAATTGCATGTACACAGCCCCTCCACTCTTGATTAGTCTTCACCAGACACCCTTGAGGACAATACAATGGGCACAAGAAACTCTGTGCAAAATAAACAGCGTAACACACCAAGTACATCATGAATCACATACAATTCTCCCCTATTTTAAAAGAAAATTGTTCCATCTTCTGCTGCAGGAAAACTTGCCACACAACAGTTGTTTCTGAATCAGAGGGATCTGCTAGTTCCTAAAGAAGTATTTTTTGTGCAGCTGTAATTCCATGTAACAGGTTTCTCTGGTGGTCACATTCTCCTCTTTGCAAAGCTTGTTTCTTCAGACCAAGCATTTCCTTCAGTTAATTCACTTCTAGGATGACAAAACAAGAGGCAGAAGGATTGTGACTGTGCCTGTAAGAGGCAACACTCACCTTAGTACCCAAAATAGCACCCTGACATCACCACATCAATCCCCCCAATGTTGTTACCATTATTTTTTTTATTTGGCATTATTGGATTTATAATGATCAAAGACTGCAATTTTTTTCCTCTCTTATTTCTTCACTTTTTCCTTGACTTCTCTTGGCTAATCCTGCATGCACTGCAAAATTTAGGGTCAATCTACAGAAGCTCTTGGGGTTTTTTCCAAGGTCACATGTACATTTCTAGCAATGTTAGTGATCTCTAACAATTTGAACTCGCAGACATTGTAGACTTTTGCTGGTCACTATCTGAAAAGTAATGAGGCATCTATTTTTCTGAAATTCACTGGGTATTGACTATTAATTGAGGGATTTTGCTCGTATTTAACCCAACTATATGGAGAAAACCTATTTCTCTGCAAAGCAATGCCCTCCTGATGTGAGGGCAATAATATAATCATATATTATAGATATTATTTATATATATATTATTGATATATAAAATATCTATTATTTGTATATATAATATAATATAATATAATATAATATAATATAATATAATATAACATGCTATAATAGAAATTATTGATATACTAGATACATAAATAATATATATAATATCTGTATTTATAGAGGTCCATTTTATATCCAGATGGGATGGCTCCTCTGACCCATCTCTCAGCTACAGAAAAAGTCAAGGAAAAGAAAAAGTGACATCAAAACTCAGCAAGTAGTGCCCAGAACCTGACCAAGGTCTTTTCTCTGTGGTAAATGACTGACAGGAGGGGAAAATGAAACCTAAAGTCCCGAAGGTCTCCAGTGGACCTTGGATACTCCGTGCCCTGTGTGTCAGGGCTGCTGGGGCTGGGCTGCTCTTTGCACCCTCTGGCAGCAGGAAGAGGTTCCCTTCCAGAACTGCAGGATTCCCAGTTTTGGTCTCAGAGTTTGGGTTAGGCAGGGATATTGCATTCCAGACCGGTGCCATTTTGGGAAGAAAAAAGGGGGGATGGGGAAACATTGCTGGTGGTCCCTGATGCTTTTGGTCTGTTCTCGTGGGCACACACACTCAGATATGGGAATTTGGTCTTAGAATTCCAGACTGGTTTGGGTTGGAAGGGACCTGAAAGCTCATCCAGTTCCATCCCCCTGCCATGGGCAGGGACACTTTCCTCTATCCCAGGGTGCTCCAAGCCCTGTCCAGCCTGGCCTTGGACACTTCCAGAGATGGGGCAGCCACAATTTCTGTGGATATAAGGAGGCAAATCCCTTATCCCATCCTCGCTGTGTGAGGCCCTTCCCTGGTGTGCAATTCCACACGCAGGCAGCAGCTCCAGAGCAAAAGTCTTTTGTCTTGGCAGACGTCTGTGGGATATTTCCTCCCCTCCCCCTTGGAGAAGAACATCCCTTTCTCAGTGCCTACAATAGGTCTTTGCTTCCCAGGATCTCTGTCTGTGTGCACGTGTGTGACACATGACGGCACCTTTGTGTCCTGGGGCACAGCCTCAGCCACAGGGGATTCACTTGGTGGCTGCATTGAATCCCCTGGGATCACTCAGACACGGAGATATTTGCAGATTTTGGGGCACTGCCTGTGTAAACACACACAGACAGCAAAGCAGAGGAATTACAGCTGGAAATCAGCAGCTCCTGCCAGGGGGAGGATTGGTGTCCTCCACGTGAGGGAAACGTTCACACAACCCAAACAGATGGAGTGGGGGGAATTAACACTCCTGCTTTTGGACACTTCCTGGGTGACTATTAATAGTTCCCTGGTTTGGATTAGTGCACAGCATATGTCGGGTAGCACGGACTTGGTGTTATCTGCTAGATCGTGTCCTGGGCTCAGTCTTTTTTTGAAGTCACAAAACAGTCCTTTTTTATTAATGACTCCCCACCTTCTACCTCCTCTTCCCGTTACAATAACCCCAAACCACAACGTGGTTGGAGACAGTGGTACCAATGGCATGTTTGGATGGGAAGATGGATGGTGCAGTCTTCCAACCATCTCCTGAATCATTGCTAGGGACAATTTTCAGCATTTTTGAAGGAAAAGATGGGATGATATGAGGCAGGAGTGACTGGGAGCCCAGTTTTGTCTGGCCGAGGGACCTGGACATGCCATGCAGACCCATGGCACCAGCAAGGTCTTAAGCTGCACCAGGGGGGTTTAGGTTGGACATCAGGAAGAATTTCTTCACAGAAAGGGTGATTAGACATTGGAAGGGGCTGCCCAGGGAGGTTTGGAGTCCCCAGCCCTGGAGGTGTCCAAGGCAGGACTGGATGGGGCACTTAGAGCTCTGGGTTGGGGGCAAGGTGGGGATCGGGCACAGCTTGGACTCGATGCTCCTGGAGGGCTTTTCCAACCTCAGCGATCCTGGGATTCTGGTGCTGCCAAGGGTTGGTGTGGCTGCACTTGTGGACTGAGGGCCGGGGAGCAATGCTGAGGAGCCTTTTCCCCAAACCACCGGCGCATCCCCACCAGTGCCGAGAACAACCCCGGCCACTCTGTTCTCACACGGGAATAAAGCGGCACCGCAAGGGGAGCCCGAGGCCGGTGGGGGTCAGGATCCTGGGGATGGGGACGGGGGCAGGGGCAGGGAACGGGGATGGTGACAGGATGGCGACGGGGGACGTGGACAAGGACAGGGGAAGGGATGGGGACGGGGGCAGGGACAAGGACAGGGATGGCAATGGGGACAGAGGGCAGGGATGGGGACAGGGAGAGGGACAGGGGCAGGGATGGGGACAGGGATAGGGAGAGAGGACACGGATAGGGATGGCGATGGGGACAGAGGGCAGGGATGGGGACAGAGGACGGGGATACGGACAGGGGCAGGGATGGGGACAGGGATAGGGAGAGAGGACACGGATAGGGATGGCGATGGGGACAGAGGGCAGGGATGGGGACAGAGGACGGGGATACGGATAGGGGCAGGGATGGGGACAGGGATAGGGAGAGAGGACACGGATAGGGAGAGAGGACACAGATAGGGACGGGGACAGGGAGAGGGACAGAGGACACGGATAGGGACAGGGGCAGGGATGGGGACAGAGGAAGGGGATAGGGATGGGGACAGAGGAGGGGGACAGGGTCAGGGATGGGGACAGGGGCAGGGATGGGGACAGGGACAGGGGCAGGGAGGGGGACAGGGATGGGGACAGGGTCAGGGATGGGGACAGAGGAGGGAGACAGGGGCAGGGATGGGGACACGGGACGGGGACGGGGACAGGGTCAGGGATGGGGACAGAGGAGGGGGATAGGGATGGGGACAGGGGACGGGGACAGGGTCAGGGATGGGGACAGAGGAGGGGGATAGGGATGGGGACAGGGGACGGGGACAGGGTCAGGGATGGGGACAGAGGAGGGGGATAGGGATGGGGACAGGGGACGGGGACAGGGTCAGGGATGGGGACAGAGGAGGGGGATAGGGATGGGGACAGGGGACGGGGACAGGGTCAGGGATGGGGACAGAGGAGGGGGATAGGGATGGGGACAGGGGACGGGGACAGGGGCAGGGATGGGGATAGAGGAGGGGGATAGGGAGGGGGACAGGGGACGGGGACAGGGGCAGGGATGGGGACAGGGGACGGGGACAGGGGCAGGGATGGGGACAGGACCGGGCCGGCCGCGGTCACTCCCCGCCGTATATCTGCGAGGAGCGGCCCCCTGGCGGGGAGGGGAGGAGGCGGCGGGCGCGGCGAGCGCCGGGGGTGGGAGCTGCGCCGCTCAAGTGCGCGGCTCGGCGGAGCATTACGGCGGCCGAGCGCTGCCCGGGCCGGCAGCGCGGAGCCCGCAGCGCGGCCATGGCCGAGCGCCGCGCCTTCGCCCAGAAGATCAGCAGGTACCGGGGGGCGGCTGGGCCGGGGGCGGCAGCGGCACCGCGCGTGGGGGCGGGCGGGCCCGGCCGCGGGGGCTCCGCCGCTGCCGAGCCCCGGGGGCGAGCGGGCCCGGCGCGGCCCGCGGGGGCCCCCCGCGCCCTGCCGGCCTCCGGGGGCGCCGGGCAGGGTCCGTGGGGCTGCGGCCCCCGGCCCGGCCGCCACAAAGGGCCCGGAGCGGGCGCGGCGGCCGCCGAGCGCGGGGCCGCTCCCCCGGGGGAGCTCCCGCGGGGAGCGGGGGAGGGCGAGAGAGGAGGAAAGGAAAGGAAAGGAGCCGTGGAATTCCGCTCCCGCGAACAAAGGCCGGCCCGGCGCTTTGTGCAGCCCCTCTGGCCGCACAATGGGCGGCACGGCGCTTTCCTGGCCGAGCCGGCCCTGCCCCGACCGACCGCCTCCCGGCGCTGCCCCGGCCCCGCACCTGGGAGGGGAGCGCCGACCTCCCTCCCGCTGGCTGGAAAATGGAGAGAGAGCTCCCTTGCAGCGCCTTCCTTTTGTGTGTGAGCGGGGCTGCTTCGGAGCTGCGTGAGCCTCGCGGTGCTGAGCATCCTCGGCTTTCTCAAAGTTTGGTCATTTTTTGAAGAGGAGGATTTGTAGACGTTTACCTGCCAACGGCAGGTTTGTGCAGATTTACATTCCGATTTAGGCATGTGTTTCCAGGTGGGAACAGGTTTTCTGTTTGCAGGTCTGACCAGGTAGCCTTTGGTGACCATGGTACCTCTCCTACCTGTAACCAGCAGTGGAGTGAAGGCGAGATCCATCAGTTGTGCCAGGGCTGTTCAGGAGGATGTGGACAGTAGCAAAAGGAGTCTCATTTTCGTGCCATTGAGTGAGAAGCTGTAGGTACTAACAGTTGCAGTTAGAGAAGCTGTGATGGAGAAGGGTCATGGGCAAAGAAAACGGAGGTTAAAGGAAAAAGATGGGTAGGAGGTAGAGGAGTGACATCAGTCCCACCCCACTCATGATCTGGAAACGGGTGAATCCATTGCTCTTCTCTTCAGGTTCTCTGCACATTTTGATGTGCACCAGCCAGGGGTTAATGTGACAGATCAAGGAATGGGGAGAGATGGATTTGCTGCCAGACCGTTTTTCCTGCTCCTTGCTTGTAGTCATGGGAATGTCACATGAGAGACAAGCCCTGGCAGTCAGAGTGTCCGAGCTGTACAGCCCTGGCAGGAAGTTCAGTAAGGTGGCCCTGGGGTGGCCACTGTGGTGCTCGGCAGTCCTGCCTGGTTCCCTGGGCTGTAGCACAGCTGTGCCACCTCTGTGCACCTTTTGGGCTAATCTGATCCACTCCCCGTGTTTCCCAGTGTGGTCTTTAAACAGGTCTGGTTCACCTGTGCCTGTAGAAGGACACAGGTGCTTTGCAGTGAGGTCAGGGCTGTTGGATCTCCAACTTTCTTTTACACTTGTAAGATTGTTGCGTTTTCTATGGGGTTGTCCGTGTTGTAGTGTCATACTCGGAGAAATCTCAAATTCCTGGTTCATGGCCTGCACATCCAGTGCACGTGGAGGCAAAAACTCTGTGGGCAGAACGTTGCACCTGGGGATGCCCAGGCTGGGCTGCTGTCCTTCCTTCTCCTGCTGGCACAGAACTGCTGGGAATGTTGCTGTTCCAGGGGATGGGAGATTGGAGCAGGCCGTGCACGGAAGTCCCAGAGCTGTGCTGGTGGCTGCTGGAAGCCCTCCCCAGTTCCATTGTTTCAAGAAGAATAGATCCCTCACATTTTCACACTCTGCCCCCCGGTTTGGCTGACTCATCGAGGTAGAAGTAGCATTTGTCTTATTCACAGGAAATAGCCATGCTGCTCTTGCTTTGCCTGTGTGCTCCAAATGGATGTCATTCAGATCCACCAAGACAAATTCCTTTAGTCCAGCTGCACGTTTCTAAACTGGTTGTTACAGAAGAAAAACAAACATGGGATGGGCTGAGCTCTTTCTTGGAAAGCCCAAGGGATGTGTTCTCAGCACACATTTATCTGCTGTGCTTTCTTCAGCCACTGTGATGCCCCTCAAGAGCATGATCAGACTGCTGGTGCCATGCCCTGCCTGCTCATTGCATCCAAATCTTTAAATATTGGGCAGAGGCTATAATGAATTGCCCCAGCAGTTTCAAAATATCTTTTTAAGACTATGTTACAAGGTGTCTTCATGTTTAGGTCCTGCTGAGTTTTTGCAGGATGGGTTTAATCTAGAATTTGGCCATCAGAGGTGCTTCCTAATTCTTCTTGACTCCATTAGAAGAAACTCCTGAGTTAAACATATATAATTAGTTAATAATATCTAAGATATTGCTAATTGCAATATCTGAAATTGCTAATTTTTATTTAAAAATATATTGGTAGGATTTTTTTTTTTTAAGCTGTAGTGGATCACATCCTTCTGCAGCATCCTGATGCCTCTGTAGCAGCATGGAGGCTGTTGCTTCCATCTCAGTGTGAGAGCAGGGGAGCTTCAGTGCCTCCTGTGCCTGCTGCACATTCCCAGCTGTGTTATCCCAGTGGATGTTTTGGATATGGGGCTGCTTGGCAAAGAAATAGGATATGGAAAGCCCCTCACCAAAAGGGTCAGTTCTGAGTTCCTGGATGTCCCAGTAATGGGAGCATGTTGTATTCCCAGCACTCCAGTGCTTCCTGGGACAGAGGAGAAGAGAGAAAGAAAAACTCCCCCTTTAAACCTCACACTGCAAAAAACATTACAGGGGTAAACTCATGTAGGCTTTCATGTGAGCCCCTGACTCAGTGCCTTGTCAGTGCTCTTGGAGCATCCTGAGGCTGGGTTAGCTGGGGAATTCAGAGCTGCTCCTTCGCTCAGACCGTCACCATGGAAGTGTCTTTGCTTGGAAGGAGTTTTGATGTTCCTTTCTGCTCCCACAGTGGGAGAGGATCCCTGTGGCTTGGAGCAGCACACCTGCCCTGCCCTCTGTTTTACAGTGCCTGTCGGCCTCACACAAACCCCACAGTGTGATTTTTACAACTGCTCTGTGTTCTGCTGCTGAGAATTTTCAGTTTTCCTGTGCCCAGCTGTCAGTGGAGTCCAGAGAAAACAGTTTTTACCTGGTGGGTCCAGCCCCTTCCCAGGTGGTTCCATGTGAACAGGAACTCCCTGAGGTGCTGCTGTCTGGGGCTGGGGGCTGATCCTGCTCTCAGACGTTCAGTGACTTGGAAATTCCCTGTCATCCAGGACTCTTACACTGCATGGGATTCCTGGAGTAATCACAGCTTGTCTTTATGGATTTGAATTGAGGGGAAAACACTTGTGTTCACTACATTCAGAGCATCTTATTTCTGCTGCAGCTCCCTTTACACTGATGGGGTGCTGTAAAAGGGGACTTGGGAAGGCTAAATTTGCATTTATGTTCATTTAGAGCCCTTTTACACTCCCTGAATGATGTGTCAGGGGGGCTGACAGCCTCCTTTGCCCAGCCCCAGGGTAAAGAGGGATGGTGTGAAACCTGCACCCACTGAAACCAATAGCAGAGCTGTCACTGGCTCCCAGGAGCGCCAGATCGGGCCAGAAGCGTGGTCACAGCAGAATATTCATCACAGTTTATTCTCTTCCCACATCCAGATGCCATTTGCATTGTCAAAACACTGTCATGGATAACTGAAAGGATTTTTAGCAGGAATTTCAGAGCATCCCTTTCCTGTTCTCCCCAGAAGTCCCACTGGCTGTCCCCGTGCAGCCTCTCTGGATGTCTCGTGGGGGAGTTGGCAGCGCTTGGGAAGCCCAAGAAAATCCCTGACTGCTAAAAGCAAGGGAGAAGGCAGGGACAAAACTTCACAGAATTCACAGAATCACTGGGTTGGAAGAGACCTTCAAGATCATGGAGTCCAACCCAGCCCCAGCACCTCAGCTAAACCCTGGCACCCAGTGCCACATCCAGGCTGTTTAAACACACACAGGGATGGTGACTGCACCACCTCCCCGGGCAGCCATTCCAGAACTTTATCACCTTTCTGGAAAAGCCTTTTCCTGATATCCAACCTGAATTTCCCTTGGCACAGCCTGAGCCTGTGTGCTCTGGCTCTGTCAGTGCTGCCTGGAGACAGAGCCCAAGCCCAGCTGAGCACAGGCACCTTTCAGGAGCTGTGGAGAGAGCTGAGGTCAGCCTGAGTCTCCTTTTCTCCAGGCTGAGCACCCCCAGCTCCCTCAGTGGTTCCTCACAGGGTTTGTGTTCCAGCCCTTCATCTCCAGGGCTCTGTCACAGAGCTGCTTCTCTGGCCAAGGCTTCCTCCTTTGGTTGGGTGTTTTTAGCTTGAGGTGTGACTTTGCTGTGCTGCAGGATGCAGTCCCGTGGGGATTTCCTCAGTCAGGTGTCCTGGGAGCTCACTCCCTCCACTGCAGCCCAGGGGTGACGTTTCAGCCTCAAGAATCAAATATGATCAGAAGAGCACCACAGGCAGCGTTGTGTGATGTTTTCTCTTTTAATCAATGGTGAGGAAAAAGGGAACATGTTGTTGCTCATCTGTGTTAATTTAAGAACCCACACACACCCTGCAGCGGTCGGGATCAGGCTGGGCATTTCCTCAGCTGGAAATCAAACCCATTTCACTCCAAGGGGAAGGAGTTCACTCAGAAGGAAACAGGACCTGGGGTTTAGGAGGAAGGGCTGAACTGGCAGGGTGGCTCCGGGCCAGAGCTCTCCCTGCATTCCTGGAGCTGGTTCCTTCATCCAGCACAGCTTCCCTGGGTGGTGACTCACACCTGGATGGGGCTGCAGGCAGGACAGAGGGCCAGGTCCTCTCTCTGCAGAGGTGACACTCAGCCAGTGCCACTGGGCTTTGGGATTGACATCCAAGCCCAGTGAGTCAGGAGGATGGATGCCTCCAGCCCGTGCTGGGCGATGCTTTCCCTTGAAGAAGTAAATGATGTGTAAATGCAGTTTTCTCTCTCTGAGGCAGAACAAGCAGCTCTGCTGGGGCTGAGGTGCCTCGCTGTGCCAGGCTGCCTTCTCAGAGCTCCCTGGGTGTGCAGTCCCTGCATGTGACCCCGGGCTGAGGAACAGGCTGGAGTAACACTTCTGTCATTAGCAGGATGGGGAGAACCAATTTGCCTTGCCCTTTCCCAGTGGAGAGGGCTGAGGAAAAGGGAGAATTCCTCACATCACCCCAGGCTGGCCCTGACCCAGCTTTGCTGGGAAATAAGAGAGTTCCTGACCTTGCTTGGCATCACCAGGCAGATCTTGGGGAGATTTTGGAAGGCAAAAAGAAGAACTGATATTTCCATTTCGCTGCTTAAGCTAAAAAAATGTTAAAAAAAAAAAAAAAAAAAAAAAAAGGAACAATTTTTGGGTTTGACCAGGCAGGGCACATAGAAAGAGAAATGATTTTTGTGTGTAGTAGAGAACCCTAGGAGTGCAAACATGGCTTCATTTCGTTATTTGCAGCTTGGAGTACTTTGAGAATGACCAGTTTTGTTTTGCTTTAGGAGCCAGTTCCAAGAGGATTTTTCTTTTTGCCTCTTTGTGTGTTTTTTTTTTTCTTTTTCTGTGTGAACCACATGTACACACAATAATTAACCAGTGAAGAAGGTCAGAAAGGAAGTGACTGGGGAAGATGTACTTTAAACATACATTCATGGGGCTGTGGGCTGTAATTAACTGGAATGTTTGTCTGAGGTTCCCAGGTTACATGTTGAATATTAGATAAGTTATTAAAGAGGCAGATTTTTATTTGTCCATTTAATTATCAAAGCTTTAATGGCTCTTCAGCTCTATCAAATTATTATTATTTTTTTATGGTTGGAGAATATTTATTTCTCTCTTCTTGATGGGGTTTGGTGTAACACCAACATTGCTTTAGGTTAGAAATAGTGCTCAGGGTTATAGTGTAACATGGACTGCTGGTCATGAACAGTTTGTCATGGGCAAACAGCCTCTGGGAATGCAGGAGAAGGCAAGTGTGTTTATAGAGTGATGGAATGGTTTGGGTTGGGAGGGACCTTAAAGCTCACCCTGTGGTCAGGGACACCTTCCACTAGAGCAGGAGTTATTTGTTTTAGGGAAACTGGGAACCTCTGGCAGAAAACAGAAAGGAAGCAGCCCTAAAAGAAGTCAGCTGAGATATTTTCTCAATGTGGAAATACTAATTTGGTTCTCCAAAGGCTCTGCTCCTTCTCTGGAGTCGGTGACCAGGGTGAAGCACATCTGCTGAAAGGTGATTCCCAGCCGGAACAGCTCTAGAAAAGCCACTGGGTGATCAGGGGAGCCCAAAGGCTGGAAGGGGACACCTGGCTGGTAGAAAGCAGTGGCAGAGGGCTCTTGAACCTGATCATGCTGCCACAAACCCAAAGGGGTATAGATCACCCGTAAATACATCTGGAGATCAGGTTACTTTAGGAGGTGGTTTCTAAGTGTCAGAGGCACGATGCTTTCCCTGGGGAAGTGGTGTCCAGAACCTCTGTGAATGCAGTGCCACAGAAAGGAGGCAGCCTGAGCTGTGGGTTGGACTGCAGGCTTGGAATGACCAGCAGCAGCTCCTGCAGGCTCCACTCAGGAATTCTGAGGTTTACACAGTATCCATTAACTTCATGTGGGAAGAGTTTTGGTGGGTGTTGGTGAAAGCTGGAGAGGCAGGAGTGCTTCAAACTTGAGAGTAATGCTGGTTCCTTGGTGAAACCCATTGGAGATTCACTTCTGACTTGCTGTGGTCATGCTTTGGGGGAATTTTCAAAATCCAGCGAGGTTATTAATGGGGCAGCAGCACAGCTGATCAGTGCCACCCTTTTGTGGCACCACATTCCTTCCCCTGTTGGACCACAGAGGTGCCCTCGGGTTGCTGGGGAGGAGCCAGGCACAGCTGTGGTTGCACAGCTGGGGACAGGTCCCCTCCTCTGGCTGGACTTCCCATCTGTAAACAACGCCTCTTGAAAATGGGGATGGGATTTTAGTTTTTCCTGTTGTGCTGGGCTCTGATTTTTCCTGCCAGGGCTCTGTCTGTGCCTCGTCAGGAGTGACACAAAACACAGCAAGTGAAGGCTGGTGTAGAGCAGAGCCTGTCTGCATCCTGGGGACAAGCTTGTCCATCCTCAGCCACAGCTCCATGGTGTGCTTTCCATGCCAAGCAGCCATTTTCATCCATTCCAAATTTCCCTACAAAAGCCAGCAGCAGGCGTGGTTTGCTCTCACGTGTGTCTGTGTGTGCACACGTGGTGGGAGCAGGGAGATGGCTTTTCCTGGATGTTCCCTGTCCCCAGCAGGACAGAAGCCACCCACCAGAAGTGAAAACATCAGCTCCTGTGGATAAAGGCAAGCATGAAGGAAATTACAGCCAGAATACATAAAACTTGATTTTTTTTTTCCTCCTGCAGTCTACTTTTTAAAAAAGACAAAATAATGCTTCATCTGGCTAATCTTACGTCCATCCTCTGCCTTGAGGAAGCATCTGCTCCCCATGGCAGCCTCAATTGTCCCAGCCAGTTCCCTCTTAGAGTTCCCTTCTCTTCCACTGACAGCAGTTGCCTCCAGCTGCCTTCATTCCTGCCCACCAGCAATCCCAAAGGCAAGAGCCCATCCTGATGTCCAGGTTTAGCTCAGGACAGGTTTAACCATCTCCTTGGCAGGATTTTAGCAGCTTGTGTGCTGTTCTGATAAACAGCACAGTCCCCCATGTGAGATCAGGAGTCTCTTAGCCATGAGGATGCTCAGAGATCACTGATACAGCAGAAGAAAAATCACCCCAGTCCTTGCAGCCTTATGGGCTGGTTAGTGTCTCCTTGGAGCTGGGAATTTGCTCTGGGAGCCAGAGCTGCCAGCAGTGTGTGATGTGGTGAATGACACTCGGGGTGGGTTTGTCACTATTAAATTGGGTGTTGACTCCTGGAGAGGAGCATTTGTGTTGGTGAGGTCCTGCAGGCCAGGGGTACTCAGCAGCTTTTCAGCTACATAACTTTTTTTCTTTTTTTGTGGGAGGAATCTGGGTTTTGGTTTGCTTTTGGAGCAAAACCATTTCCACCCTCCTCAGAGGCTTGGCTATCCCTGCTGAGAGGAGCTGCAGCTTCCTGCTGGGATACAGGATGGAGAGCTGGGGATGGCTGTGCTGGGGCTGGGCTGGGCTGGGCTCTTTGTTTAGACAGCCCCTGGCCATCAGCATTTCCCTCTGTTGTGCTCCTCCTCCCTGCTCCAGGTGGCTTTACCCACCTGTTGTGTTTTCAGCCTTACCAGAGACAATGTGGCTCTTCAGCCAAAATGAAAAACCGTGGAGGGTCACAGCTTTCACCCTCCAGGCAAGGAAGGGCTGCTCTGTGCTTTCCATTCCTGGTGAGAAAATTACCCAGTGGTGGAATTTCTGTCTGGCAGGGACACAAGGCTCTGTGCCAGTGTTTCCTCTGTTTGTCACCTTTACCTTTCCTACACGGGAAGGGAAACACCTTTTTGTTCTGACCCAGTCATTTGTTTCCTGGTCCTTTGTCTGACCGTGATTGCAAGCCCCAGAAATAGGCAGAGGGATGAAAATGCAGAGTACAGGAGCAGCTGTGTGACCAGGAACTGCTGAAGGGTGAGGAGAGCTCTGAAGAAGAGCTTTCCTTGGAAGAGCCTGCTGGGAACAACTTAATTTGTGCTCGGGGTCACGTGCATTTTATTGCCACAGATGTGCACAGAAGAGCAGTTCACAAAGGGGGGGGAAAAAAAAATAATTGCTGTTAAAAATGTGTATCTGCAGCCTTGTGAGAGCTTTGTGACTCCTGGGAGTTTGTTACGCAGGGTCTGTTCCCAGTGGGCAGTGACACCCTTACTGCAGTGAGCAGTGTGTGGTTCCACTGCAGCAGCCAGGGAGGTGTCCCTGCTCCGTGCCCACGTGCCTCTCAGAGGTAACCGTGTCCCTGTGCCGTTGCAGGACCGTGGCAGCCGAGGTCAGGAAGCAGATCTCGGGGCAGTATGGAGGCTCCCCACAGCTCCTCAAGAACCTCAACATCGGAGGCAGCGTCTCTCATCACACCACTGTAAGTCATGCCTGGAGCAGGCCTTGCTCAGGCTGCTGTCCACACTCCTTTCACCCTCTGGGAGGCTCTGCTGACAGCTTGTTGATGTAAGGGGCTCTGATAACACCAAGGACAAAATTCCATGCAAAACCCACCCATTTTGGGGATTTCTGTGTTGCAAATCAGTTGGTGTGGCTGGGAATCTGTGTTTCTGCAGAATCTTTGTAGGACAAGGAGCTTTCTTGACCAGATATTAGTTGTTTTATCCCCAAACAGCCTGGATTGGGCATTAAATTCCATGTGTGTGTGGTTGTCTGCATGGAGAGCTCTTTGCAAGCTCCTGCACTTCAGGTTGCTGTTTTCCTGTCCTTGTCACCCTGAGAGCAGGACCACAGTAACTCATCTGCTCTTCTGAAGTATTTTAAATATTTTGCAAGTTGAGTGTGGCTATTCCTCAGGAATGCATATTTACTTACAAGTTTACAGCCCACTTTGAAGAGCAGCATTGTCACAATCACCCTTTCTGAAGTCAGACTTTCTTGCATGGCCTACCAGTAACCTTCCAGATTTATTGTGGTAAACATTTCAAAAGTGCAACAAACTTTTTCAAGCTGGAGATGTTTGATCTGGGGTCTCACTTCGGGTCACAGCAGTTCCTTTTGCTGCAGTCAACTTGGAAAATAAATATTAGAGCATCTTGTTTTCTTCAGAGAGGGGTGGTTAGGTCAGGCAGGGCTGGAAATGTGCCCTGAATTTGATAGTCTGTGCAAGTGTTGTGAGTTCACAGGAGTTCTTCTCTTTGGAGTGGGGTCCTGTAGTGTTTCCTCAGTTCCTGGGGTTGTGGGAATGAGTCCATGGGAATTCCCTCTGCTTCATGTGCAGTGTGACCTGTTAAAGCTTCCTCCTGTGGAGCACACACGTGTCCTCAGAGCAGAGTGTCACCTCAGAAGGGACCTCCAGGCTGACCTCTGGCTCAGAGCAGTGACTTCACTGCAGGCACAGATTCATCTCTGAGATCTGGCTGTGCCAGGGGCACTGGGGATGGAGGAGGGCTGGAATTCCTGTCATGTCCCAGGAGCTCAGGGAGAGCAGAAGGCTGCTCTGCCAGCAGCCAGGTGGGCACTGAGCGGGTTAATGAGAAGGGTTAATGAGAGAAGGGTTAATGAGAGCTGCTGCCCAGGCTAATGCCTGATCTCAGTGGCTCTGCTGGGCTGTGCAGTGCTAATGCAAAGCCCTGACTTGGCAGTTCTGGATGGGCTTTTGCATAATCCAGCATTAGAACAGGGAGGGTCCCCTGCTATTAGCCGGAGTGTGGAGCACTCGGGGTCATTGACTCCACTTCCCTGCAGCACTGGGCAGCTGAGGAGTGCACTCCCATTGGATATCCATCCCAGGAGCTGCTGGGCCTGCCTTGTCCCACCTGTGGTTTCATCTTGGAAGGAGTTGGCTGAATTGCCTTCCTGCTCTCACAAAGTGAGGTGTCTTCTGTGAACCTCTCCAGCTGCTCCTCACCCAGCCATGTTTTTGATCAGTTTCTCCTTGTATCACCTCCTTTCACTCTGAATTGTCTTTTTTCCACTTTTTCCTCCTATTCCTAAGGTTTTTCCATTCTGCCACCAACCAAGTATTCATGCTCAAAGCTTCAGTCCTGTTGATCTTCACATGTAATTTTTGATACAGGATCAGACTGGTTAGTCATGGTATTATCAGTAGCTCTCATTACCCTGTTGGCCTGGTGTTTGGCAGTAAATATATGCAAGAATCTATAAAAATGCTGGAAAAGGTCATGCTGGCTGGAAGCGGGCTCTGAGCTTTTCCTATCAAACTGCATTGTGTGATGGCTGCTGTGATAGGCTCCCAGTTTGTCACATTAAATTGGGTGCTGAGCAGAGATGCTCTGCAGAAGCCTGATTAACACGGGGTGATGGTTTGTAGGAAATAGTCTGTAGGAAAAGTCTATTTAGTTAAGTCATGAGTCTGTATCCTGAGGCTGCATAATACGACAGAGGTTTGCTTGTCTGAATTTTGGGTTAATTTCTCTCCCCGAGGCATCCGTGAGGATCTGCTGTGCCTGCCTGGCCTGGTTTGATAATCAGCATTATGCAGAGGGAAAGCATTGCTGTGTGAAGCTGTGTTTGCTCTGGAAAAGTTCACTTCTGTGTAGCCACACTGATTTAAAAGCCTAAAGTAGGGCAGGTAGTGTGGGAGTGAATAGGAAATTCCTGCTAAAATGTTGTGTGGTTGAGTTTCAGTATCTCCACAATGGCAGCTGGTTGGGACTGGGGAGCTGCAGCCTGCCAGAGTTTAAGAATTATTTGGCCAGTGCTCTCAGGCACAGGGTGGGATGGTTGGGGTTGTCCTGTGCAGGGCCAGGAGCTGGACTGGATGATCCCTGTAGGTCCCTTCCAGCTCAGGCTATCCCAAGAGCCTGTGACTCCAGTGATGGTGCAGATGTGGTCTCTCATGCCCACCTTGCTCACTGTGCTGAGTATTCTGCTCCAGGAAAGGTCAGCATGGTTTGTCTGAGAGTCCTATCAGTCCAATGGAGGTATTTTGGTGGAGAAATAGAGTTTTTGTGACTGAAGAGCCTTCAGCACTGTGCTTGGGCCTTTTGTTTCTTGTCAGCTGAGGCCACTGTAGGGATGTTCCCCACTCCACGGGCTTGCCCGTGGTTGAACCTGGGATAAATGCAAAAACCTGTCAGCTGAATTTTAGCAAGTCCCTTCCGTTTTGCCTCACCAGCAGCAGACAAAATGCTGCCAGAACTGTTTCTAATTTGGTATCTGGTAGAGCTGGGGAGAAGACACTGCTTTCAAATGAGTTTATTATTGTCAGCCTCCACCCTTCTGCCACTTTAGGAGCAGCTGATTTTAATTGCACATTCCTCAAACCCCAGACACAGGTCCAAGGCCCTCAGAGGCTTTTCCTGTGTAACCCAGTGTGCCAGGCTGGGATCCTGGCAGGATGCAGTCCCTGCATTTTTCCTGTGTAACCCAGTGTGCCAGGCTGGGATCCTGGCAGGATGCAGTCCCTGCATTTTTCCTGTGTAACCCAGTGTGCCAGGCTGGGATCCTGGCAGGATTCAGTCCCTGCATTTTTCCTGTGTAACCCAGTGTGCCAGGCTGGGATCCTGGCAGGGTGCAGTCCCTGCAGCTCTGAGCTTTTTCTTTTTGCAAGCCACAGCAGAAGGCACTGACAGTTTGTTGTTGGGAAATAGGAGCTGTGAGCTCGGAGAGTTCCACGAAGGAGGGTTTCTTTTTTTGAAGTGATTTTTGCAAGTCTCTCCAAGCCCACTGGTGAGTGGGGTGTGCATCTGCACCTTGCTGGGTGTGCTCTGGGCTGGAATCCATGGGCTGTGCTCACCTTGGGTGCCTCCAGAGGTTCAGCATTCCCTGCTGGGAGCTGGTGCTTCTCACCACCAGCCTCACTTGCACTTCCTCTGGGAGAATTCCCCAGGATCTTGCAGGATGGGGAATTTGCTGTTTGTTTGATGAACCAGGCTGTTTACTATGGGCCATTATAATCCCTTGTGACTAACCACTTTCTTTTCTTCTCAAGTTTGTTTTTTTTCTGTAGAGCAGCTCCTTGTGCTCAGTTAACTCTGTCTGCTGAAAGAAGATAAAGACTTACAAAATCTTGGACTTCTTTTTTCACTCTTGAGTGCCAAGGATAATAATTGAAATGTCTTTTGGTTGTTGTCCAAAACTTGATTATTTTTCTTCCCAAGAAAAAATTCTCTTAATTTTTAAAAATCTTTTCAGGTCTTTTTTTCTATTTCTTTACATCTTTAGATGTATATTTCAGTGGTTGGACACAGTGCAATGGTCTGGTTGACAGGATGGTGTTCAGTCCAAGTTTGGGCATGGATGATCTTGGAGGACTTTGCCAACCTTAATAATTCTGTGATTTAATTAGAAGAGCAGCTTTTTGCTAGTCTTGCAAATAAGCAGAGTGAATGTACATTCCGTTGTTTTATAGAAAAATCACAGCTTTTTCCAAGGGATTGGGGGTAATACTTCCTGCCTTTTGATGTGTGTTACAGCAGGGATGATTGTTAGTAGGTAAAGGAGCACTGTTATAAGAGATACTAATTAGTCTGGCAATAAAGGGGTCTGGATTCTTGGATGTGATGTGATCTGACCACGTCTGCTCTCAGCACTTCATTTTCTCCTGTAAAATGAAGGTGCTGACATTTACATATCTTTGTAAAGCACTGCTGGCTTTATGGACATTATCTGGGCTAATTGAGGCTTTGTCTTGGATTTATTGGATGTCAGACTTTGGCCATGTATTCAAAGATAGCATCTAATTATTCAGTAAGAGAATATAGGTTCCTTTGTATATTCCCATTGTTTATTTTAATGTAATTTAAGAGAAGAAGAAAAGGTGATTTGTGCAAATGAATGGGAAGCACAGCAAAGGAAAGCATGACAGTGTCCTGTGTGGCACTGAAAGGGCGTTTTGGAGTGCTCAGAGCCAAGTAATTTTATCACCAAAAATTGAAAAGGAGAATGAGCCAAGTCTTTATGCTGTCTCAGGGCTGATGAAGGCTGGACGGTGCCTCCCATTATTTGTATTTCCTGGAGGTTTTGCCCTGCCTGGCTGGATGGTTTATCCTCATCAGGCAGGGGAGGATGGGAGAGGCATCCACATCCTTTGCCCTGCCTCCTCCCCTTGGGACTGCTCACAGTTAACTCTGCTCTGGTGCATGCAGGCACTTTCTGTAGCACATGAAAACTGCTCCCATTCTATTGCTAAAGGCAGCAGAGAGCCCTGTGGCAAAGGTCAGGAGTGTTTTACCTGTTCAGCTGAGTCTGCTGTCCACTGGAAGTTGCTGAGTGTCTGCAGTAACTTCAACAGTTCACGTGTCAGCAGAGATCAATACTCTTAACTAAATGATGTCATACCAAGTGATTGTTAATAAACAGGCTGGGAGAGCTGGGGGTGCTCACCTGGAGAGGAGAAGGATCCAGGGAGGGCTCAGAGCCCCTAAAGGGGCTCCAGGAGAGCTGGAGAGGGACTGGGGACAAGGCATGGAGGGACAGGACACAGGGAATGGCTCCCACTGCCAGAGGTTAGATGTTAGGGGAATTTCTTTGCTCAGAGGGTGCTGAGGCCCTGGCACAGGCTGCCCCGAGGCTGCCCCATCCCTGGCAGTGTCCCAGGCCATGGAACAGCGTGGCTCATCTGTCCATGCAGGGCAGAAAGTGTCCCCTGGGAGCTGAGAGGTGCCTGTGCCAAGGATTTCCCACTCAGGAGAGCATCTCTGTGCTTGGCAGGGCTCAGGGCCACCAGGGCTCAGGGCCACCAGGGTCTGCCTGTGTGAGCCCCGAGGGTCTCGAGGGGTCAGTCTCTACTGGCCTGATGTAAGTAACATTTCTGCCAAAAGTGGGAAATCTGTGATTTTTCTGCAGTCTCTGGTCAAACTGTTTGTTTTTTTTCATTTCTCTGTTGCTGTCTCAGTTTCTGCTTTCAGTTTTGTCACAATTTATCAGAGGGAGGCTCTTTGAGAGGAGTCTCAGCCCTTGCATTTTCTGTATCAAAGTCTTTGTGTTCTCCAAATACTTTTGGTGAAATTACACAATTCTTAGTCATCAAGATCTTGTCTTCTTACCGTCCTTGGAGGCATAACTCGTGTCTTTCTAGGCTTGGTAAGAAATTGCTTTAGTATTCCCAGATAACTAATTAATCCCTGATTAATATTAATATTTCTATACCCAAATGGCTTCCTACATTAGCAACCAGTTATCACAGCAAATAACCTGGCAGTATTTGTACATAAAGCATCTCACTGGTTTTGGGACTGGCTGTTCCTTGTTACATGTAGGATCCTTCTTTAGGTAGGTGTATTTGTAATTGTTTCACAGAACCCCTGACTGGTTTGGGTTGGAAGGACCTTGGAGCTCATCCTGTTTCGACCCTGACACCTCCCAGTATCCCAGGTTGCTCCAAGCCCTGTCCAGCCTGGCCTTGGGACACTTCCAGGGATGGGGAATCCCTTTTCCTGTCATTAGAGTTTTTTTCTAACTCAAGCATTGTGATAGAATTCGACACACACTGCAGATCTCACAGAATCTGAAAACTGAATGTTTTCAGATTTTAACAATGGAGGCTTCAGACACAGAGAATGCTTGCAACCATTTTTGGGGCACGTTTGCAGTTTGGAAATGAAGGACTTCCATCAGCTGCTCTCTGTGGTAATGACATCTCACAGAACACCATGCAGAAGAAGGAGTAAGAGGCAGAGCAGGAGATAGGGAACTGCATTCCAGAGGCAGTGGGGAGGTAATGACTGCACTTATGGCTGGGGAGGTGTCATCCCTGGTGAGCCTTGGGAGCTGCCTGTGGTTGATGGAAAGCAGAGATTGCCTAGGAATCTCCTTGGTTCATTTGAATATTTCCATGTATTATAAATGCGGCCAAAAAAAATGAAATGCAGGAGTTCTCTGGGCTCACCAGGCATCAGGAGTATGGGTTTTCTGCAGTGCAGGGATGGCAGCAGACAAATATGTGAGTCTTTGAATTTGGATCCATTTGGGTTATTTTTGGAGTGCTTAGTTGAAAGAAAATGTCATTTTTGCAAGTAAAACATGTTTTTTCATTACTCGAGTGTTGTCGGTGGTTAATATTACACTGCTCATGTTTCAAAACCTCTTAGAGTGACTTGCCTGTAGTTCACACTTAAAAATCAATCTCATGCCTCTGTTTAGCAAGCTTATTTCTTTAAACTTCTTTAACCTGCCTGCAAATTGTAATAGTTTTTTTTAGCATACTACATTCTCAGATTTATTCTGAGTCCTCCCAGTACATCAGATTTGACTCCTGTTCCCTGAGCTACCAGTATCCCTTTAAGGGTGACAGGATTTTGCCACAGCAAGCACAGGCCATCTGCATTCCTGACTGCTCAGCAAGGGAAGTGCCTGTTTGCCCTGGAGACCCAGAGATAGCTGAGAGAAGGCTGGGGCTCAGCTTTGAAATGTTAATCTGCTGCTTCTGTCCTTCCAAGATTTTGCCCAGGGAAGGCAGTGGGTGGGAGTTGGTATTAATTTAGAATTTGGAGCTTTGGCACAATCTGTTGCAGTTTTAGCACGTTATAAATCGCTTAATATTTAAGGAGGTATTGAAGTTAAGATGGAACTTTGTCCTGGTTTCAAAATTGGCAAGAAATATCACCCTGATTTTGAAGAAGTGCTTTAGCTGCCAAGTAAAAATAGCAGTCAGGATCCTCCCTGTGATGAGGAGCTCTCTGCAAGGTTAATTTATCAAGGTCTCCTATGGGATCCTCACAGGGAGTTTTACTCCCACACAGGAAGGAGGCAGGAGGAACAACCTTCCACACTTTGCCATTGTCATTTTTACAGAGCCCTCAATTGTACTGTGATCCTCACGGGGGCTGGGGCTCTGCCCTTGGCAATGATGCATCTTATTTGAGCTGAAATGGAAATTGGGCTTGGATTGGGTCACAGCAGTTGGGTTCAGATCCTTCTTGTGCCAGATGCATCCTGCCAAGCTGTCATGCCATAACCTCTCAGTGCTCTTGGGGCTCCCTGGAGATTGGACATCCTGGGAGGGCAGAGGTGAGGGAGGGAGAAGGAAATGAGAGGGAATGTTGTTTTCCATGCCTGTGCTGGAAAAGTCTGCAGGGTCATAGCAGGGATTGGAGTGTGTCACTTCCAGTGTGTCACTTCCAGTGTGTCCCATGAGACACACTGTGGGTTGTCCATGAGACACGTGTGGGTTGGGCAATCCCCTGTGCCCAGCTGGCTGTTTAGGGAAGGGATGGGCTGAAGTCCTCCAGGCAAACCTGGGAATGCCTGTGAACATCAGGGCACTGTGCTTCAGTCAGTCCCTGTGAGATGGAGACAATAATCATTCCTTTTTCTGCCCTAGTTGTTACTGAGCTCCTGTACTGAGCAGTGCCCAGGAGAGCAGATCTTGAGCCTTCAGGTACCTGCACAGGTGCAGGTCTTGTACAAACCTGACCTCTGCATTGTATTTTTTGTTCTCCCTGCGTGAGCTTTGCAGTGTGGCTCCCAGGGTGTAGCTTTCCCTGCACTTTATCCCTTTGTTCCCTTTGTTGTCCCTTTGGGCTGCCTGGCTGAACTGAGTGAAGGTTTGTGTTACCCTCCATGGAGTGATGCCACATCCCCTCACTGAGGCTCCTGCAGATTTGTGCAGGTGCTTTTGGAAGTGATGATGATGATGCAGGTAGGTGCTCAAAAGGAGGAAATAAATAGGAGAGAGACACGTGCACTAAAACTCCACAAAAATACAATGTTTGCTGTCTGGAGAAGGGCAAAGTCGATATAGGGAAGGCAGTTTGATTTTTCAGCTTTTAAGAGGATGTAACAGTGAAGAATAACACAACCTTAAAGAAGAAAGCTTGAGTGTCCCCATTGCAGGAGAGCTGTAAACCTTTGAAATTGAGCTTTGTCCTGCAAGTGCTGAGAGCCAGAACTGCAGAACACAGGTGCACCTCTGGAAACTGCCTGTTAAATGGGTTAGAGCATCCAATCAAGGCTGCTGTCTGAATTAGCTGATTGAACATGTCTATGGTCAGGTTAAGGACATGCAGAATTGGTATTTTTAATATATATATATTTCCAAGTGAGGGGTTTGATTGGGGTTAGGGTAAGTCTGAGAGAGGGAGTCTCTTTTGATTTCTTCTGTACTTTCAGATTATCAGTGCTGTGATAAACACAGTGTTTGTGCTGGCAGGGAGCAGGTTGTGCCCCTCTTACTCATCCTGAGCTTGTCCTCCTGTAGATTTTGTCCTCCTGTAGATTTTAATTGTCCTCCTGTAGATTTTACACACATTGTCCTCCTGTAGATTTTAGTGGCACACAACAGTGCTTGCCATGAGTGAGGTGGCAGTGCCTGATCCTGGGATAAAGACTGAGTGCAAAACGGGTTAGGGAATTGTCCAAAATTTCATCTGTAATTACAGCCTGCACAAAATCAAAGAGTATTTTTTAAAAGAGTAGCAATTCTGGGAGCAGCTTTCCTTTGCATATTTTTAGCATGTGTTTGCTGTTAATTTACATTATTCTGTGGTCCTGGTGGGGAAGATGCCCTGGGCTCTTGCAGCCTTTGGTTTCTCGAGGGTCTTAATAAACTCAATAGAAATGAACCCCCTGGCAAGGATTTCTTGCAGTAACACTCCAGTATTCCCCGTCAGGTTTATTAGGGGAGACCACATTGGGGCCTTCCAGTACTTAAAGGGGGCTTAGAAAAAACAAGGAGAGTGACTTTTTACACAGGCAGAATGGTTTCAAACCAAAACAAGAGAAATTCAGATTACATATTAAGAAATTCCTCCCTGTGAGGGTGCTGAGGCCCTGACACAGGGTGCCCAGAGGAGCTGTGGCTGCCCCTGGATCCCTGGAAGTGTCCAAGGCCAGGTTGGACATTGGGGCTTGAGGCAGCCTGGGACAGTGGGAGGTGTCAGGGTTGAATCAGGATGAGCTTTAAGGTCCTTTCCTGCAAAACCACTCTGGCATGCTGGGATTAGCCAGTTGGTGGGTGGTCATGTTTGCAAATGCTTGACTGGAATTGTCCTTCTGCCTTGGGAAGTCCAGTGAAGAAGAGCTGGCTGTGTTTTGTGAAGGAGACACCTACTGTTGCTTCCCTGGAGCTGCCAGGAGGAATGGAGAAGGCTTTTCCTGGGAGCAGGATGAAGATTGCACTGAAGGTGGCTGTGTCTGCAGCCTGCCAGCAAGCAGGGCTGCGGGGAGCACAGCTCTGTCCCCCTCAGCTGTTGCCCCTTCCTGCTGCAGCAGATTTGAAACCTTTTCATGTGCAGCTGACAGGACTGGCAGTTCCTTGGTGGTTGAGATCAGCTGTAGCCCATTGTCACGCTCCTGCAGGCCAGGGCAGTCAGCTGCTGGATGCCTCTTGTTTGTCCTGGTGCCACAGGAGGTCAGCTGGGCTGGGGGTGAGATGGCAGAGCAGGTTCTGCTCCTCCAGCAGCAGTGAGGTTGGTTGGGATGATGGGGTTGGGTAACCTGGTCTTTACCCGAGCTTGTCCAGCTCCTCCAGTGTGCACGTTTCACCTGATGGGTTTGTGTGGCAATTCCAGGTGACTGGACTGATGCTTTGCCCAAGTAACACTGGAATAGCCCCTGGTATTTTGTGTGTCCTTGTCCCCATGCACACCTTTGGAGTGATGCTGGACAGGGGAAAGGTTAAACCATTGACAGCAGGAGCCTTGAGAGGAGCTCTTGTGGTTCTGTTCACACATGGGGACATCTTCTAGGTTCATTTTCCTTTTGGTGCATTTATTCATCCTTCTTTGCTCCTCCTCCTCCTCTTTCATCACTTCTTCCCCCACAAATATCTGAAGCCTAAAATAATGTTCTTGCCTTTTATCTGCCAATAGTCTGACACCAAGTAGTTCCTCTCCACAGCCATGAATTTATGTTTGGCCTCTTTACTCAGGTGCTAGACAGTATTTCTGACTGCACAGATGGTGAGTCTAACACAGGCCTCTGGGTTTGACTATTGTGTTTGTTTACACCGTCATGGTACAATAATAACCCAAAGAGACAAACTGGAAAATTGGGAAGTGCAACCTCGGGCCTAATCCTGAAATGTGTGAAGGGCTTGGGAACCCCCAGGGTGCAGGGAGAGCCCCTGAGCACTGCCTGCCTTTCTGGGTTGGGTGGTTTTTAACTGGCATGGCCACTTCCTTCACCTCGTGTCCAACACGTCCCAGTGCTGCTGTTGGACAAGGGCAATTTGAGATGTGAAATGCCAGGGATGAGGGGACCTGGTGTGTTTTGGGCTGTGACAGCCTCACGCCCCCGGTCCTGCACATCTCCATGAGCTCTGCATTAATACTGAGGCTTTGCCTCATCTTTTTTGTAATTCTGTTTATCAGGATGAATGGAGTGGAAAGATTGGAAGGGATGAGGGGTAGGTTCCTGTGTGTTAGAGAATCACAGATAAATGATTTTGTGCAGATTAAAACACAACACTTGCACAAGCAGCTCACTTCTGGAAGATCCCTCAGCTTTGGAGCTGCCAGTTCGGAGAGAGGAATAAAAGTAAACCTTAAAATGTTAGGGCTTAAAGACAGGGCCAGCTAAGCAGCTTTAAGTCATGCCTTGAGGCTTCCTTACCCCTCTGGGAGGTGCTGCCAGTGCCCAGCAAGGAGCAGCATGGCTGGGGAGGGTGTGAGGGGATGCTTTGCCCAGCCCCTGCTTCTGGAGCTTCTGCCCAGAATTTTGTTAATTTTGTTACTTTTATCTTCATTTGCAAGCAGTCTCCGGTGCGGGGTGGTTCCTCCTCTTTGGTTCTGAGCTCTGTCAGATTTGGCACGGAGCAGCCCTGGGAGTTTGCAGCACTTGGGAACAAACAGGCACTTGGAGCAATTCCTTAAGGAAAAGCTGTCACCCTCTGAAGGTCGTCAGTTGCATCCTCACCCAGGGCACCACTAATGTTGGTGATTTTTTTTTTATTTTTATTAGAGTCTCACAAAGTGTGAGTTCTATGGTAGTTCTCTTTAACAAGGTAAAAATGGAGACGTATTCTTTTTCTATAAAGTTTTTAAAGGATAAACTGTTTAATTAAGAAATGGTGCTTAAATTATTTTTATTTTTAATCTAATAATTAACTATTCGTGACTTGCAATGCAGACTTTTTTTATTTAATTACACAGTATTACTTAAACTCATGAAGAATGTGAAGAAGGTGAAGAAGAAGGATTAGCTTTTGCTCTAAAACTTTTATCTTGTTTTGTATATACTATCATATTCTAAAATTATAAACTCTTTAAGTTTTCTACTATATGATATTGCACACTTTTATTTTAACTATACACTTATCATTTTAGTTCTATTATTTAATTTTGGAACTTTTTTTTATGGTGTTAGGTTAAATGTAGTGTTCTTACGTGTGTTAGTGTTTGTTAGTGCAGAAAGTTGAAAATTTTCAGTGACTAGGGTTCCAGCATCACCCCTCAGTGACATTTGTCAGGGATCTGGTGCCACGTGGAGCTGCTCTGCCCGTTTGTGAAGAACAGGGTGAGGTGGTGACATCTCAGCTGTGGTGTGGCAGGAGCAGTGACAAGTTCTGCTCGTGGCAAGCATTGCAGTGATGAAAACAGTGAAAAGTGTCCGGTTTGTGCTTTCAAAAGTTCTCCAAAATCACATCCTTTGAGTCCATTTCAAGAGTTCAGGATGAGAAGGGGGGAGAAGGTTTTGGGGTTAAAGAGATGATCAAGGTGAAAGGTGTCCCTGCCCATGGCAGAGCTGGTCTTTAAGGTCCCTTCCAACCCATCTCTGATTCTTCTGATATTTCTTTACACTGAAATTAATTTCTTTTACCTGAATTGCAGAATGAAATACCACATTTCCAGCCATCACACATTTTTTTGGTGAACCAGATTCTTATCTGGCAAAAAGTCACCTGGTCCAACTCCCCTGACTCCCTTGGAGTCACGCTGGTTTCCTGCTGAAGGGTTTGCCTTCTAAGAAAATTGCAGTCTTCAATGAGGTTGCTTGTGGTAGGGAGATTGTTTCAGTACCCTCTGTGGTAGCCAAGTCTTTTTCCGTGAATAAAAAGTTGATTAATTTCAGAACTTGTTGGCAGCAGTTTGAGAACTGGAATTTGGGATTTGTATAGCAATATTTCCGAGAAGCACGTTTAAAACTGAAGTACCAAGTGTTCCTTCTAAAGTCATCTCCAACACAAGCTACAGGATAGTTCCTTGTCCCACAGAAATCATCTGGATGACAGGAAAGGGGAAGTTAGTGGAGAAAACTGCTGAATTTGGATGTGCTTTTGTGACTTTTGTTGAAACACTCAGCCTCACTGGCATGTGCCAGGGAATTCTAGGAAATCTGTCAGTTGCTGTAGAGACAGCTTCCTCAAAACTTGTTTTTAGTGTTTCATTTTCTTAATGTCTATGTTTATGTATAGCCTCATAGCATAATGATCTCATATCAGAATATTTATATGTATTTATGTAATGGGCTATGTAAAAATACAAGTTATGCAATGTGAGTATGTATCCAGATTATGCAAAGTTTCTTCTAATGTATCTAAAAAAAGCTCAGGGTGGTGAGATCAGCACTGCCAGTGAAATCTTCTGTTTTCCTGCACGTTTTCAGTCATTCCTTGTGCTTCAGGTAAAGGCTTTGTGCCCAATAAAGATGATTTTTAAGCATCCATTTTATTGAGGGCAGTGTCCCTTCCTGGCATGGGCAGAGTCATTGTGGCACTAAAGGCTCTAATACCAGGGGGAAGAGGTGGTTAAACTTGTACCTGTGGTAGGTGAACATTGTGTTTTGTGTTCCCCAGAGAGGTGGTTTAATTCAAAATAATGTTAGTCCTCAGAGCTGTGTGGCTGCCTGAGTTCCTGGTAAATCAGGCCCTGCTCTGGGCTCTGCCTGGGGGAGGAAGGGTTCCTGCATCTTGGATCAAGATCAAGGTTCCCTTTGTGATCAGAGCCTGGTAAAAACACATCCAGGCTCAGATACGTGGGAAATTAAGTACTAAGTTTCCTTTTGTTGCATTTCCTGAAAATAGATGTAACCTTTTGTGGCTCTAGTTGTATTTTTTAGGCGGTGATGGTACGCACCAGAGAAATACGCAGAGGAACATCAGATAAAAGATAAGACAGGAGAAGCAGCTCTGTGATGTGTTAGCTGAGGTTAACACCACTGGGGTTAATCACCTGATGTTGCATCAAATCCCTCAACAAGGCAGAAGAACTGGTTTAAAAAAGAGAGCAGAAAACGCGCGTGTGGTTTTCCTTTATTTGTTCACCTCGGCGTAAGGCCCCGTGGTGGTTTGTGTGCTCCCAGGTGCCTCTCACAGAAGCTGTGGACCCTGTGGACCTGGAGGAGTATCTCAACACCCACCCTCTGGCCGTGGAGTCGGGGCCCCTGCGGGACCTGCTGGAGTTTCCTCGCGATGACATCGAGGTGGTTTACACCCCCCGCGAGTGCCGGACGCTCGTGTCGGCCGTGCCCGAGGAGAGGTAGGACACGAGCTCACCTGGTGGTGCTCCAGGGAATGAAATAAGTGTTTAAGGAATCCCCATCATCTCTGTGACCTTTGTTGTTTGTTCTTTTAACAGCGAGATGGACCCTCACGTGAGGGACTGTGTCAGGAGCTACACGGAGGACTGGGCGATCGTGAACAGAAAGTGAGTGAGGATCCCTGAGGTGTTTGTCACCTTAAGCTCATATTTAAATATAAAAATATTGTCCTGGCTGCTTATTCCATGTGCTCTGGCTTTTCGTTGCCCGGTTCAGATGAACTGATGCTTTGTGTTTGGAAAATTGGATCTTGGATGTCAAAACCCCTTGGGGCATTTTGGAAAATCTAGGCCGTTTCAGCCCACAGTTGCTCCTTTACCATGGTAGAGCAATTAGGGAATGTGGACAAGTAAAATGACTTTCAGCATTTGTTTCTTCCTTTGTTCCATCTGGTTTTAGTTGTTTTTAGAGACAAGTTGCATTAATTTTGCAGTGATTTATGAGGAGTCACCACCATCTGATAGACAAGGTGCTCTCTGCAGCTTCCTTTGATTCCCAGAGAGACGTGGGGAGAGTACATCATTCAGACAAATAATTGTTAATATTTGAACCATCACAACATTTACCTAACGAGTTAACAGTTCAGAGGATGGGCATACATTGATTATTCCATGCAAATTAGCAGGAAGGGTTCTGAGAGGCTTCAGTTGGAGCAGGGACTCCCTGGGATGATTGGAAGTCTGAGGACTTCAAGAGCTGCTGTCAGGGAGTGAGTGATCCATGTGATGTGCATCACCTACAAACGACTTGGCTGCAGCTCCAGCTCTGCCCTTGTGGCAGTTGCTACAATTCACTGGTTTAATGTTGTCCTGAGAGCCACTTCAGGGGATGCTCAGGATGTGCTCGGCACTGCTAACGTGACCTAATAAAAAAGTGTTTTGTAATCTCATACCAAAATAAAAAAACCCACCCAGAAAGGAACCCAAGAGGGAGGGAGATGTTTTATTAACTCCCAGCCTTGGCAGCAGAGTCTTGGGTACACCACAGACCTGGACAGTGTGACCCAGCAGCCACCCACTCCTGGCTTCTCAGAGACTTTCACTGGCACCTGGAATTCCTGGCCGTGATTCCTGCTCTGATGAGCTTTATTTGGTGGGGTTTTGTCCTCTGAGAGTCACAGCACTTCCTGCTTGGATAAAATCGTGGCAGTGCACTGGGTAGAGTTACTGCTGGAGCAGGGAAAGAACCCAGAAGCTCAGCTGGGAAGGACTGAATTGTTTTTCAAGTAAAGGTGCCAACAATTTCCTCTTAATCCATCCCATTGGATGGTTCCAAGTCCTCTGGCTAGCTCCAGGAGCACAAACTCCATCTCTTGGAAGAACTGCTGGATTGACTTGTGACATTCCATCCTTTTCTTCCCCACCCCAGGGGAAATAATCTTTATTATTATGTCCATCTCTGCCTCCATTTTTTTGCAACCAAAATGTTTTTGAGGCAGGGAAATCCACCTGTTCAGTAATTCCTTTAATGATATTGGAAAAGGTGAATAAGTTCACTGGCCTGAAAAACATCCATTAGCATATTCTGATTTCAAGCTTATGGCATAATTTCTGTGTGTTAGACTGAGGAAGTCAAGTGTGAATTAGAGATAATTTGCACTTGTTGGTGGAGCTGTGATGGAAATGCAGACATCCAGGTGAGGATTATATAGATCCTATTGTTCAGGTCTCAGCAATTACAGCCTAGCAAGGAAAACGCATTCCTCCTTTTTTCTCATCCCTTCCTTTATTTGCTGCTAGCATTTCCATGGTTTTCCCATATCTGGAGCATCCCTCTGTGGTAACTTTAGTGCCAGGGCATGGTAAGAACAATTAATTCTAGATGTGAGCCCAGGAAGTGACTTGGAGTGAGTATTGCAGGGAGGCTGTGGCCCTACCCATGTGTGTGTGTATAAATACAGACGTGGTGCCATTTGGCACCCAAAAACTTGTTAGTCAAAGAGATCTGCTCCTGCCAGCACAGCAGGCAGCCTGTTCACTTGTAGGAGCTCTCAGGCTCTGGGAAGCTCTGAGGGACTCACTTTCCTTCCAAAGATGCTATGTGAAGGCACTTGTTTTAGTCAGGGTTGGAGAATTGTTCTCCAGAGGTGCTCAGGATTTTCCTGAGTTGCTGTTTTGGTTTTCCAGTTAATCATTTTATCTGCTCCAAGTCAGTTCCTGCTCCAGCAGAACCACTGGCCTTCAGCCCTCGTGTTCCCGGCCTGTTTTTAGCTTGGCATCACAATGGCACGTTTGACAACGACTTTAATTGGCCCTTGATAATCCTCCTTTTGACATCACCCAGAGTGGCTTTATAGATGAACAGAGTCACATTGTAGTGCTGGAATAGTGGCTGTTGGATGATGCCCCAGCTCCAGTGGAGCTGACTGGAAATTGTGTTTGCAGAGAGCAGCTCCTGCCTCGGGAGCACCCACGCTGACAATGCTGGGTTTGTTCCAGGGTGCTGCTTCTGGGGTCGGGGTCAAAAGGGCTGCTAAGGATGTGTTTGAAATCCTCTGTTTGCAGATACCACAAGCTGGGAACTGGGTTCAATCCCAACACCTTGGACAAACAGAAGGAGAGGCAAAAAGGGCTCCCCAAACAGGTCTTCGAGTCTGACGAAGCTCCTGATGGCAACAGCTACCAGGATGAGCAAGTAATGTGCCTTTAAAACCTGGCTACATAAAACCTAATTTATAGTCCTGCTTTAAAAGCACAGTCCTTTTCCCATTAGAAGTTGCTTTTAATTTGTTGGCTCTCAGGATGACCTCAAGCGCCGCTCAATGTCGATCGACGACACTCCCCGGGGCAGCTGGGCCTGCAGCATCTTCGACCTGAAGAACTCCGTGCCTGATGCCCTCCTCCCAAACCTGCTGGACAGAACCCCAAACGAGGAGATCGACCACCACAACGAGGACCAGAGGAAGTCCAGTAGGCATAAGGAGCTTTTTGCACTACACCCAGCACCAGATGAGGTATTTTTGCGTGCATGTGGGTGAGATTAAAAAAGTGAAGGGTATTGGGAATGTGAGAGCTGTCAGTCTGCCAGGGATTTAAAGGATTTAAGGTCACCTCTGTTTAACGTGCATGAGAACTGCAGCTATTTTGTGTTTTTCAGCATATTGTCTTGCCCATAGATACTACTTTTTTTTGGGTTTCCCTTCTGGTTATGCAATTGTAGAAACATTAAAGGGATTTAATTTAGCATATTTATAGCTGCTGATGAATGCACCGTGGTGGGAAGCCTCGGATTAAGTTGGTGCTGTGTCTTGGAAGAAAAAAGTGATAGATGTGTTTGCCTCCTGGTTCTGCTGGTGTTTTGTACAGGAGTTGTGTCTCTAATTCCAGGAGGAGCCCATAGAGAGACTCAGTGTCCCTGAAGTACCCAAAGAGCACTTTGGCCAAAGACTCCTGGTGAAGTGTTTGTCCCTGAAGTAAGTACCACTCCAGCAGACAGAAATTCAGAGTTTAAATCTGCTGCTGTATCCATGTGCATCTGGAATAACTCCACTGCCTTGTTTATTGCCCTGGAAGGGTCATTGCATTGTTTGGCCATAGGCTTCCAGGTTGCTTTTGGCCATAGGCTTCCAGGTTCCTTTTGTAAAGCTTGAGTTACACAGTTGTATCTTCAAGGCTTCCTGCAGATTGATGTGATGAGACAGGAGATATCCTCCTCCCCTGGCTTTCCTCCCTGTTGCTTTCCAGCTCTACCTGTTCCATGTCACTGGCACATGACATGAGGCTTCACCACACTCCTCCAGGCTCTGAAGTTGGACACTCACTGGTGTTCCCCTCCCTAATGAGGAAATTTGAGATTAAATGTAAAGATTAAAAATGCTCGAGCCTTAAAAACATAAAGACAACCAAAGATTTCCCAAAGTTTAGGCTCAACAACCTTGACTGTGTCCCTTTAAGAGTGAAGACTTTATACACTTAGTAAGCATTAACTGGAGGAATAGAAACCTGTTAAACAAGTTTAATGAAGTGGAGCTCCTGAATATAGGGTTACCTGCAGCTGGTTCATTGCCTATAACTCTTCTCTAATAACACAAGGTAAAATTTTACTGTTATTCCCTTGGAGAAATAAAGTACAAAACTGATTTTCCACACTGCTGTATTCATCTTCTGTGTCCTCAGTTAGGTCAACCCTTCTTATTAGAGAGCTCCAGTTGCTGCTCATAACTGAGATATATGTGTGGGACATTTCTCCTGCTCGTAGACTACTCCAGGACCTAATATAGCCGTAGAGATGAACTGATTTTGCAGCCTTTTATGAACTGGAACAACATAATATGCAGTAGCAGTGCAGCTTTCCCTCCAAAGGAGGGTGTCTTTAGCATAAATAAGTTAGATGCTGGAAATTAATGTTTTCTGCTCTTTAAGCATCTCTTGCTGACTGCAAATTTATAGCAAACCTGCCTGGCTCCATGTTTGCTCGTGTACCTGGGAATCTCTGAGCCTGTGCTCGGGGATGTAATCCAAGATTGTGCCATCTCAGTGGCACAAAAACAAGGACATTTTTCCCCAGGGAGAAAGCTCAGATGACCTAAGCAGGGTCATTTCCAGGTTAATCTCAGCTTTGTTGCAAAACTGGAGAAAACACCTGTTTGGTGGTGTTGTCCCTGTTGGAAGGAGGAGTTCCAGGCTGAAGCTGAGAGCTCCCTGCAAGGGCTGGGTGTGGAGGGGATCCCAGCGTGGATGGGACGTGGATTTTGTGGGGAGGCTGTGCAGACAAGAATGGCATTTCAGCCCCTGCTCACTGTGGTGCAGGGACAGGTTTTGAATGTTTTTAAATTCCTTTAACTCCCCAGGTGTTCTGACAATAAGTTCAGCTCTGTTTGGTGGGTCGGTGTTCTTGTTGGGAGTGTTGGAATTTGCATAAACACTGGATAACAGTCACTGTGAAGAGCTGGCACCTTTCTAAGGGAGTTTTTGGTATTTTTTGACAACAGTTAACTGTTGAAAATTGCCAAAATAGGTGTCCCTGATGTCCAGAGGCAGGAATGCTGAGAGGAGCAGTTGGCCATTTATCTGGGGCAGCACAGGAAATTGGCTTCTCCAGGGCATCAGGGGAGCTGAGTGCTCCAGTTATCCCAATTAACAATTCCTCCCCCTCTGAGGAGGCTTTTGGGCTGCTTTGCTTGGCTTCCAGTGAGTTAAAATGGCTTTTGGAAGGTCCAGGGAGCACTGGCATGGTCCTGGTGGGAGGGAGCAGGACAGGAGTGGGCTGGAAATTGGGAAAGAAGATCCCTCAGGAGCAGGAGCAGCCCGGGGGTTGGCTCAGCTGCTCACACATCTCAGTCCCCATCACCCAGGGAGGATCTGGGGACAGGGTTGGTTATTCCTTCTGACCAAATGCAAGTCAACTGATTCTGTGTTTCCTTCTTTCAAGATTTGAAATAGAAATTGAGCCCATTTTTGCAAGTTTGGCTTTGTATGATGTTAAAGAAAAGAAGAAGGTAGGTTTTTAATTACTTGAGTGTGACATTTCCACTGAAATTTAAACACAAGTAATGGAGGAATTAATTCTGGTGGCAAAGCTTTAGGAGGACAGTGACATAGAGGTTGGAAGAATGATGAAGGCATTTCATGAACCATCTTGTGTGTTCTTCTTGGTAAAGCAGCTGAGGTATAACCACTTTCCTAAAAATATTATCTAATATGTCAGTGCCTGAAATCAGAATATATATATATATATATAGATGCAGTCCAATTCTGGCTTTCAAAAGTCTCTTCCCCAGAGAGAACTTAGGTAACTGAAACCTTTTATTTAGATTAGGTTTTTATGACTGTCTTAATCTCTTTTTGGTGATTCAGCATGGCATGGGTCCAAGTAATACTCCAATAATGCACAGAAAATCACACATGCTGCAATTGCTAAAATCAAAATAAAACTGAGGAGTCTTTTCAAGATCTAAGTTGTAGGAAATGCAAAATACATTTATTCACCTATTTATGTTCTGTATTTAATATTTAAAGAGTCTCTTAGTTTTCCTTATTCAAGATATTAGCAGTAGTGGAGAGAAAAATGTTAAAAATATGCATTTTGACATTTATCTCTTTAAGACTTGAATTTAATGCATTGAGATTTAAGTTATGTAGATGAGAGTATGTGGAAAATTATGTGAACTTTGTTTAATATTTAAATCACATTTCATAAGCCAATTTTATCATCTCATTACTCCTTTTTTTTTGGCTCTACCATAGTAAGTTCTTTAGTGACCTCTGGTGTTGGTAGCCTGCTCACATCTTTTTTGGCTCTGAAGCTTTGCAGTCGAGGATTTGGTGTTTCAGGGTAGAAGGCTCAGTGTCTGTCTTTCAAGGGGTGTTATTTTTTCATTTTCTGTTTCTATTTTGATATTTTGGTGTTTCCAGTTCAGCTAACAATGGTAATTCCTAATCCTGTGATGGAGCTGCACACCTTAGAGGAGCTGGAGGAAATTTTATGGATTGTTTGTGGTGTTTCCTCCATTTCCTTTCTCACTGTCCTGCCTTGATTTCTTAATCAAAAAGGCTTTTTTTTTTTTCTTTTCACACATGGTTTGACACGAGGAGTTTTTAACATGTATTTTAAAACAATTTAAAATTGTTCATGAAGAATTTACAAAAAAAAAAAAGAATTACAACTAATGCTTGAAACTACCCAATTTCTTCCTTAGATTTCAGAGAATTTCTACTTTGATTTAAACTCTGAGCAGATGAAGGGAATGCTTCGGCCTCATGTCCCCCCTGCTGCTATTTCCACCCTGGCCAGATCTGCCATCTTTTCTATCACCTACCCATCCCAAGATGTCTTTCTAGTAATAAAGGTAAGAAATGTCAGGGAAATTGAAATTACTGTGGTCTCTTGGTTTTTATTTAAAGTAAAATAGAAATTCTGTTCTCAAAAGTGTAAACAGGGCTGCTTTATTTTGACTATTCTCACTTAAGTTTCTTTGTAACAACCAGTTCAGTGCACTGGAGAGAGTGTAATAACCAGTTCAGAAACTGGAGAGAGCACAAAGGTTTGCTTGATGATATAAATCAGTTTTCTGGGGCTTGACCTCGGTTTTCATATAAAACAATGTGCTGACTCCTTAAAATGACAGATAAGTCAGTGATTTAAAAATATCTATTGATCTGAATCTCATTTCAAAAAGGATTACACGCCCCTCAGCCATATTTTCAGATGTATTTAAGGGCAGAAATTGCCAAGAGAGTGAGATCCATAACTGAAATAAAATGCAACATTGGTCACTCCTGGGATAAAGTACACAAAGATAAAAGTTATTCTCTGTTCTCCCCTTTGGCTCAGCGAGTGCACAAATGTTGCTCATTCAGGTTGGTGTTTGAGTCGAGATTTTTGGCTGGACTCTGGATAAAAATCATCCTGTGGTCAAAAGGGGAGTTCAAGACAGATTTGCAGTTGACAGGCACTGTGAAGGCTCTGCAGGAAATGCTTCTTACCCAAAGACTCACCAGGCTTCAGCTCTTGTGGAAGAATATTTTCCTTCCTTGTGCTTGTTCAGTTTATTAATCCTTGCTGGATACATGTCCTTATAATGGCTCATTTTCCCTTCTCAGCTGGAAAAAGTTTTACAGCAGGGAGATATTGGGGAGTGTGCAGAGCCTTATATGATTTTTAAAGAATCTGATGCAGCAAAGGTAAGAATTTCTTTGGTGTTTTGATAAAAAATGAAATGTATTTTCTTTTACCTTGGATGGTTGATACTGTTTCTGTCTTTAAAAGGATCCATTTTTAATTAGGAATTTAATCCCATTCTAAAGGCCAAAGAAGAGCCAAAGACCTTTGAGTCTTGATGCCATATTGGGGTGGAATAGTTAAAGGTCAGCAGATTTTGTGGCTGTCAGGGGAGATTTGTGGTCCCCATCAAACTCAGTCAGCTGTGATTCCCTGTCCCAAAGGATCAGCTGGGTCAAGGGAAGGCAGCCTTTGATGGGAATTTGCAGTAAAAACTTCAACTTTTCCACTGCTTTTGCAGCTTTAACCCCATCACTTCTGCCTGGTTCTGAAAGAACCCCCAAAAATGGTTCCTAATTTCATGTGCAGTTGGGTTGGGCCAGGTGCAGATCAGAGGGTAATAATGAGGTCTGGGTGAAGGGCAGAGCAGAGGCTCCAGCCCTTCTTGTGGTCCCAGCCTCTCCATTTCTCAAAAGCTTGGATGATTTGTTCACTTTAATCAACCTCTTAATAAATGATTTCCTCCCTAAAGCTCTAAAAATTGCTCTTTAATATGCAGAGCTATGGAAAAATCCTCTTTTATTCCCTTCTTTCCTTGACAAAATGGGTATGAGACTACTTATTTGAGGAGTCTTGAGTTTCTCACACAACTCCAGATGATGTGAGCACCTCCTGCATAAAATCACATTAGGAAAGGCCCTTTCAGACTTCACAGGGGAAAATTTAGATTTTCTTGAGGGAGCAGTGGGCAGATGAGCTCACTGGGATTTGCCATGTTGTTCAGGAGTGTTAGGAACATAAAAAGACTGTTCTGACTGTCCTCTGGTGGCCTCTTTTGGGAAGCAGAAGTTGCATTTTCCCAGCACTTGGTGCTCCTCCTCTGGAAGGTGCTACCAAAACACACAATCACTGGGAGTTAGAAAAGACACCATCATTCCTCACTGGTTTTGCTGACCCTGTTCTTCTCCTTTTAACCTCTTGGACTGAATATTTTCTTCACAGAACAAGGAAAAGTTGGAAAAACTGAAGGGCCAGGCAGAGCAGTTTTGCCAAAGACTCGGGAAGTACCGGATGCCTTTTGCCTGGACAGCCATTCACCTCATGAACATTGTGAGCAGTGCTGGCAGCTTGGAAAGAGATTCCACAGAAGTTGAAGTTGGCACAGGAGGTACAGGACTTGGCATCTGCAGGAAGCAATGTGGGCAAATCCAGAGGTTTTGATTCATATCCTGCAGCTGCTGTTGCTCCTTTTATCGCTTTCCTCCCCCTACCCTGATGGTCTGGGGTCATGGTTGAACTAAACCAGAAAAGTCCATGAGCATTTCTTACAAATGGATTTATCTTTCAAGGATTTTACTAGCAAACCATCTGTTATATTATTTAAAACCAGGCTTGTGAGACTGAGGGAGCATTACAGGCTGATGAACATTTTCCAAAGGAGTGGATTAATCTTTGTGAGCCACATAGCTCATCCAAAACTGCTCTTCAGCATCCCCAAAACTGCCAACTTCATCATCTTTCAGGGCAAGGGAAATACATAAATCTCAGCATGATAAAGACTTTTATAACAGCAGGAAGGCACTGGGCTGAGGTGGCTGGGAGGGGAGCAGGAGTCAGCTGTGCTCCACGGCCTCCGGAGCGGGATTGCCTGGGCATAACCCCCTCTTCTGTCACCTCATGGCATCATTCCCTCTCCTCCTGTGAGGGAAGGAGTTCTTCCTTCAGCAGGAATCCTGCTTGGGACAAAAGGAGGCTCCTGGAGTGTAGTTTTTCTGCTTTGTTTCCTAACTGCTTCTCACTGTTGTGTTTTGCAGAACGTAAGGGGTCGTGGTCGGAGCGGCGGAACTCCAGCATCGTCGGGAGGCGTTCCCTGGAGAGGACCACGAGTGGGGATGAGGCTTGCAACCTGAGCAGCTTCAGGCCAGCCACCCTGACAGTGACCAACTTCTTCAAACAGGTTTGGCAGGGAAATGTCTCACCTAGGAGTTATTGCTTGGACGGGAGGATTGGATGGCGTGAGGTCGCTGGGTGATTAACTGGGGATGTGATTGATTTGTGCTCCCCAGTCCCAGGGAGTCTTTGAACAACATTCAGTGGGTTTGTTATGTTATTTATCAATTATCATGGAGTAACAGACTGGTTTGGGTTGGAAGGGAGCTTAAAACCCACCCAGTGCCACCCCTGCCATGGCAGGGACACCTCCCACTGTCCCAGGCTGCTCCAGCCTGGCCTTGGGCACTGCCAGGATCCAGGGGCAGCCACAGCTGCTCTGGGCACCCTGTGCCAGGGCCTGCCCACCCTCCCTGGGAGGGATTTCTCCCTAATATCTAATCTAAACCTCCTCTAAGTTATACATTACATAATATTATATAATATATTAATTCTGGTAGTAGTGAATCCAATTCCTCAGAGTGATTTAAGGTTGACATCAGTTCCCTGGACACAGCCAGGGATCCCTGAGGAAAAAAAAAAAGCATTCTTCTTCTGGTGCTGCTTTGCTGAGTGGCAGCTCCTCTTAGCCAGAGCTTGGGATTTTCCTCAGCACTGGAAAATATGATTAAAGGGAACAGATTTTTTAGTTAAGCTTAACAAAAAGTAATGAACCGAGAAATTTCTGAGATTTGCTTAATGGCACATCTAGCTAAGGAAGAACTGGTCACTAAGTTAGTAATGATTTACAAAAGCATATGTTTATTTACTTTGTTGAGGTTATTTTTACATGGAAGCAGCTCATTTTATTTAATTTGTCCTTTAAAAACTGCCAAACATTAATTAAAGATTTTAAATTTCAGATTCTGTATTATCTACCTTTTCTCTTGTTAAGTAGTTGAACACTACCCAGTGTTTTTCTCCTTCCATTCGCTTTTTTTTTTTCTTTTTTATGTTGTGACTTCTTATCTTTAAAATCAGATATCTTTTGCTTTTGGGTGGCAGAGTCCCATTTTCTGTAATATTTCCAAAATTAGCAAAACTCTGAGCTAGTAGAATGGGCACAAGAGAGACTGACAACAGACTGTTTACACTTCCTACTTTTCCTGAAAAATAAGGCTGTTCTGGGCTCACCCCAAAGGAAAGGCAGATGAGAGGGAATGAAGATCACCTCCTGAATGACAGATACTTTTTCAAACTATTCCACTTGCTAAAAAATGGGTATTTTTGGGAAATCTCTTAGCAGCCATTTCCAGTTTGGAAAAAGATAATATTGATGGGGAGAGAAAAGGCTTTCAATTAAAAGTTCCTGCAGCTGTCAAGGTGATTAATAAGGGGTGACGGAAGGGGAAAGGATGGAGAAATGAAGTGTAATTTAACACATTAACGGTAACACCTTGTTCTGGGAAGGGACAGTTGGATGTCAGAGGGAAGAGCCTGTGGGCTGAGAGGGTTTGTTCACTCTGGCAGCCCTGGAGGGGTGTTTGGGTAACCAAATCTTGCACCCTGAGCAGGAGGGGGATCGCCTGAGCGATGAGGACCTGTACAAGTTCCTGGCTGACATGAGACGTCCCTCGTCGGTGCTGCGCAGGCTCAGACCCATCACAGGTACCCAGCTGTCATTATCTCTGCTTTTTAATGAAGGCATGGCACCACTGTTGGGCTGAGAAGCATTTATTGCTCAGATAAACATCAGTCTCAGAGGCTGTGAGATATTAAAGGAGCAAGCAGTCAGCTGTAGCTCAAAGTGGTCACAAGTTCTTTGTCACAAGGCAATAAATAACTTTCTAACCCGATGGACAGTTGCCACAGGGTGTATTTTGCTTCTCTAACCTGTCACCTTTACTCACTTCTGCTGCACAGGGGATACTTTTACCCAATGGGCTATTATCACACATACACACATATGCTTCTATTATAACTTCTAAACTCTCAGCTTACTCCATACAAGCACACCCTTACATTATAAACCCTTCACCATCTTATCAATATACTTTCTTACTTAAGGCATATTCTTACTTCCAACTATAGAAACATAAGTCAGTCCATGAATTTTCCATTTAATGTCTGTGTACTGTACCTTCACATCAATTCAAGCTTCTTCCAAGGCTGCAAGGACACAGTCTCAAGCTGTGTCAGGGGAAATTCAGGTTGGATATCAGGAAAAAGTTTTTTCCAGAAAGGTGATAAAGTTCTGGAATGGCTGCCCGGGGAGGTGGTGCAGTCACCATCCCTGGGTGTGTTTAAACAGCCTGGATGTGGCACTGGGTGCCAGGGTTTAGCTGGGGTGCTGGGGCTGGGCTGGACTCCATGATCTTGAAGGTCTCTTCCAACCCAGGGATTCTGTGAATTTGTGTAAATCAAACCCTTCAATGTCTGTGGAAGTTTCTGTTTTTCCAGTTCCCACCCAGTCAGCCCTTCTGGGCTCAAAAGTTCAGGTATTTGGTTAGTTCCTTCCCCAGGCACTTCAGAGGACTCCCTGAGCACAATCCCTGGAACAGCAGGAGCACTGAAGGTGTTATGGGGCAGGTTTGTCACTGGCACACTGAGGGTGGTGTCTGTGAGGGGAGGATGCAAACCCCAAACCCAGGAACCTCTGTTTCCCACCCTCTATCCCAAAGGAGATCTCTCTCCTGGCTCCCACTCCTGGTTAATAGGAACAGGCTCCAGCTCTGTTTGAGGAAGGGGAATAGAAACCCTGGCACACCTCAGTGGAGCTGGTCCCTGACCTGTGCTATTCCTGACAGTATTTACTTAACCTGCTCTTAAAGCTCTCCAGGCACAGCAATCCTGCCTCTTCCTTGGATCACCTCCCCAGCTCTCAGCTGGCCTTGCAGCCAGGTTAGGTTTTAAGAAGACTTTGCAAAATTATTTTGCTGCAAATTAATCTTGACTCTGGTCTGCCATGGCCTGGGGCAGTGACCACAACCTTCCAAGCCCTTGAGTGTTGTGATCAGTTCCCCCAATTCACCTCTGGTTTGTAGCCTGACCAATCTCAGGGTTTTTCAGCCTTTCCTCTGATGGAATTTTGTTTGTAGCAATAGCTGTGCCTCACAGGAGCATTATCTGGACTGCATTTCCCCAGTTTTCCTGTGGCATCTGTGCCTTGTGAAGATGCATATTTTCTGTTGGTTCTTATTATCTGGTCCCCACTTGCCTTAGATATCAGTTGGATCCACTGATAGCTGTTAAAAACAAATCCACTTCATCTCTAATTTATCATTTGTTGATTCATTAAATTCATATATAGGATGTCAATGAATGAATATATAGGATATTAACCTGAAGAAACAAAGCACAATTATGCTTTTAAAAATTAATTTCTGTATATTAATAAATAAAATCCCTTTCTTTTTGCAGCTCAGTTGAAGATAGACATATCTCCAGCTCCAGAGAACCCCCACTACTGCCTAACCCCAGAGCTGCTGCAGGTCAAGCTTTACCCAGACAGCAGAGTCAGACCTACAAGAGAAATCCTGGAGTTCCCTGCCAGGGATGTCTACGTCCCAAACACCACATACAGGTCAGAGTTTTGAAATCCATTTCACTTTTCAGGGCCTGAGACTGGCAAGTGTAGAAATTCCTCCCTTATCAGCGGGCTTGTTGCAAAATTTGGTTGATGGGCAGAGGTGCTGTGCCAGAGGCATGGGAAGGGTTCAGGCTGACACAGAAGAAAAGGCTCAGCTGGGGAGGGACAAACAGGTTTGCATCAAACTTGGCTGTGAATAAGAACACGGGAGAGGTTTCTCCATTTCTCCATTTGGTTAAATTCTTTCCAGTTTTATGGAGGGTTTTTTTTTTTCTTTGTTAAAGTCACCATTCTCCTACTGGTTTTATTAATTTATGCCACTTCAGTGACTTTTTTTCTTTCTTTAAAGTGAGGGATAGAAATAGAGAAAATATATAATCCCTTTGTTCATATTTCCATTTTGGTTTCCAAGCAATTTCTTTGTTTACAATACTTGACAAAAAATCCTCTGAAGCCCTGAAAAATAGGAAATTTTTCTAAATATCTTGGGAAACAATAATCTTTCTATAACAAAATCCAGGCTTGGACCAGATTTCTTTTCATTATGTACCATTATTAATTTAAAGCTTTTTCACAGTATCTTTGAAGACATTACATGGTTGAGTGGAATTGTCTTCATCAGCTGAGTAATTTCACCAACTTAGCAAATCCTTTATTTATCTTTAGATACAAACCAGATTTTTATAAATCAAAGCTTACAAGAAGGGTTTAGTCGAGTTCCATTTCTTGTATTTTGAAAAGTCTCAGCCATTTACTTATTTGTCTATTTATTTATTGGACAGGTAATTTAACATTACAGTAAACCAGTACAAATAGGCAACACTGCATGATCTCATCTCTGTTACAAACCCTTGAGAAGTAAAAGGATTTTTATTGCAGCATTTCTGTAATTAACACATTCTGTTCACGGGGTTTCACTCTGACAAATGACAACCAAAACCATTTCCTGTGCTGAGATAAAAAATCCACACTGTACAAGGGTTGGGGAAGATAAACAAGTCAATATGACTCAGGGGAACTGCAGGATTGGGGGTTTTGTCACTCGGCACTTCCAGGGCCAGCCCGAGGCTGTCACTCAGTGTTCTGCAGCTGAAGTTCAACACATGAGTGTCCCCAGGAGCTGGACCAGCCCTGTCCCATGGGCTCTGCCTACTGGGTTTGTGGCTTGGCACCCTTGACCCCATTGGAGCAGCTGTTCCCTAAGTGAAAGGTGTTTTGGTTGTGTGCTCACTTGGTTATTTAATTCCTTAGCTGGTTGGACTGAAAGGTCACAAAGGCTTGGCTCTGATTCATTTCAGGTGAGGAGAGCAGATCTCTTCCTCCTTTCAGTGAGTTTGAAGTTTGGCTCTTCACTTCCCGTGAGCAGCCCCAGCTGTGCAGTTGCTCTGTGGGATCTGTGGGATCCAGAGGAGCAGGGCTGCTCTGACCCCCTGTGTGTGCACACACCTGCACAGAGCTCCAGAGAGCATGGATTGGCCTCAGCTACACTCCTGGAAAACTGTCTGCAAATACCCAGAGCCCTAAAACGAGGAATTACCCATCTTTCATTTGCTCCTAAAACATTCCACAACAAAAGCATGAACCAAGCATTCAATTAGTTACTTCAAGAAACAAAATTTTTTTCCCCCTAAATGTTTTCCATAGGGTTTTGCCAGCTCTTTGTTCCCAGAAAACACTTTTTGTTTTCCCTACTACACAACCCAGAAAGGAATGCACAGCCTGAAAACACATTCCCCCAAACAATATTATCCAATATGTGACAGGTTGGCTCCTAGACATTAGAATTTCATCCAGGGGAGGGAAAAACTCCACAAAAAGTTGCAGCACATTGACACTGGGGCTTGAGGGAATGACAATACTCACCAGACACTTTGTAAGACCATCTCAGATGCCTCAGGTTTATGTTTTGGAGAAATTCCATGCAGGGCATGGACTGGGACGTGGCATCTGTTGGTAAACACAGCATTAAGTCCTTTGGTGTGGTGAAGTTCATTGTGTTTGCTCTGAGTTAAAATGCAGCAGGTTGAGCACTCAGTCAAAGCTTTTTAAGTCTGTTGGGTGGATCATTATTTTGGTTGATTTGAGCAGGTAGTATCTTCCTTTCCTAGGCTTCCAGTATAAACCTTTTCCTCTGTCCAGCCTTCCCCTGGACCTTGGCGTGACGTATTTCCCGTTCAGGTTGGTTTCCTCACACTCACTGTGCCACCAGCCTCCTGAGGAGAAATGTGGGAATGTCAGTCTATGGCAGAGTAAACAGCTCCTCTCTGCAACATAAATCTGCTTTAGACCTAAATTCCAGCTAAATTGGCATTTACCCAGGATTCCCAAATCACTGAATTGTTTGGGTTGGGAAAGTCCTCAAAAGTCACTGAGTGCAGCCATTCCCCAGCACTGCCAAGGCCACCACTGACCCATGTCCCCAAATGTCACACCTGCCTGGATTTTAAATCCCTCCAGGGACTGGGGATGGGGACTCCACCACCCTGGGCAGCTGTGCCAGGCTGGACAACCCTTTCCATGAAGAAATTTTCCCTCCAATCAATTTAAATCTCCTCTGGTGTAACTTGAGGCTGTTCCCTCTCCTCCTGTCCCTGTTCCCTGGAGCACAGCCCGACCCCCCTGGCTGTCCCCTCCTGTCAGGAGCTGTGCAGAGCCACAAGGGCCCCCCTGAGCCTCCTTTTCTCCAGGCTGAGCCCCTTTCCTAGTTCCCTCAGCTGCTCCAGACCCTTCCCCAGCCCCATTCCCTTCCCTGGCCATGCTCCAGCCCCTCAATGTCCTTGTCCTGAGGGGCCCTTCCCTGGACATGAGATGTCCCTCTTGGCATTCTTTCAGGCATCCACAATTTTCAAGAATGCCTAGGATGATGTACAAAGGGTTTGTTGCATGAAGCAGGTGGCTGGAGGACAATTTTGTATCCTGTGGTTCAGTCATTTAATTGCTTCTTCAGTTGTTTGCTTTCTGCTATAAACTGGCAAACATAAAAGCTTTGTAAATCAGAGATTTACAAAGGGTTTAAGGGTTCTTAATTAAGAACCCTTTAACCAAATTATCTCCAAGGAGAAATGGCTTCAGCCTTGCATCTCTTGCTCTTTTGAGAGTGATTATATTGTGTATATATGGCAAGCACCTAAAATCTGCCTTTGAATGGAAACTCACTCATTATTAACTTTATAGTTTTAGCCTAAAAGGAGATAGAAGTCAGTTTGTCTTTGGATTTTTTGCAACAAGGGATCGAACAACCCAACCTGGGGCTGTCACACCAGACCAGGCATCAGAGGAGGGACAGCCCTTTGCTTCAGAGTTTGGAATCTAATCCTGGGGGTTATTTCAACCTGTGCTGCCCGTTCTGTTCCTGGCGTTGGTCATTTGCACAGGAGGGGAGGATTAGGTGGGATATTGGGAAGAAATTCTTCCCTGTGAAGGTGGTGAGGGGCTAGCAGAGGTTGTTTGGAGAGACTGTGGATTCTCCATCCCTGGAAGTGTCCAAGGCCAGGCTGGACAGGGCTTGGAGCAGCCTGGGATAGTGGAAGGTGTCAGGGTTGAAACAGAATTCCCAGAATGACTGGGTTGGAAGAGACCTTCAAGATCATGGAGTCCAGCCCAGCCCCAGCACCTCAGCTAAACCCTGGCACCCAGTGCCACATCCAGGCTGTTTAAACACACCCAGGGATGGTGACTGCACCACCTCCCCGGGCAGCCATTCCAGAACTTTATCACCTTTCTGGAAAAGCCTTTTCCTGATATCCAACCTGTATTTTCCTTGGCACAGCTTGAGCCTGTGTGCTCTGGCTCTGTCAGTGCTGCCTGGAGACAGAGCCCAAGCCCAGCTGAGCACAGGCACCTTTCAGGAGCTGTGGAGAGTGCTGAGGTCAGCCTGAGTCTCCTTTTCTCCAGGCTGAGCACCCCCAGGATGAGCTTTAAGCTCCCTCCCCAGCCCGGCCATTCCGTGGTGCAGTGAGTGTGGAGCAGAGCAGTTGCTGTGCCCTTGGGGCCGTACCTGGGTGGCTCTGGGGGCAGCCGGAGCCGCTGGCCGCGTTCCCGGCGTGGTCTGCGGTGGAGAAGCGCAGCTCGGCGTGCTCCGGGAGCGCGTTGGGAATGCTCCCGGACATCCTGGACAGCTGCAGGGTGAAGTTGGTGCTGGGGCCCCCTAGGCTGAAGCTGTACTCAATGTGCCTCCTGTTCCCTCTCCAGTCCTGCAGCTCGATCCGCAGCAGGTAATTCCCCTGCTGGGTGATGGAGTAGATCTTCTTCAGGCCCAGCCAGAATTCCTCTGCAAAGTTGGAGGGAAGAGATGGTTTTAGGGATAACCTGCAAGTAGTGTTGTGAAAATACAGTATTTAAAAGGCTTTATTAATTGCTTTAATTAAATCAGTGATTTGAGTCTTGGGGACTGTTGCTCTTTGCAGAGGTCTGCTGCTACATTCTTTTTGTTTACCTCTGCTTAATTGCACACTGATGATCAATAAAAGCAAGAGTTCTAAATGAACTGGAGCTTCCCCCTTTAAGTTTCCCACCTCGTGTGGAACTCTGAGAGGGAGCTGGAGACATTTAAGAGGTGTGTAATTGGAAGTGTGTGACAAATGAAGCGGGTGACATACATAAAACCTAATGGCAATTGTTGCATTTTGGGAGGAAAGAGCTGCAGAACCAAACTGGGGTTTCAACACCCTCCTGTACAAAGGGAATTTTTCTTTTGCTGGAATTTCTGATCATTAGTTTAATTGGTTTCATATATTATATTCATTAAGTAGCTTATTATCAGTGCAGGTAATTGCCACATGTACAGAGTGGGGCCGAATGTGAGTGCCAGGCACACAGCTGGCATTTAAAGCCATAGAGCACAAGATGCTTGAAGAAAATACTCCCTGATTTCCAGGTTAGGAGTTGTAACCTGGTTTATTTTATCCCCTCAGAAGATGCAGCAGAGCACTGAGTAGGACATAGCTGAGAGCAGTGAAATTCTCTGTAAAACCCAGCACTGAAAACATTTTGCTGCATCTTGGTGCAATATTTGGGAATTGTGAGACCAACCAAGGAGCCACTAAAGCATCCAGCAGGATCAGATAAACTTTACAGCTGAAAGTTACCTCAGCTGGGAGCTCCTGTCCCAAAACTGAGGGAAAGGTTGAGATACAGCAGCTCTTTATTATAAAAGATGTGGAAATAAGTCAATATTGCTGCTCACCTTGGTGAGGTTTAGATCTGTTCTATGCTTAGAAAGTCAGTCTCTTTCCCAAACAAGAGGTCACTCATTTCGTACCAGAAAAACAAGGAGAAGATTCTGGATGAGGAGGCTGTTGGGCAGCACTTGGTGCTACAAATTCTTTGGAGTTGATGATTAACATTGGGAACGTGGGTGTTTCCTCACCCTATCCAGCCATGGAGGGGATTGGCCACTCTGGAGAAGCCTGAGGTGTTTGCTCAGGGGAGCACACACAGCCTTGGGCTCTCCTGGGGCTGGAAAAATGGATGGGATTTTAAAGGTAACAGGATTGCAGGAAGGTTCAGACAAAGTAGTGACAGCAACTTTGTGAGGTTTTGCCTCTGTGTGTATTTGAAATGCTTTGAGAGGTGCTTTTATAAGTAGTAAAATCTTGATGAAATGGTGTTTAAAGCATTCTGGCCTTGATTCAGTTTCTAAACACACATTTGAAGGGATGTCTTTGAGAATTTCACGAGTTATGTGTTCTAGCAAGCACTTCCTGCTATTTCCAATAAATCAGTCAGCTGTTTTTTGCAGGTTTAGTCTGCTTTCCTTTCCATAAGAAGATTCAGCTTCTCAAATCAATTGATACCAAGAGACACACAAGAAAGGAATATTTACCGTTGAGGTCACCAAAACCATTTGTGTAGGCATCCCAAGTTTGGTTGAAATCCAATGATCCATCCACTCTCTTCTGGATTACAGTCCAGGATGTGCCTGTGAAAAAGGGAAATAAGTCACAGCTTGGCCTTGGCCTCATTCCCTGTCCCTGAGTGTGCTCTGGGCTGCTCTCATGTTCAGGTGGAATGAGTTAATTGAGGTCTTCATCAAGGGGATTCAAATGAGCCCAACTGGAGAGAGCCCAGGGCCCTTCAAGTGTCCTTGGCCACACCCGGGGTGACTCCTGTGACAGAATTATTCGGTTAGGCTGCCTTGACTGCGTTTCACTTGTTTATGAGGGCTGAGAGACAGAGAAATTGATAAAGAAGAGATAAGAAGAGCCCCAGACATTGGCTCAGAGGGTCAGACTCTGCTGATAGTGGCTGGCTGCTGGCACAGCTCTGGGGCAGGGACGAGGTGCTGGGGCTGTGTCCAGGCTGCAGCTCCAGGGGGGTCTCCCCTGAGCCCAGGTCATGACACCCTCACTTCAGCTGCTCCACCAAATGTAAGCAAAGGAGCTTTTTTGCAGAGGGCAGCCCTGTGAGTTGTGTTTGCACATCCAGACACGTGAGGTGGCCCCACATGTTCCCCAGCTCTCTTGAGGGCACGGGAAGGGGATGTGGGACAGGCACAGAGCAGCTCTGGGGGTGCAGAGAAACCAGGCCATGAGGGAATTGGCCAAGCTGTGGGTGGCAAAAGGAACAAACTTGGGTTCCTTAGGAAGGTGACATGACAGCTGTGTTCCTGGCTGCTGTGCCACCCAAACGTGTGGCAGTCCCATCCCAGGACTCACTTCTCTGGGTGTTTGGCACAGCTCAGTGTAAAGCTGTATTAATGAACAAAATTTTACTTCTGTAAAAGTAAATGGTTTGCTTTTCTTTGGGAAATGCATTCATGGTTGCCCTATAATGGCTTTTGTAATGACCATTTTCATTACCCACAGCTAAAGGATTGGGATTTGGATATCCTTAATTTGTGGCACATGATTGCATGTCCTTTCCTCAGTATAAGCAAGAGGGGAGTAGAGAACGGGAGCAGTGATAAGGAAATTTCAGGATATGGGAAACCTGAGTTCAGAGCAGACAGGCCACTAAGAGAAGTCAAGAGGATCATAAATCACAAGTTTTTCTGTACTTTGGGAAGGGACAAAGTTGTTTGGCTTAGAGGAAGATATTTCTGTGAAAATTAGACTGTTGCTGGCGCAGCTCTTACCAAATTTCATTTCACAGTAGACACTGAAAGCTTCTGAGCCATTGGGCTGAATAGTGTAGACCCCACTGGCCTGCACCCCAGTGTGGTAGAGAGCAGTGCAGTCAGCAGCAGCACCTGGGGAAGCAAACAGCCCGTTAGAAATCCTGCTTGGGGTGTGCTGAGCTGAGAGCTAAAGACAGAAACGGGAATGTTCATACTGGTAATTTTATTTTACAATAAACGTCATGGAATGGACAGACTGCTTTGGGCATAATAGTGCAGCTGCCAAGGTGTGAACAGGTTGGATTGCCTGTGTTTTTTAAGTTAGGCAGGGCTTCAGTCTGGAGGATTTTGGAAAGTTTCTAAGGCCTAAGACTAGACTCTGGCAAATGTCTTTCCTACCCTTTGTAAAGTTCCTAGTAAATACTGTGCTCACTGCTACAATTCATCAGTGCCTTTCAACTTCAAAGAAAGGACTTCTAAATCTTATAATTAGCCAGTGTGAAGTAATGAGTTCTCTATTGAGGCTCCACAAGATAGACATGGGTAAAAGTGTGGTCACAGCATGTTTACAAGAGGGGAATGGATCCTGTTACTGCATTTTTGGACATTGTTCCTGTGTGTCACCCCAGAGACAAGTACAGCTGGAGTGGGGCTAAATAGATAATGACATTTTTTCCAAAGAAGGAAATCCAATTCCTTCCCACAGCCCAGTGTATAGCATAAAAATCTTCTCCTTTTAGTCTTTGGCTCCTACAAACCAATCCAAGGCTGTCCCAGAGGGGGTGGGAAGGCAGCATGTGCTGTAATCACATCTCAGAGATGGGGTCTCACCATCAGCTCTGTATGTCCCAGCCGTGGGCCTGTGCAGAGCAGAGGGGATGGGCTCTGCTTCCTTCTGCTCCTCCAGGAAGGAATTCTCCAGGAGTTCCTGGAGCTCAATGTGGTTTAGCTGGAAGAACCATAATCACACTGTTAACTTCCCAAGGCTCTGGAGTGATGAGGTTCATGGATCAAGACAATGTCATGCAGAGAATAATTTTTCTTGAGAGTGTAACCCTGTGGAATACCCAATTTACCACATAAAAATAACTGCAGCTCCACGCTGGTGGATTTTAGGAGTGGGACTGCCAGCTGTGCTACTGCTCTGGCAGGGTAGGGTTCATGAGAGGGGGAAATGACCTCTTCTCTTGTGGTGCACCTTAAAGGGCAAACAGATTTAACTTATTTCCTCAGGTGACATCACTTAGGCCAATAATACCAACAGCTAAGGAGGACAGAACCTGCAGTTCCTTAGGCTGAAATGCATTTTCCTCTCAGAATAAATGAAACCTGATCATGCTGGTTGTACTGTATTACAGTGATGCATGTTGGACTTCCACTCTGGGAGTGGATTTTGGAAATTAAGAAAGAGGTAGAGAGCAATGAGACTTCCAGACCAATTGGAAGAGCAATAATGGGATACATAATAAGAGAAAAAAACCCCAAATGAGCAGTCAGGAAATGCAGCAGCCTGGTGCTGAGAGACAAGATCTCAAAGCTGTTGTTGGCTGTAGCTCCTGCCTGGCAGCACTGCAGCCTTTCCCCAAAACAGGTACCTCAAAATGATCCCCAGCTTCCTCTGCACCCCAAACTCAACAAGGGGTGCCTGACCCCAAGGGTTGGACCCTCAGCTCCCTCAGTGTCAGGAGAGATGGAAGGACAAGCAGGGGTGGTTCCTGTACCTTGTCCTCCAGCTCCATGATCTGGTTGTGCTGCCTGTCCAGCTGCACGTGCTGGTCCTCCACGATTCTCAGGAGCTGCTTGATGTTGTTGTCCTGCTGCTCCACGAAAGCCTGAGGACAGGGAGAGGAGGATGGAGGAGGCTTAGGAGCAGCAGAAGACCTTCAGCAGTGGTGCTGCCTCTGTAACTCTTGTCCTGGGACCAGTTTTGAGAGGCACAAACCCCTGAACATTGCCTTCCCTTTTCCAGAGAATCCTAGAATATCCCTAGCTGGAAGGGACCCACAAGGATCATCAAAGTCCAGCTCCAGAGGTTTGCCTGCTTTCCCTCTAAATTGAAAATTTTCTTTGCTTCTGAAGTGAGCACCCATTTTTTGGAGACAAACTACTGGCAGCTTTGTAGACTCTTTTTTTAATTGCTCTTTTCCTTCCATTTTCACATCCAGAACAATTATGTTCTGTGGAATTGGCCCTTGATTCAAACTAGATAGATGGCACTCATCAAAAAAGGGAAAAATCCGCCAGCATTTAGGATATCAGTTTGGGATTGGAGAGATCAGGATTCATCTTTTTGCTTTGACACAAACATCCAGCATTTTCCCATACAAATTACTTGGCCATTTTATACTTCTGCAAAGTACAGTTAGTATTTCCTTTTCTATAGAAAACCTTATACCCACCTAACTGCTTGCATGATTTGCATATTGATTTTATTAACACTTGTAAGAGGTTTGGTTCTGGAGGTCCTACAGGTGCAATAAATGCCCCTCTTAAAGGTTTAAGCTCCCTGTTTCTGCACTGAGCAGGTGGTTCCCACTGCATGGATTTGGGATGAGCTGGTGATGTACAAACCCATGGGTTTGGGAATCTCATAATTTTCTCGATTGCAAATCTTTTTTATCATTGTGATGACAAAATTCCTTAAAATCAATTTGCAAATCAATACTGAAAGTAATACAGAGCTTTATAATTTCACCGTTTTTCACTGATTTTGCTGGGGAATTTTACTGCAAAATTAACGCTGTGTCAGAGTAAGGCAGTGATTTTTTAAAGCTTATTACAGTGATTTCTTTCTCAAAATGCAGACTAGTACTCCAGTGAGGAGCAAGGGGAAGCATGAGCTTCTATTGCATAATTACTGATGATGGCATTGCAGTGTATTTTGGCTCATTGTGTCAGGGCTTTTCACAAGTCACTTACTTTGAGTGAAGAAATTTCTTTTGTCTCTTGCACCGAAGGCTGGAAAATGGCCAGTTTGGTGACCTTGTCCTCCAGTCCCCACACTTGCTCCTGCAGCTGGATTTTGTTTTGGATGAGGTCTTCGATCTTTAGGTTCATCTCCTGTGAGAGGTTCTTTATCTCCTCGTTGTTGATTTGCAGCCTGGCCGTGGTTTGTCGGAGCTGTTCTTCTTCCTCCTTGATTTCGCTGGTTTGCAGGGAGAGCTCGTAAAAGGACCTGTCAAAAATGTAGAGTTTCTGAAAGATGTCGTTCATCTGCCCCTTGGTCTTGTGGACAAAGTCTTTGAGGCCATGCCCCAGCTGGAGGAGTCCATTGGCCAAGATTCGGACGTCGTCCAACATTGCAAATCTCGATTTCGTTTCGGGAGATCCGGCGGAACCCACGGAATAAAAATCCTTGTCACCTCCAGTTGGGAGAGCCAGGGGGGCCAGGAATAGTAAAACTGGAATGATCTTCATGTTTCCTGCTCTTGGTTCTCTTTGCTCAGGATGCAGAGACTTTTCCCAGTGACAGCTCGTGCTCTGTGGCCGTTCTGGGTTGCAGAACTTGATCTATTTATACTGCTCTTCATTTTAGGAGAGGCAGAGCAGCGGGTTGATCATTAAGCTGTGTGTGTTTGAACGAGTGTAACCCCTCCTGAATGTAGGTTGATACCTGGGAAGATAAAATTGAGAGACGGGCACGTTGCTGATTAAACTGGGTCTGAACTTTTCCATCTGCCGGGCCTTCTGGTGTAAAATGTTATTGATGACACGGTGTTTTTCACACAACTCTTTTCAATAGGTTAATTTTGGGTCATAATCTCGGTAAGGGCTCAAATTGCTCCTTGTTTGTGTTGTTTGGTTCCCTTTATTGCCTCAGGAGTGTGAAAGGGTTTTACCATGTTTGAGAGCGCTGGATGTTCAGGTGGTGAAGCTCCTTGATGAGCTGTGGAAGGGCAAAATATTCCCAGATGATTCACACAACTTGATTTTCATCTCCGGCCGTTTTCTGATGTAACTCATTGTGCTGCAGTGGATTTACTTGTCATCGAGCCCAGATTAAGTGAGAAAGAGGGAATTAGGTCCAGAGATTGCCTGGATGTGATTCTGCTGTGTTAAGGTTTGTGCAGTAATTTACACCATATAAAACTTATTTTTTAAGAGCTGCTTTGCAGAGGTGGGTGAGATAAATAATACCTCGCTTGCATTTCTCACCTTACCGTTCTTTTTGCTGTTTAAGATTCACACTGCATAAAGAAAGGCTGCAAGTGCTCTGAAATAAATGCCCAGTTCTGCAGTGGGTCTCTGCATGGAAACGTGGGGTTTTTTGGGTAGTATTGCAGTGTGAGTCAAAGATATTTCTCTTTCTGGACTCATTCATAGCAATCCAAGAAAGCAAAATCAAACATTGCACAATGTACTTTGGAGAGTTTTCAGGTTTTTGCTAAATTTGTGTATGTTTGGAAATTCTTCCCCTGGACTTTTTGTTATGTTGTTGATGTACATATGCACGTATGATATGAAGCATCTGTAGAAAGAAATGTTTAAAAAATGAAATTTTTACCTCATATGTTGAATTTTTTTTGTGCTCAGGGGTTGGTAATACGCAAGTAACCTTCCCATTCACAATTAAATACTGTGAAAGTATTTTAGATCTCAGATGAATTGCTGGGGAATATTTTGTGCCAGTATGATTGGGATCAGAGTTACTGGAGTACCTGAAGTATGGAAAAGCATCAGAAGCAGGGAGATGATCAGGCCCAGCTCTGGGCAGAATAGGGATTCCTTCAAAAAAACAATTCTGAATTGTTTCTCTGGCATCTGACACAGGGATTTTGAGCTGCAAAACTTGAAGAACTGGTTGTAAAATTAAAAAAAAAAAAAAAAAAAACCAACAAAAAAACCACCAAAAAACCAACAATACAAACATATAGACATTCTTCAATCCACTTCATAGTACTTAAGTGGCTCTGGTTTTATGTGGTTTCAAATGAACCATTTTCTTTTTTTAACTATTTCATGCAAGAACTCTTTCTGGTTTATTTTGAATTCTTCCTAACCCCATCACCTCCCAAAAAACTTTCTTCTTGGCTTAGTCTTTGGAAAAATACAGGGGTTACTGAAGAAATAGCAACTGGGGATCAGACATTCTACCAGGTTCCTACAGCTTTTGTGTCCCATGTGCTGCTGGCGCTGCTCAGGCATGACACTACCTATGGAAAAGGTTTGTTTTCCAAAGGGAAAAGGCAGCCAGAAAGCCCTGATGTCAAATATTAATGAAGCACTAATTAGCTGCCAAGCACGTTTCTATATTAATGCCAAGGCCAGTGAAGTCAGGCAGTGCTAAACTCACTACAGAGCACCCCTAGATGTCACAACAGTCCCAGAATCCAGAAGAAAAGTGGGACACAGGAAAGCAGAGAGGAGAAAGGCTTCTGGCATGACTAAACCATATTCAAGAGCTTTGGAAACCCTGAGAGGGAATCCTCTGAGAGTTGTCAGCCCAGTCTGGAAAAGATGTATATAACAAACATGATCCTGAAGAACTTTCATGCACCTAGGTGACCCTGATTATATGGGCTTTAAATGATTTTTATAGTAGGAATAAAGCAAAGAAAAAGGTCTCTGGGTTTTACTGAAAAGGGAAATTTTCATAATAAGAAAATTCATTCATAGAAATTTTCATTGTAAGAGTTAGGAGCAGCTCTTAATGTTTTAATACCTTTGTGAAGGATTTTGCAAAATGGCTGCAATGATATTACATAAATATTTAGAGGAGTGCCTAGTGCCATTATTTCCATGGCTTGGGAAGCCTTTGCACTTTAGCAATTTATTTTATGGAAGTAAAAGCACTTCAGAGATCTGTTTGAGATAATAGGATAAGCTTTGCATATATTTGGCATAGCATTTTAATAAAAGTTCCAAACCCAAGCCCTTGGGTTTACAGCTCCTGCCTGAAACTTTTATTGATGGAAATCAAGACATTTATTATGCTCCTGTCACTTTTTCAGCCATCAGTCCCTTTCCATGGCTGCTGTAACTGTGTTTAGACAGGAAGATCTGAGGTTTTTAGTTATGTGGTGTAAAAGAGAGGCTGGGAGAGCTGGGGATGGAGAAGAGAAAGCTCTGGGGAGATCTTAGAGCCCCTTCCAGTTCCTAAAGGGACTCCAGGACAGCTGGAGAGGGACTTGGGACAATGGCCTGGAGTGACAGGATGAGAGGTGATGGTTTAACCTGAAAGAGAGTAGGTTTAGATTAGATTAGATATTGGGAATAAATTCATTTCTGCATGGGTGGCGAGGCCCTGGCACAGTTTGTCCAGAGCAGCTGTGGTTGCCCCATCCCAGGAAGTGTCCAAGGACAGGTGGGACAGGGTTTGGCACAGTCTGGGACAGTGGAACGTGTCCCTAGACATGGCAGGGGATGGAATGAGGTGATCTTTACATCCCTTCCAACCCAAACCAGTCTGGGATTCTGTGGTAAGGTCAAGCAGGATTTTTCCATTTGGGGTCACATTCTGATTTGCCAGCTGGGCATTTTTTCCCCTCTTTCCATGTAAGTTTTCCACAAAGGGAAGATGCCTGTAACAGGAAACCCTCTGGAGAGCGGCTGCCTGAACAGGGGGGAACATCCCCCTGTCCCCTATTGCAGTGGGATCTATGCATCTCAAATCCCATGAGCACCAAGAGCTTCTTCCTAGTGAAATGCCCTTTAATGAGGGCTTGAAAAGCAGTGGAGAGGGGAACAACCTGTCCCTTTCCTCAGCATAAATCAATCCTTTGCATAAGCCTGCCTTTAATATAGGGATCCTGTAGCCTGGCTTCACAAATACCTTAAATCTTTCTCTTAAGCACTAATAATACTTAATAAAAGTTTTATGAGCAAGGTACATTTTAGAGTAAATTTTCATATCCATTTTCATTTTAAAAGAACATCAAGCAGCAAATGTATTCATGGCAGAACAAAGTAATTTAGGAGAGTCACAAAAATGGCCCTGGTCCCCTCTGAAATAGTAGGAGAGCATTGATTTGGCAAAGTGACCAGTGGGGATGGGATTCCAAAACTTAATTCACCATGAAGGACTTGAGAGGGAAGAAATTCCCACTTGCCTGCTAAGCTTATTCCTCTGCCTGCAGGGGTGAAGCAGAGCCTTGCTCATGAGGCTGCTCCAAATACCCCTGAACTGCTCTTAGGGAATTCCTTAGGATCAGCATTAGCTGTGGCTGTGTAGGTGGACTCTTTGGGGTGCAGATGGAATTGCCATCAAAACCAAGTCCTTGGGTGGGATTCATTGGCCAAAATCTTGTCATTAGTGCCATTTCAGGCAGCCAAGGACAGCCTCCCTTTGCAGCTGCTCCTCCAGGAGTGCGTCCCACCAGTGCAGGTGTTTTGGAAACTCCTGGCATCTAAAAGGCACCAGGTACTTTCCCTGAGTTACTGCCCTCCTGAGAATCCAAAAAAGAGTCTTTTTGTTACCAGCCTCCTGCTGCCAGCACTCGACAGCAGCTGCTTTATTACGCCTTAAAAGTTGTCCTGCTGTGCTCCTCACTTCACTCCTCTGAGCCCATCTGGCATCTCTTGTCTCTCTGGGACAAGGAACAGTTGGAAACCACTCACAAATTGTGTTCAGACCCACGGAACAGTTCCCAGAGGGAAGGGAACCTCTTTATCCTCTTGCCTCACAAGCCAGGGCTGTTAGAGGGCTGATTCTGCAGTGTTTGGGCCATCCCCTGGCTGGAGCTGCAGCCTCCCCTGGCCAAGGAGGATGATGCTGGTGTAGTGGGCAGGGCTGTGTGGGGAGGTGGAATGGGGATTTCCAGGCTGGTGTTTAGAAGATGTGTAACAATTCATACATTTAGACTTGTTTGGCAGCAAAAGAACGTTCATTTCCTTTGAATAACTGATTTTTGAGATGGAAAAGTCTGTGGGGGATGTTGGTTTGTTTTTTTTTTTTTTTTTGTCTTTAAAAGAACATCAGGGAACTTTGTGTAGATCTAAATTATTTGCACAAAGGACAGGTAAGGGTTTGTAGTGGACAGTTTTGCTGATGAAGTGTGAATCCAACTTTCACCTTGGCAAGGGCCCAGCAGGGCTCGGAGGACAGAAAATACTGCAGAATTTTGCATCTCTCATGGCTGTTAAAATAATCAGAGACTTGGAGAAATGGGACTGGAAGGGGTTTCCAGAATGTGTCCCCTGCCCAGTGAAGGTTGAGGCTGTCTTTAAACCCATCTGAAGAGTGTCTGCCTCACTTGTCCTGAGAAACCACCAGAAAATGGAAGTTTCACACCCTCCAAGGCAATTTGTTCTACTGCTTTGACTCTCCTTACAGCCAGAACATTTTCCCTTGTGCCTCACCTAAATCTCCTGTGCTGAAGTTTTCTCCCATTATGTCCTGCCACATTCCCTGTGGATGTGATGAGCACTTCTTTACTTCAGACTTTGAAACAGATCTTTAGCTACCTGGGAGTGTTCTCATTACCTGAAGCTACATGTATCCATTTAGTTTAATCCATTTTCAGAGGAGAAATGTAACCTGAAGTTATCCTGATGTCAAGAGATTTAAAAGAGAAAAGAAAAAAAAAAAAGGGACAGGCCACAAGAAGGCAGGTATTTAACAGAAACCAGCTGTTTTGTGTTGATCAAATAAAGTATATGAAGTAGAAGTAAATAAAGCTTTTGTATTCATATGTTGTCTTTCCACTTGAACTTAGACTGTAGAATCACTGGGGAATTTTTAGATGGATTTTTCAAGTACCCTTCCAAACAAGAACTGTTTCAAAATATGATGAGAGTTTAAAAAGGAAATAAGGGGTCATTACCAAAGACAAGTTGTTTGTCTGGGTGTGCAGTGCATCTGAGAGAACAGAAAGTGTCAAACTCTTCACTGTGAGCCTTTCCACAGAGGTTTAAATAACAGCATTAATGAAGGTGTGACCTCTCTCATCACCTGCTGCCTTTGTCTCTTGCAGGAATCTCCTTTATGTGTATCCACAGAGCCTTAACTTTGCCAACCGCCAGGGATCTGCCAGGAACATCACAGTGAAAGTGCAGTTCATGTATGGAGAGGACCCCAGCAATGCCATGCCGGTGAGGGGAGGCCTCTGTGCTCCGTGGGAAGGGCAGAGCACTCCTGGCAGTCAGGAAACCCCTGTCTTAAAACCTCACTGAAATGCATTTCAAAAGAACAAGTTCTGAGGAATAGAAAATGGTATTTCAGAGCAAAGAGTGTATTTGTGTAGAGTTTGCAAGGTAACAGTGGGGCAGCTGGAATTTTAACTTGAGATTATTCATTATAAGGGTGGTGAGGTCCTGGCAGAGGTTGCCCAAAGAGATTCTCCATCCCTGGAAGTGTCCAAGGTCAGGTTGGATGGGGCTTGGAGCAACCTGAGATAATGGAAGCTGTCCCTGTGTCATTCCTGAGATGGGATTTAAATTCCCTTCCAGCCCAACCCATTCTGGGATTCTGTGTTTGCAGCAGACACTGCTCATGGTTGGAATAGAAGCTTTGCTTCCATGACAAAAGCATTAAAGGTGACAGCTTTGTTCAGGGTAATCCCCACTCAGAGAAGATCTGTGCAGGGGTGGTTCCATCCATCAGTTCTTCTGCCATGTCTGTGTCCATGTGTCACTGGAGTTGTTGAAATTGTGCCTTTTCAGTGACTAAGTGAAGTGCTGCCTTGTCAGTGAAAGGGCAGGGAACAAGCAGATATAACTGTACAGATGCACAATAAATGGAGCTCTAAATGTCTCTGCAGGATTATGGAACAAATTCTTGGCACAGTTTTATAGGGGGGGTCCTGTGTTTTTTTCCCCTTTTTGCAGGTCATCTTTGGCAAATCCAGCTGTCCTGAGTTTTCCAAGGAAGCATACACAGCCGTGGTGTATCACAACAGGTAAAACACAGTGTGGAAGTGCAGTTACTCACCAGTGACTGGTGTTAATTATTTAACATCAGCATCTGGACAGCACTCACAGTGACTGCAGTGCCAGTTGATGCTGTCCTTAGAGTTTTGTGACAACTGGGAGACAGAGTCTTTGTTTGCTGTGGTACAGATCAGCTTTGTGTGATCCTGAGCACGTAGCCCAGCTCAGCAGATGCTCCAAGTACAACTCCAGTCAGCAGTCATGAAGATTTATGTTCCAAACTCACGGGAGCAGGTGCCCCTGTTGTTTTCATGGAGTCTTTTAGACATTAGGTACAAATTGGAGCTACTTGGTCTTGAAAATAATTCCATTGCAGCTGGGGTGAGGGGTGCTGAATCCAGCAGGAACATTTTCCTGGCTTTGCAGCTATGCCAGGGACAGATGTTCCAGGGAGAGATGTTCCAGGGGAGATTCCTGTCCTGCAGGTCGGGCTTGTGGCAGTGTCCACGTTGAGACAAGAGTTTATTGCTCATGTGGTTCAGAGTGCCTGTGTGAGGAGGAGGCTGGTGCCCATTTTTTTGTGGATTAGAAGTTTTCCCAGTCCTTTGTGATCAGAAAGTGAGCTTTAATCCCTCGGGATAGCCCATACACTCCCTTCCCTGCAGATCCTTTAACTCAAAGGGTTCAGTCTCGAGCACAGGGTAGCAAACCACTGTGGGTGACTCAGCTGAGGCTCTGCTCTCTGCACAGATCTCCTGATTTTCACGAGGAAATCAAGATTAAGCTTCCAGCCACTTTGACAGACCACCACCACCTGCTTTTTACTTTCTACCACGTCAGTTGCCAACAAAAACAAAACACACCTCTGGAGACTCCAGTCGGCTACACCGTGAGTGCCTTTCCATCCTTACATTTTTCAGCACATGATTCATTCAAATGCATTTGCTGGCTCTTTGTTTAGCATCCCTGTGAACCCATATCCCGTTGGAGAGCTTGGGAAGTTGGCAAAAGCTCAAAGGAAGCCTTAAGAAATGTGTGGTTTTGTTGTTTCCTTCTCTTTGCAGTGGATCCCGATGCTGCAGAATGGCCGGTTAAAGACGGGTCAGTTCTGCCTTCCTGTGTCATTGGAAAAGCCACCACAGGCTTATTCAGTGCTTTCTCCAGAGGTGAGCTGAATTCTGCCTGCTGGAAACCAACAGAATACATGTGAGAAAAAATGAGAGGATGTATGTGTACATATCTCTGTGTGTGCATTTATTTATTTCTTAAAAACTGTTAAATTCAGACAGAATTTTAGTGTTTTTGTGAGGCTATGTGTGTGTGATCTGGCCAAAATAAATGAAAATAAACGAAATTGTAATTAGCAGAGCCTAAGCTCTGCTCTCTGCCACATCCTCTCTCATTCTTCCTCAACCTGCAGGTTCCTCTCCCAGGGATGAAGTGGGTGGATAACCACAAAGGGGTTTTCAATGTGGAAGTTGTTGCTGTGTCATCCCTCCACACTCAGGTGGGTGTCAAGAGCAGTCACTGGAATAAAATAATCTTCTGACAGTTGAAACGCTGTCAGAGTTGATGCTGTGAAGGGTGTAACAATCCCTTGTAGTGAAATTACAATCTCATTTTCAGTTCTGAGCCAGCACACCTGTTTTTTCCACATTCTGCTGTGAGTATATTTGAGAAGCTCTGCTCAAAAATATGAGTGGTTTGGCCTTTATTCACAGGGGGGTGAATGGCCAACAGTGTTTTCAGCCTGTTGTGTTTGATACAACAGCTCCAACACAGCCCAGGCAAATGATGTTTTCTTGTTCTTGTGTTCTTGTTTTCTTGTTCTTGTTTTCTTGTTCTCTTGTTCTCTTTCCCCTCCTCCTCTTTTGTTTCTCCCTGTATTTTCCCTCTTTGATCTGAAAATAAAGATGACAATCATTTTGTTTAATCATTTCAGCTTTTGTTTTATTAATTCCCACTGTGTCATTTTGATGGGGTGTGTGTATTTTATTTGTGCTGTAAGTAGTAATGTGATTTTAGTGCATTTTTGTCTGGTTTTTCTAAGAATACACAGTCTGTGGGTCCTCTAGTTTTGCCTTGATAACTTTGAAAGTAGAATTAGAATTTAATATGGGCAGATCTCTCAAAGATGATCCATTTCTACTAATTTTGTGAGATTAAATGGCCAGATAGAAAAATGAGGGTGAGAACCCATCCATGAGATACAAATCCATAGAAAATGAAGATATTTTGGGGATTCTTGCTGATTATTGGCTTTTTGCATGTTGTAGGACCCTTACCTCGACAAGTTCTTTGCACTTGTCCATGCTCTGGATGAGCACATGTTCCCTGTGCGAATAGGAGACATGAGAATTATGGAAAACAACTTGGAAAATGAACTGAAGAGCAGCATTTCAGCTTTAAATTCCTCTCAACTGGAGCCGGTAGTGCGATTTCTTCATCTCCTGCTTGACAAACTGATCCTTCTGGTAGTAAGACCTCCTGTCATTGCAGGCCAAATAGGTATTTTATTTAAGTTTTATAGAGAATTACATAGCTGCAAGTTTGACACTTCCAATTTTATCATATTTATGTAGAAGTAAAAAAGTCCATTTTTATGCTTTATTTTAGTGCCACTAATATACCAAGTGTCTCCCAGATAAAACATGCTGGCATCCAGATCTGGGGTGATATACACAGCAGCAGTATTTAATATTTAATGGAAAGCTTCTAAAAAGGACTTGGAATTTGGTGTCCAAATTGAGCCACGAGAAAAAGAGCCTGATTTTCCTGGATGCTCAGCATGTTTTTAGCACTGGAGCTTGTTAAGCTGTCTCCATCCTGACAGAAAGCAGGGATTTCAGCCTTATTAATCACCTTGGAAAATCTGGAAGTAGGTGAAGTAGGAAAATACAGATGCTGCATGTTCCTGTAGTGGATCTGATACTGCCAGCATGAATAATCCCTTCTTTTGCTCCCTGTGAAGGGCTAAGCTCTGGCAGTACAAAAAATCTCAAGTTTAAGTCAGGATTAGATCCTTACTATTTAAAATAGCAGTTTTTGCTGGTTTTTTTTTTTTTTTTGGTAGGAAACCTGAGTTTGGACATGGTGGAATATAAGGATCTAAGACTGCTTTAAAAATAATTTTTAAGATATTTTCTTAGCTGTATAAATTATTTATTTAATCTTTCTGGGGAAGCATTTACCTGCATTTTTATTTTATATTTTAATGTTCTTTCACTCTTTCAGTGTTCTGTATTGGTTTAGTCGGTTTGCATGGAATATTATGGACATTAGTGATGGGATTTATTTAAAATAAGATTTTCATTCTTTAGCTGCTGTCATTTTCCTTAATTTTTCTAGAATATCTGCTTCAGTCTGTGTGTAGTTTTTTTGGTGCTCATTTTCAGAGCAGCTTTTTTCTCTCAACAAAATGAAATTGTTCATTTGATACAGTTTGTATTTTGGCTAAGGCTTAAATAGAAGAAATAATTAACTAAGAAAAGCCTGATAAATATCCAAAGGGTATTATCCATCAATGAAACAAAGACTTGCTGTTGTTACCATTGCAATTGATGACCGAAGTTGGGCTGGTTCCAGAAATGGAGCCTAAATTTGTTACGTTTATTAATAATAAAAGTGGCAGCTGATCACTGGAGCAGCTGTCCTGCTCTCAGGCTGGTCAGACCTGGTTCAAACACCAGTTTGGGATGAGAAATGCTTGCTAGGCTCTAAGAAGCCCCACCATTTACCATGGAGGAGGTGGATGAAGAGCACATTTAGGATCTCCCCTGGGTGCTGCTGCAGTCTAAACCAAACTCCTCCCTTTTTGCTTTCAGTGAACCTGGGCCAAGCATCTTTTGAGGCGATGGCATCGATCATAAACAGACTTCACAAGAACTTGGATGGCAACCAGGACCAGCATGGCAGGAACAGCCTGCTTGCTTCCTATATTTATTATGTTTTTCGCCTACCCAACACCTATCCCAACTCACCATCACCAGGTAGCTCTTTTTTTTTTTTTTTTTTATTTTATTTCAAGTTTGGTAAAAGAAGGCAGAAGCCACTTGCTGGCAGAGGCTCCTGAGCTCCAACTGTGTGGCTGCTTCCCTGCAGGGCCCTGTTATTAATTTGCCAGTGTAGCCACTTAAAGATGAGTTTAATTACTGTTAGTTGTGTCAGAGATTCAATTATTTTATGATTTTAAACAAGTGTCACTGCTGAAGGATTGTGAATTATGGCAAAAAACTGGGGTTTAAGGTTTCTTCTGAGACAGGTGTGATGCACTCCTGGCCTGTCATGTTTCCCAGTCTCCTTCACAAGAACTTTTATACTTTAATCAAGTTCCAACAGAAGTTTAAACACTGGCTGGATGGAATAGATATCCAAAGGGTATCTATTCCATCAATTAAACAAAGACTTGCAATTGACGACCAAAGTTGGGCTGATTCCAGAAATAGAGCCTAAATTCATTAAATTTATTATTTATATAATATTTTACATATTTTAATGCATGTGTGTATATATATACACGTATATACATACGTACATATTTATATATAAAAAAACTCATGCTTTTATTTTTGTGTATACATATAAAATATAGACATTATATATATTTAAAGCAGGAGTGTACAATACTATAAAACACATGTCTGGGTACAGGAGGGAAGCAAATTAATCCCAGCCTTGCTGAGAGCAAGGGATGGGAAAGAGGTGGCGTGAGTGACAGCCAAGGAAAACCAAGTTTTGGAAAGAATGTTCATGCACAGAGTGGGGAAGCCCTGAGAGGTGTTGGGAAGGTTTTGTACCTAAAACTGTGCCCACCTTTGGTGGGCTTTGAGTGTGAGGTCTGCAAAACATCCTGTTAGCTAAAGACAATCCCACAGGGAGCCTCCTGCTTCCCAGTGGATAAAAAATAGCTTTTTATTCCCATGCTGGAGTGACTGGGCAGGGCTGGGTGTCCTGAGGGGGTCTGGGTGAAGGATGGCCAGAGTGACCAGGCAGGGCTGGGTGTCCTGAGGGGGTCTGGGTGAAGGATGGCCGGACTGACCAGGCAGGGCTGGGTGTCCTGAGGGGGTCTGGGTGAAGGATGGCCAGAGTGACCAGGCAGGGCTGGGTGTCCTGAGGGGGTCTGGGTGAAGGATGGCCGGACTGACCAGGCAGGGCTGGGTGTCCTGAGGGGCTCTGGGAGATGGAGGATGGCCAGAGTGACTGGGCAGGGCTGGGTGTCCTGAGGGTGAGGGATGACTGGACTGATCAGGCAGGGCTGGGTGTCCTGAGGGGCTCTGGGAGATGGAGGATGGCCAGAGTAACCAGGCAGGGCTGGGTGTCCTGAGGGGGTCTGGGAGATGGAGGATGGCCAGAGTGACCAGGCAGGGCTGGGTGTCCTGAGGGTGAGGGATGACTGGACTGACCAGGCAGAGATGGCTGTCCTGAGGGGCTCTGGGTGAAGGAAGGCCAGAGTGACCAGGCAGGAGAGGCCTGGCTGTCCTGAGGGGGTCTGGGTGATAAAGGATGGCTGGACTGACTGGGCAGGCCTTGCTGTCCAGAGGGGCTCTGGGTGAGGGGTGGCCGCACTGACCGGACGTCCCCGCAGGTCCCGGCGGCCTGGGGGGGTCCGTGCACTACGCCACCATGGCCAGGTCGGCCGTGCGCCCCGCCAGCCTCAACCTGAACCGCTCGCGCAGCCTCAGCAACAGCAACCCCGACATCTCCGGCACCCCCACCTCGCCCGACGACGAGGTGCGCTCCATCATCGGCACCAAGGTACGTCTGTCCTGTCCTGTCCTGTCCTGTCCTGTCCTGTCCTGTCCTGCCTGGGACCCCTCAGAGCCCCAGCACCTCCCAATCCTTCCAGGGAAGGGCTTGGGGGTTGTCCCAGCCCCTCCTCAGCCCTCTTCTAGCAGTTGCTGTTGGCACCACAGGAACGCCGCTCCTTGGAAATGTGAGCCATCCTAGAATGCTGCTTCCACAAGTGTGGGGGCTGAGGGCAGGAGTCCTTCTGGATTTGTCTCCCCCTCACTTTTTTGCGTGGCCAGCAGCCGAACCCTGAGCCCAGCTCTGTTGTGTCTCCCCAAAACTTGCACCCTCTTCCCCCGCTCTTCCCTCCCAACCCCAGACTCCCTCCTCTCCTCTGCGTTCAGCTGCTCAGCTTTCTCTACTCCTCGTGTCCAGAGTGGGTGTCTTGCACACAGCAGGAATATTCCTGCTCCCTGCATGGCCCAGAGAGGATTTGGGATGCTTGGTGAGAGGCACAGTCTGGCCAGCTGAGCACAGGGGGACTGACTCCCACACTGACTGCCCACCCCAGAAAGAGAAATTCCAGCGTGGGTGCAGAGCATCCAGCATAGTTGTGCTCTGGCTCTTGAGGGATCATAAATCCATCTCCTCCTGCTGACTTCTGACTACACAGAACCACCACAGTCCCAGTCTGAGCCCTTCATTTTGTGCCTAAAATAGGTGGGATGAGCCAGGACAAAGCAGTGTTGGTAATTCCCTCCCTTGAGAGGGCTGCCAAGCTCAAGCTGCTTTGGGGTTCTCTTTTTTTTTTTTTTTTTTTTTTTTCAGGGTGAGACTCTTTCCTACCACATCCTTTCACTCTTCCAGCACAGGTGAATTCCTGAGCCCTTTCAGGGAGCTGTTAAATTCCTTTGGAAGTTTAGGGAGCAAAGTTGTTACCAAAGCCACCACCCTGACCAGACAGGCTTGACATGGCTGATGCTGGGTTTTATAAGGGCAAGAAAAACACAGTTTGAGGAAGAGGTTACCAATTTTAAATGAATGACAACATCATTTGCTGACCAAATAAGAGGCTGAAGAATTGTGGGTAGGCAAATGATTATTTCTTACATCAAAGTCTGGACTTACAAGTCTTGAAGTATTTTGAAGACCACTTCCGTATCTTGCTAATTAAACAAGCCTGACCTTTTGTGAAATGCCACAGGCACTGATGTGCATATGGAATTTACCCAGGCTATCAGAAGTTTAATGTGTGCTGGCTTGGTGAATAATGTCACAGTAGAAAACAAAGAGAGATTTTCTTCCAGAGGTTTTAAAGGAAAACCTGTTCTGTGGATAATCATTGAGGGAAAAGTTTCCTTTAGGGTAGTCTGAGTATCAGGAATTAACCTCAGTCTGGCTATACAAACTTTTGGTTGAGTGGAATTATTTCTGTTTCTTAATATCAATAGACAAAAATAAGACACTTCCTGAGATGCTGACATGAGTGAAAGGGTGCAGAAATCCCTGTTGTTTCTCCAAGTAATGGCTTAAGGAATAGATAGATTCTAATTTGAAGTGCAGATTCCCTATCACAGGAAGTTTTCTGCTTCAAAACAACTCAAATTGTGGGGTTTTTTGTTGTTTGAGGGCAGTCTTCAAAGTCGAGTCTTGTGTTATATTTTATTCTAATGTAATGTGTTTAGGGGTGTGGTTGGTATAAGTGCTTTAAGTCTTCCTCTTCCCTTGAGTCTCCCTTATCTCCTCTTCATTTTGAAAACTCTGTACAGGATTTGGAAGATTTCTGTTTATTGTTGCAGCAGAGGAGGTCTTAGGTCTGTCGCTTGTTTTGCTATAATTTGTGAATTGAAACCATGTAAATTTTATTCCCTACTAAAGAAAATTTATTAAATGTCTAAAAAGACATGTTTAAAGTGATCCTGGAATGCTGGAGATGAGAAAAACCCAGAAGACGTTGTGGAGCTCCATTGCTCTGCCAGTGGATTTTCACAGATGTGGGTCATGTTCCTGCACAGACCCAGCTGCAGGTTGAACCCCAGGGGCAGCACAGAATTTAACAACAGCTTTGTGAACTTTGGAGTGACTCTGCCAAGCAATAAGGAGCTCCTGTACTCTTTTTGTTTTCTGAAGAGGAAAGAATCCTTCCCTTTCAGATTTTTACAAAATTACTTTTGCTTCTGCAAACACAGTGTGTGTTTAATTGTTATCCTCAGAACCTGAGCGACAAGATTAGGAAACCCTGAGAGAGAAATGTGAGGGGGATAAAGGCATGTTCAAAATTAGTCCTGATTTTACAAAACAAGAGCTTAGTTCAGCATTCTGCAAAGCCCTTTCGACTTTAAATCACTGTGAGCAAAATAAAGCATGTTTATGGGGCTGAGCAGGGCACAGGGCTTTGATTTATTCCTGCCAAAAAGTAATTGAGATTAAAACACTCTCCTTATGTGTTCAGTATTTTTTTTATTGGACATCTTAAGCAAAATTACAGCACTGCTGAGCTCTGCCTTGAGGAGCTCGGTGGATTAATGGTTTGAATCCCAGGTTACAGCTCTCGCGCCAGGTTCAACCTTGAGGTGGATTTTAGTTTGCTGAGAGAAATAAATGATTTGGCTTGGTGGACTTTGCAGCTGATGCTGATCACTGGGATGAAATGGACTGCACCTTTGATTTGTATATTGGGAAAAAGCCCTAAGTTGGCACAGAAATGAGGATGGAAACTCTCGCTCAGGTGAGGGTTGTCAAAATCAATGTGTGGTATTTGTAAGGAATTGTGTCTGTCAGAGCTGCTTCCTGGGACCCAGGGAAGTCCACTCCATCCCCCTGAATGTTCCTGATTTGGGAGCAGCCTGGGTGACAGCACAAGTTTAATTTTTCCTTCTTTCTGAGAGTCTCAAGGAGAAGAGAGCAGAGAGAGGAGGGATCCACAGTAATTTTGCCAAAATGATCCATTGCAGTAGAATTTGGAGTACAGGCTAGATTGAGCTTTTGAAAAGCAGGATGGTTTTTCAAATGTTTTGCTTGGCAAAATAGGTTGGTTCCAGAAAAGGTACGTGCTCTTTCCTCCCTTTGCCACAGTGCCCAGAGGAAATGCCTGAGTGTCCATGTGAAATTCTGCCAGCAGTGCTGGACTTCTATTCCATAGGCAGGGAACCCTGTGAGGATTGACAGTCAGCCTCTTCAGTTTCTCAGAATTTCTGTAAGAATTGTAGAGCTTATGAAATCCGGGCTACCCTGAAGATGCTGGAAACCTCAGAGAGCATCCTCACATCTCAGCACAGTTTTTCACTGTCACAGTGTAAATCTCACCTGGCTCCATGGGAATGGGTTTAAACTGAGCAAAGGACAAGTGGGATTTTTCAGGAGGAGGAGAGTTTTTGAATGTCAAGCATTCCAGACAGGACAGGCCAGACCAGAGCTGTTGACAGGATTAATGTTCTGTATGTATGTGAGATATAAAATAATCCTCTGGACTTGATGTCTCGACAGGCACCTGAGAACTCAGGTTCTAAGTGCTGATGTGTTTGCAGTGTACCCACTTCGAATGCTTGTAAGGACTGAACTTTGACTACTGTATGGCATGCAACATGTAATATTTCTTTCCTTTCCCAACTGCTTTCTGTCACATGCCCAGGGCTTGGACCGCTCCAATTCCTGGGTAAACACTGGTGGTCCAAAAGCAGCCCCATGGGGATCCAACCCCAGCCCAAGTGCAGAGTCAACACAGGTGGTGTCTTCGGTAGAGGTTTTTCTGCCTTTGTTTTCCCTGATGTTTCCCTGTAGAATGTCTTCCTTTCAGTGCATATTCCAGTTTTGGTGGTTTCTTTTCTTTTCTTTTTTTCTTTTTTTTTTTTTTTTTTTTTTTTTGGTAATTGTTTATTTGAAAACTTTTCAGTTTGATTTTATAAATTCTCATCTTCTCCCCCACCACCCCACCACACTGCATGAAAAGCCTCCGATCGCGTGAACGTGTCCCCTCCTTTCATTTCAGTGGTTGCTGGTCTGTGAAATGTAAATGCTGTGACTGCTTTTGTTTTCTTTTTTTTTTCTCTTTCTCTCACACTAGTTTCAGCTTCAGGTGGAGCACATTTCTAAGTGGGAACATTAATCACAGCTTCATAGTTTTGTCCATGTTTGCCATTCCTTTCGATGTCGTGAGCCATTTTGCCATTCTCATCAAGCATTTAGTACTCATCGTCCAGTAATCCTTCATGACTTGTTTGAGTGGAATATTGTGAACCCAAACTGATTGCCACATATGAAATTCTCTCTTCAAACATGTCAATTTGAGTGCTGGAGGCAGTGATTTGCCAGGGCCAATTGTATTGTTCTGTGTTGCAAAGTATGAAAACTTTACAGCAGCTTCAGTCAGGAAGAGTTTATTTAGCCCCCATTGCCTGCTGCTCTCCACTGCATGGTTGCCTTGAACGTACCTCTCAACTGCTCCTCCTTCCCAGTTTATCAGCCTTCCCAAAATATTTAGTTCAAGTTCACTTGCTCTCGTGGCAAATTATTTCCATCAGAAGCAGAACTTGAGTGATTTTCCCCTTGCCCGTGGCAGCAGCAGCGTGGCTGTGGGTACATCCCCTCACACTTGGCCTCTGGTGGATTGAGAGGTATGGGCTGAAATTCCAGATATTACCTGTGCATGTTGATAAAATGCAAGGATGGAAAAGTTTCATGCTTTGCAGCATTGTCTTTGTACATCAGAACATGCAGTTCTTTAAATAACCTATATGTCTTAAAACCAATCAGAATTGCTGTCGTTTTATTTAGACCCAATCTGTAAATGCCTAAGAGTTTGAGAATGCTTAAAAAGCTGTAAAAACCCTACAGTTGGAAGAGTATTTTTGTAAACGTTCTTTGTCCTTGAGCTGCAAAACCCATCCACGGCAAACTTTAATGTCCTGTCATCATTCATTCATCTCCACTCCGTAGGCTACGGATCGAAGTTGTAATCGTATGTCTTCGCACACTGAGACGTCAAGTTTCTTACAAACATTAACAGGACGATTACCAACCAAAAAGGTAGATTTCAGTGGAGACAATTGATATTGTGGGGCAGGGAGGTCAAGTCATTCTGAAAACATGATGCAATTTATTCTTTTATTTATAGCCAGATTATTTTTTTTTTTCCCCTGAGGTCATTAGGAACTGCTGGTGCTTAACACCTCTGAATATCCAGGCTGTAGGGAATGTGAAGTATTTGGAGTTGAATTGGGAAGAATTAAATGATCAGGAGTTGCTTGTCTGATTTAATGGCCATAGTGTTTGGGGCCAGTTTATTACTGGCTTTCAAAAAATATGAATAGTACTGTCTAGACACGTAAATGATACATTTTGTGTGCAAAATGAAAATGTGTTGGATGGCTCGGTATGCTGAGCTCACTTATCCAGGTGTTAATCCAGAGAGACTCCAGAAAGGGAACGGGAGTCACTTTGAAAGTGAACTCCCTTAGAGGAAATGAGGACCTCGTAAACAGTGTCAGAAAGGCAAAATGCCAGAGCTTTCTTTTGTGTAAAGAAAATGTGGCCACTGCCACGGTCAGTCTGTGGGTTGGTCTTTTCCGAGAAAAGAAATCCAAGAGCTGTTTGAGCCCCGTGTTTCTTTCTTACTGTTTTAAGTCCTTTCTCACAGTAAATCGACATTTTTATACAAATCACTTTATATGTCCACTTTTTACTCCTTTTTCCTGCGAAAATCAGACCAGGCAGAAAGGTAGACTTTTTAAACTAAACTAATTTGAGCACCAACCTTTTTTTTAATTATTATTTCTTGGGGGCGGGTGGAAAATTCTTTTGACACTTGAGATTCAATCCTGGAGCGAGATGCTGTGAAACGTTTCTCACATCACATGTCATAACCTCATCCCTCATTGTTAGCTGGGGATTTCTTTATGGGATGCCACCGCTGCCGTCATGTCCTCAGTTATTTAGTTTGCTTAACTCATTGTTTGCCATACTTGCCACGGACCGTGCTGACATTTCTCATGGGGGCTGTGTTGGGAGCTGCTCTGGAGGCTCGGGCTGACTCTGGGTTTGATCTGTAGCTTTTCCACGAGGAGCTGGCCCTGCAGTGGGTTGTGTGCAGCGGGAGCGTGCGGGAGGCGGCCCTGCAGCAGGCCTGGTTCTTCTTCGAGCTGATGGTGAGCAAACACCTCCCTGATAACCTCCCAGCCCCTGCTTTCAAACAGAACCAGCAACAGCTGCAAGTGGCCCTGCTGTAATTTATATCCCCATAGGTGAAGAGCATGGTGCATCATCTGTATTTTGCTGACAAACTGGATGCGCCGAGGAAGAATCGTTTCCCGGAGCGCTTCATGGATGACGTGTCTGCACTGGTCAGCACAATTGCTGGTGATATAGTCTCCCGCTTCCAGAAGGTGATGGCAAACAATTACACTGAGCCCAGCTCGGCCACCAGCCCTCCTGCCTCTTGTTTGCTTGAAAACACACAGGATTCCTCATCTGCTTTCTGGTTTTCTCTTCCTTCTCTCCAGGACACGGAAATGGTGGAGCGGCTCAACACCAGTCTTGCGTTTTTCCTCAATGATTTGTTGTCCATCATGGACAGAGGATTTGTTTTTGCTCTTATTAAGACCTGCTACAAACAGGTGATTGCAGATAAACATTGTGGCTTAACTGAACCATGGCAGAGCCGGCTACTGTTGAATTTCTCTGGACAGACAGTAAAATATGGACACAGTTCAGGTCTTCTTAGGGCATGGCATTCTCAGAGGTGATTTAGGGTTTACGCCTCTCTGATTACACTCTTAACTGTTAATTAGGAGTCACTCCCTGGAGTGAATGGACATGGAGCAGGAAGGGAGAATTACTCCCTCTGCTCACCACGTTCAGAGTAATTGAATCAAAAATTAGTGGAAGGTTCTGTGAGGGAGCTCAGACTGTCGTGGTGTCTTAAGGACACGGTGACCCTGGATGATCATACTGATCACTGAGCTCCTCTTCCATCCTTTGGGGCATGCAGGGTGTTCTTCCCCATAAGGAGGGCACCTCATTTGCAGTGTGACAGGGAAATCACCCTGAACCACTAAGTTTTGTTTGACTACAAACATCCATTCTGACACTGTGTACAGAGGAGATAACGAGGAATCAGTGAGAAGGACTAAGCTTGGACTCGTTTTCCCTTTAGAATCTAAAACATTCTCTGTAAGGAGCAGAAGAACAGCAGGAGCATTTAAGATTTTAAGCTGCCTGCTGTATATTACATATATGATGTGTCATTAATTATATTTTTATATATAAAAGATATATGTATAAAAACCAACCTGCATCTTGGAGCTGTTAGTGCATCACACTGTAGTTCTCACAACTCCCTGCTGAAATCAACAGGATGTGGGAATTACAGAATCAAAGAATGGTTTGGGTTGGAAAGGACCTTAAAGATCATCTTGTTCCAACCCCCCAACAGGTGAAGTCTACAGTTCTTCATTTGGTTACTTAAATACAACTGGTGTATAGATTTTGGATTGAAAGATATGTCTAGGATGTGTGTGGCTCCTGCACATCAGGAACTGAATTTCTGGCACAAAAAACGTGCTGTGGACGTGGGTGTGACCATTTAATGACACCAAGCTCTCCAGTTCTTGCTCTGGGAGTGATTTTGTGTGGGCCAGGAGGGCTCACCTTGAAGTTACACTCTCTTTTGGTGCTGACTGCAATGCTGTGGGCTGGATTTTCCAGGTGTCTTCAAAGGTGTATTCCTTAACAAATCCAAGCAACCTGGCATCTCTGAAGCTGGACTTCCTGCGCATCATTTGCAGCCATGAGCACTATGTCACCTTGAATTTACCCTGCAGCTTGCTCACACCACCTGCATCTCCATCACCATCTGTGTCTTCAGCCACTTCCCAGGTACTGAGAAATTTGGGAAATACAAGTTGGGCTCGGAGCTGAGAATGAAATCCTCTGAGGCAGTTGTATCACTGTACCTTCAATCCCCCTTGCTAATATTTTTGGAAGTGTTTAGTTAGAAATCAGTTTTTCCTGCCACAGAGGTTTTGATTGCTTTTGATCTTTTATTATTGAGAAAAGAATGCCCATATCCCTCTCCTGGTAGTGACCACACACTCTCCTTAGGGACCTGGTCCCCTCTTGTATTGGACAAACACAAATAAGCCATAAAGGAAAATACTTTGTCCAGTTGCCCTTTTGTGGCAACACAAGGGATTTCTGAGCTCCCTGCAGCTTAGTCCTGGCCTGCTCAGAAAAAGTAATTTGAATTAGTGTGTCATTCAAGTGGATTAATTAGTTGCAAAACCACATAAACTAAATCAATTAAAGCCTTCTTCAGCCCGCATAAGAACATCCTTGAGTTGAAAGTTTAACCAATCCACTTTTAAAGGTTATTTGGTGTAACTTTCCTAACAGGGGAAGACAATCACAACAAACAGAATTAATGGAAGGGTTACTGAGCTGGGATGGAATTTAAGTGTAGATGTGCCTTGATCTAAACAAAAAAGGGAAAAGGCATGAGGTTGTCTTTAATTCTGAAAACTGCTTCATATGTGTTTCCTAAGCTTTGACTCTGTTCATGATGCAGCTTCTGAAACTTGATTTTTTCAGAGTTCTGGGTTCTCCACCAATGTCCAAGACCAGAAGATTGCAAATATGTTTGAGTTGTCTGTGCCTTTCCGCCAGCAGCATTACCTGGCCGGGCTGGTGCTCACAGAACTGGCTGTCATTCTAGATCCTGATGCAGAAGGGTAAATCTTCACAAAGTTTTGTTTTTCAAAGAGCTTTCTGTAATTGCAAGCAAATGGTGGATGCAAAGAAAGTCCTGGCATGGCCAGAATTTATATAAATTAGTAAGCTATGATAAGAAATCAGCGATTTAAGAATCTTCTTTCTTCTTGCCCCTTCTGTTTCTTCCTTATCCCAGACTCTGTAAACCTGATTTCAGTCACATTTTTCCAGCTGAGAAGAGGGAAAGAGGTTCCTGCTGGAGCCCCCACGTGCCACAGGGCACTGCTGGAGCTCTGAAAGGAAAATAGCTTTTCTCAAACGTAACAGGAAAATAATTTCCAACATTTAGGAAGCCTCTCTTGCTGGTGGTTTTAAATGTTACAATATATTTTGCCTGTGGTTCTCCCAGCTCTTTTTAACTGTAAATTGTGCATTGATGAGGCCCCTGTGGGTTACACAAATAGACAAATAGAGTCAAGCATGCAGAGTTTGTCAGTGACTCGCCTGGCTTGTGCAGCAAATAATTTTCTGCTGTAGTCCTGACATCCAGTCTGTTCCTTGTGTTATTTAGGGCTGTTTTCTGCCTTGCCTCTTTAAAATGGGTTGCAATGGAAATTATTGATTGCTTCCACAGTCCTGAGTTCCCTCACAGACATTTTTCTCAAGGTGGACTCAGAAATACCAGCCGAGTCAACAAATGCTGATGATTCATGGTTAATTCTGCCCCTTTGCCAAGAGGTCTCTGGAGTTAAACATTCATTCTGTTTCCTCTTGGAGAAGAAAGTGATGCCATAAACTGGAATATTTTCCTGTATATATACATAACACACTGCAGTCCCATTTGTTTGGCCTGAAATGAAAAAAGCAGCAAATCTTTACCTGTATGTGCTGTCTGCAGAAATCCTTTTTGTGCCAGAGGAGCATCCTGCTCACTGGTTAGAAATCAGGCCCTGTCTCTGAGTGTGTCTGCCCTTGTTCTTCACAAACTTTCTGTTCTCTACCTGCCTACCAAGCCCTTAAACCTGGCCCAGGATGGTAATCTCTGCACAGAGGAGCTTGCTGGTGTCCACTGGGGACACAACTCCTCTCTCAAGCCTTGTCTAGCCAGAAAAAGGCTCCTGGTACCAGTTCAGCTCTGGAGATGCATTTTGATCCAAGCTCCTGAATTTGGGGGCAGATGTATACCTGTAAAACATTTACTTTTTTACTGTTTTCCAGAAAAACCTGGAGTTTCAGGTTTGTTGACTTCTCAAGCTCAAACCCTGTGCATTTCTCCTGGTAGATCTATCAGATAAAGTAAACCAAGTGTGTTCAGATCTGCTCTTCCCTTGCTGTGAAGACTTTGAACAGTCGTACATGATCACCCACAAGAGAGTTCAAACTTGCCTTCCATAAAATATTGTAGCCAGCACTGGGAGAAAACTCAGAATTGTTCCCAGTTCATTATCCTGCAGCAGGAGTGGAAAGGGCTGTTCATCTAGTTGCTTATTGTGTTAGAGATCTGCTTTAGACCTTCATAGGTAATCCAGAGCCTTAAATGTGTTCTGTCCTTACTCTTTTTGCTCCATTAGCAGGATATGTTTAGTTTTAGCTCAATTTATAAGAACTACTTGGATTGAGTTGGACAGAGAAGGAGACAGCTCCCTGGTGCCTGGAGGTGTGTGTTGGATACGTCCCTCAGTGTGGCAGGGTACAGTGTGACAGGGTACAGAGCAGCCCTGCAGAGCACCTGCAGCCTGAAAAACAGGACAAACAAAGCTTGCAGGGGAAGGGATCCAGCTGAACGTGACAGGGCCCAGCTGCTGGGCCCTGCACAGTTGTCTCTGCAAACACTGCAGGGGTGCTTTGGCCATGACACACAGCACCCACGCTGCCCGTCTTGGCTGAGGGTGCAGGCCAGAAGTGAGAAAATCAGAATTCAGCCCTCAGAGTTCAGTGTCAGAGTCGGTTTTGCCACAGGTGTGGGTGGGTGTTGACAGAGATCCAGGCCAGGGCTGAGATAAGGGAGAGGAGGGAGGGAGGTGAGATTGATTCGCTGCCTTATCGGGAAGAGCAGGGGGCTGCATTTCCTCCTCTCCACCAGGAATTGATCCACCACAGTGCCCACCCAGCTCTGGGAAAGTGACAAAGAAATCCATGGATCCCTAGGTTGGAATTAAGCAGCATTGCTTGGATGTTTTCCCTATCTGCAGTTTTATGGCCTGTGGGATAGTTTCCCTTGAATTTTTAAAAACGCCATTTAGGTGGCACTCCTTCAAAATAGTACAAAGACTTTTCTTTATCCTTAATCTGAAGGAACCAGTCACTTAAATAAGCATTTCCTTCCTAGTTGTTAAGGCTCTCACTAATTACACAAACAAGCAATTGTAGGATCTCATTATGGCTTGATTAAAAGCCACAGGGAGGACCTGCAGCTCCAATGGCTCATGTCCTTTCAAGCTGTACTGCTGCCTTACAGTCAACTTCAAACCCCCAAAAATCCAGTCAAAGCCTCTTTTTTTTAACCAGAACTCACCTCTACTTTTCAGGTAAAGTGGATACTGCCTGAAATTCAGCACTTGTTTTAATACCTCAGGTCTGAACATTGCAGCTTATGTTTTGCTACTGCCTAATGTCTGAGCTTCCTTGGCTGCTTCGTGCATGGGGTAAAGTGTCTTCTTGGCTGGTTTGCCTACAGAAGCAAATAGCTGCAGAGAGAGCCTGCTATTTGCTCTGGGAGAGTTTTGCCTCTGCGTGGTGGCTGAGGGGATTGAAAGGAGCAGAGTCCTTGAGAGATTCAGGGGAGTTTTTGTGTTTCAAGGAGGGTCACACGTGGTGCTCTACAGAAGGGCTCTGCCAGTGTTTGCATCTGAATAATGACAGAAGCCATTTTGGCTATTTTTCCTTCTATCCCTTCATGTCTTTGCCACTTTTTATTCAGAATTGTGGATCTACAGTCTCCTGTTTTGGTTCAGTAATTGCATGGGGTAGGGTGGGAAGCTGAAGCAGAAACTTCCTAATCATTTGATTAAAGCAATGTTCTGGTTTAGGAGGGTTTGTCTCTGTGTAAATGGTGTTAAATAGCAACAAAAAAAAAGAATACAATTAATAGTTTTACTAAACCCACTGTCCTCTCAAGTTTCTCTCCCTGTTTTCCAAATTTCCTAAGTTTTTTCTAAGAGTTTTTAGTAGATTCAATGCTTCAGCATAGCAGTAGCTGGGACTTTGGGGGTTTTTAATGGAATATATGAGAGTGTTCACGTTATACTGAGTGTGCATTCCATGAGACATTTTTGCCCATTTTACAAGGCACAGTGAAAAACCAGCCAACCATCTGTAAAATCCATGGGAGATCAAAAAAACCCATGCAACGGCAGTTCGCACGAAGTTAAAAATAAAAAGCGGGATTTTTTTTTTTTCCCTTCCTTTTTGAAGCCCCTTAGTTACAAAAGAGAGTTTGCTTTGAAGATATTAACTAATGTGCATGACCCAACTGTCTTTTAACAGTTTATTTGGATTGCATAAGAAGGTCATCAACATGGTACACAACCTGCTGTCCAGCCACGACTCGGACCCGCGGTACGCTGACCCCCAGGTAAAGGCCCGGGTGGCAATGCTGTATCTACCTCTGATTGGCGTGATCATGGAAACTGTGCCTCAGCTCTATGACTTCACAGGTATTTGATATTCTCTGCCTTGGCTGTCTGCTCGCCAGAATGGGTGGTTGGGTTAAAAAATTGAATTATCAACGCCTTTGCTGTCGGATGAGGTTGTTTCTGAATTGTGATTTTGGCATTTTTCGTGTTTGTTTTCACTTGCAAAATGTGCCTTCAATGCCTGTTAACACTCAAGCATTTGCCCACTTGTTGGCATGAAATAAAAAAATAAAGCAGTGCATTTTAGTTTACATCCCACTGGCTGATGTAAATGCAGAGCCAGCTTCCATCTATGTCTCTGACCTGCTTAAAAAGTCACCCCTCACACTGTACCAGAGTCCCTAAATCCAAAGGATAAGCAGAGTTCCTAATTCCAAAGGATAAGCAGAATTCCTCTTCTTCCTCCTGTCACGTGCTCCATCAGCAGTTCTTTTTCAGGGGTGCTTTGCAAAGTGTCCCAAAGAGCAGCAGAAGTTATTTCAAATCGGGGCAGGGAGTCCAGTCAGGAATAGTTTGGAATTTAAAGTTCTCCTCTACATCCTCTGAGTTCCATGACACAATAAAGCTGCAGGAAGGGATTTGGAGTATTCAGAGGGACAAAAGGTCTGTTGTTAGAAGGGTTTCAGGTACTGAGGTTGTGTAAGTTGCATTTGGGAATTGCTTTCTTTGCTTTCATGGCCTCAAATCATTGTCCTGTTCTTTGCAGGACCCCTCAAGTGGGATGATTTTCAGTTTGCATTCCCAGCTCAGTGAGACCAGCACTATGGATGGAGTCTGGGGGGTGAAGCCTTGATTTGGGGCTTGACTAAAGTCATGTATTTCTCTGCAGAGAGTCACAACCAGCGGGGGAGGCCGAGCTGTGTCGCCGTGGACGATTATGAGAATGAGGGTGGCAGCATGATCAACCAGACAGTGGCCATGGCCATTGCAGGGACTTCTGTCCCCCAGCTCACCAGGCCCAGCAGTTTCCTACTCCCTTCTTCGGTACAAATCCCTCTCTCCTCATTTCCTGACCCTCAGTCTGTGTCAACCAGCAAATATTCAGCAGGTTCTGTGGGCACCTACATCAGTTTGCAGTTGGTGTGCAGAGGGGCAACAAGGGGGACAAACCACGTTTGCATGTTGCTGTGTGTGTATCAGAGGGGCATAAGAAAATGCCAAGGAGGGATAGGAATCAACAAACCTCATAAAGTGGGAGAATTCTCTTTCCTGATAAAGATTCTTCTGTTCTGAAACAATCTTATAAAACCTCTGTGAAGTGCAGTAGTCACTATGAGCTTTAAACCCTAAGAACAAATTCTACCCCAGGTAAATCCCACCTGGCTGAAGACAAGGAGGGGCTATTTTCCCTGTTCTCTGCACAGAGAGGGCATCCTGATTCTGGTAGCAAGCAGACCCTCCCATTTCTGCCTTCTCTTGCCTTTACTCCAGGACCATGACCCCTTTTTGCTGGGGTTTAGGTGCACTCTCAGTGAGACACTGATAGATGCATGAGATAACATGCAGCCCCTCTGCTTAACCCCTAAGCTGCTGAGGCTATTACAGTTATGTCAAGGGAAGAAACTCACTCTGTGGTGATTGGAATGTGAAGGCCTGTCCTGACCTGTGTTTCAGAGTGGCAGGCAGCACTCCACCTTCTCAACAGAGTCCAGCCGCAGCCTCCTCATCTGCCTGCTCTGGGTGCTGAAGAACGCGGACGAGAGCGTCCTGCAGAAGTGGTTCACTGACCTGTCAGTGCTGCAGCTCAACCGCCTGCTGGACCTGCTCTATCTCTGTGTCTCCTGCTTTGAGTACAAGGTACTGCCAGGCTGGAACCCCCTGGAGTCCCTCCTGGGCCCTGCCGAGGACCTTTACGCTGCCGTCCTTTACACGACTGCAGAAAGGCATTTCCTGCTCTCTCCAAAGTATTTCCTGTATTCACAATCCCAAGGCCAGGCTTTTCCCATGTTTACTTCCCAGCCATGTGAGTGTCTGTGCCTTGTTCCACTTCTCAAGCAGTTTGTGCTGCTTGCCCCTCATCTGGGAACTGCTGCAGTGTCACTTTGAAAAGAGAGTTTTCTGTAGCAATGCTGGAATTTGAGTGTTTTATCTACCTACCAACTTAATCTGTATTCCTTACTTACTGCATGTCTTCAGATATTTTGAGTTGTTAACTCTTAGCAAATATCCCAAATTGAAAGAATCTTCCCTCATGGTTTTGTTTGGAATTTGCAGGGCAAGAAAGTGTTCGAAAGAATGAACAGTCTGACGTTTAAGAAGTCAAAAGACATGAGAGCCAAACTTGAAGAAGCAATTTTGGGCAGCATAGGGGCAAGGCAGGAAATGGTCCGAAGAAGTAGAGGACAGCTGGGTAAGTAAAGGAGTCCTCTGTGCCACCCCTTTTTTTCCAAAAGCTGCTCCTCCCATCCCTAACAATTATTTGCACCCATCTGTGGTGTGGGATACAAAGAGGCCCTTAGGAAAGCTGTTTGCAGCATCCTTCCCTGGTTCTGCAAAATCTCTACACCTTTCCTAAATTGCAGACACTTTATTTGCTACTTGATTGGCTTTTTAAGTGAGATCACATCTCATTTATGGGGTGTTCTTGCCTTAGTTTTTTCCAGTGTAGCATCTTCTAGAGTGTCCTGTTCAAGGATCAGAGAGAAAAACAAACTGCCTGAAAAACAAACTTGCTCTGACAGCTCTGAAAATGCCTGGACATTTCTGCTGACTTAAGGAACCTTGAAGTAGCTGTAGTTGGGCTAACAGGCACCTTCTGGTGATTTCTAATGTTTGTAAAACCCAGTAATTTTTAGGAACACTCAAAATTCAGAGGGTGGCCCAGGGGTTAGGACAAGAATCAGAGCTGTGGTTTTGTTTCCTGCTCTGCCACACGAGCCTGTCCTTGTGGGCTAAGGTGGATAAGTAGTTTAGAGCCATAATTCAGGAATCGCTTCAGAGATGGGAACCTTTATTTTTTTCTTACTGTGGCTGGATTACTTTTATTACTTGAAATTCCCCTGCCCTTGCAGCAATGAGAACAAAAAATTGTCAGGTGGGAAAGGGGGGTCTTGGCACCACCTTGAGAACATTGCTGGGTGCCAGTCGAGGACAGCAGTGTTGGAATGCTGAGGGTTGGCACACTCAGGCTCCTTGTGCAGTCCAAGGAAGGGACTCCTCTCACCAGTGAGTGTCTCAGCTTTCTCTCTGTGTCTCATGCCACTCAGCAGTGACAGAATTAGGGCCATGTAAACATCCTGGGTGAGTGCCACAGAGCCTCAGGCTCTAGAAAATCATCTTTGTTGCCACCTGCCACTTGTGAGCAGATCTGGAGCTGCTGCTCGTGCAGCTGAAGTGAGCATCAGCTGACTGCTGTTGTTTTGCTGTTACCCTGCAGAGAGGAGCCCTTCTGGGAGTGCCTTTGGAAGTCAAGAGAATCTGAGATGGAGAAAGGATATGACTCACTGGCGGCAGAACACAGAGAAGCTTGACAAGTAACTCTGCCTTATCCTTCTGCTCTACCCCTGTGCCAGGCCTGTGAGAGCAGGGTCCCCCTCCCCACAGAAGGTCACTGCCAGCAGCCACTCAGCCCTTGTGCCAGCAGGTTTGAGCCCTCAGATGCACAGGGCTGACATTGCAAAAAACAAAAAGGCAAATAGCTTTTACTCCAACACTGCCCTCCCAACTCTTTGCCTTCCCACTGTCCCTTGCTTCCTCAGACTTCCAAATCAGATTTAAAGAGATTTATACGATCCATTACTGTCTTAAAACCCTGCCCTGAGCTGTAATTTAGAGGAAAGATCCATTAAGAGTTTCCACAGATAGCATTTATATCTCATGTCATATTTCCTTTATTCCATAAGAGCATTCTGGAGTTCTCAAAGCTCGCTTTCCTTTCCTGTCCTAATCCATCACTTTGATTGTTTTTCCACATGTGCTGTGCTTTTAGAAGCCACAAACCAGCCAGGTACTGTAGCATTGGTGTGCAGTTCTTATAAATTGCCATTTTGTACATCTGCAGACTCAATCATCACAGCATTGTTTGTGATGCTTGGCAGAACTTCTCAGTGTGTGTGTGCAACTGACTGGAATGAGCTCTTTTGGCTTATTACACCCTTTTCCTTGAAAATTCCCTCTCTTGGCGTGGTTTAATCCAGAGGGCTCAGGAGTTGTGTTTGAGCTTTGCTGTGCACGTTTTCTGTCTCCTCAAATTGCAACCTGCAGTCTCCATCTCCCAGCAAAAGAATTGTTCCTTATCCTAGGGAAGCAACCTCAGCCCAAGTGAAGCTCTGAAGAAACTGAGGAATGAGGTCCTCAGACCCAGATGGAGATCAGGCCAAATTTTATCCTTGCAGACGTTGACTCTTCCTGGAGTAGAAAGCAATTCTTCACAGCCTTTAGTTGTTTTGTCCCACACAAAAATGTAATTTCTCCTTATGACAAGTAATGGCTTTTTGTCCAAGGCTCCAGTCCTGTTGAGTCATTGGGAAAGCCAAATGACCAGGGTATTTCACCCTGCAGTGATGTAGATATAAATCCAGAATCACACCAGATTAGAATTTGGCCTGAAAGACTCAGCAGTTCACTGCCAACACTGAGTCTGAGTCCTGTCCTTCCCAGAAGGACCTCAAGTACACATTTAACAGCTGTGGGATTCCTTGATGGTCAAAGGATGGTGTTTTACCTCACAAAAATGAGCTGCTTAGATAAAACTGTCTAGAGCTGCTTTCTAACCCCTGCTTGCTGTGACTGGGTCTGCTGTGTCCTCTGTGTGTAGGTAGAGCCTGGCCCTTTGAAACCCCATAAACAAGACTTTTCACTCCAAGGGCTGTGCACAGCTTGCACCTGCTGTCTTTTTATGCAGATGGTATTATTTTATGTGGGGCCAGGTCCCAAAACTTTTGTTCTGGAGATGTTGGAGGTGTGAGCCAGCTCCCAGAGAATGTGGAGTGTGTCAGGGAAGGGCTGCTGCAATACAGCTCCAGGAGACAGATTGTTTTTCCCTCCTTCTGTGTGTTTTTCTGGGATTTTGATCACCCTCCTGCTGGGATTTAGCCTGGCACGAGTCTGTCAGAGATGGCACCTATGGCAGGGCAGGCCAGGGTTGGGCTCTTTGATTACATTCCTGGATCTCTGCCTAGTGCAGCTGGTGTCACTGGAAGGGGCTGATTGTCCTAAATTCCTGGAGCCACAAGTGTGAGTGGGTGTCTGGACTTCGCAAGGCTTTCCAGGAAAGTGAGTGCCTGGCATGGAACAGCAAAAACCTTGTCCTTTAACTGAGAGAGGAAGTTGTGCTTCAATGATGAAATGCAGTGTAGCTTGGAGAGATAAGATTGCAGCCTGGCAGGCTGCACTGTGCTGCTCCCAGTGGGAGTGCAGGTTCCCAGCTCGTGTAGCACCACCGTGTGTCCGCAGCATAAAGCCACATGTCCTGTTCCTGGTCGTGCTGTCGCATGCCTAACGATGCTGCTGAGCCACTTCGGGGTTGGACTGGGCTTCTAACCTGCTGTTGTGTTCCTGGGAGAGCAGTGAAGTGTCAGAGAGCAGTGTGAGCTCTCCAAGCATGATGAACGTGAAGCCTCTGTAAGTCTGTACTTGTAAAAAACTGAGTTTTCCTTCCTGTCCACTCAGGGGGTGCATTGAAATATCTTTGTGGTGTTGTCCAGTGATAAATATACAAACTGTAACTGGGATTTTCTTGCTCGTGAGAGAACATTTTTGACTGGAAAATATGTACTTAATCAGGAAGTAATTTTACTTCTTTGTTTTCTCTAATCAGGTCAAGGGCAGAGATAGAACACGAAGCACTCATCGATGGGAATCTTGCAACAGAAGCCAACCTGATAATTTTGGATACTCTAGAGATAGTTGTACAGGTGAGGCTGATAAGAAAATGGAGATGTAATGGAATTACAGTCACCTGGCCAGGCAGCACTTTGTTAAACAGTGCTGAGAGAGCTGTTCAGCTGCAGCAGGAAGGGGGTGATGCCCCTCCAAATCCCAGCCTGGAACAAAAAAAAATCTGGTTTTATATACCAATACCTTCCTTCAGTCTTGAAATTGAGAATTTGAAGATTCTCCCTTCCTTGTAGTATAAGGAATAGTTATTCAGGAATGAACTGTAAAAATCTCCAAATCTTACCCTATCCCAAATAGTTCCTCCAGTTCTTCCTAAACCTGCCTCAAATCACTGAGTTCCAGGTCAGCCTCCTGGACCTGTACTCACTTTGTCCCCTGATTTCTGTACAGCTGAACCTGGGCACAGACTGGGAGCAGGCAGGACCATGCTTCCCAAATCCACCTCTGATCTGCAGAGACATCCAGGAATCCCAGGGATTGAATTTGTGCCTTAATAACCCAGCTAGAGCCCAGCTTTAGGCTTTCCCTCTAGCAGAACAATTTCCCCAAAAGTCCGAGCCTCGCTGAGGACAAAGAATTCCCAATTCCACCTGCTTTATCTGCGGATCAGGTGTTCCTCACCTGGGGGTTGTGTCAGGACGGAGCTGTTTGGCAGGCCCAGCTAAGGGGGTAATTTCCTCATGCAAAGGGCTTTTGTTCTGAGCTATTTGCTCTCTCCCACATGGACAGGGACATAGGAGGTTCATTTTTCTCATGGAGTCTTGGTTTCCCATTTTCTCATGGAGTCTTGGTTTCCCTTTGCAGACCGTGTCCGTGACGGAGTCCAAGGAGAGCATCCTCGGCGGGGTGCTCAAAGTGCTGCTGCACAGCATGGCCTGCAACCAAAGTGCCCTTTACCTCCAGCACTGCTTTGCCACACAGAGAGCTTTGGTCTCAAAGGTGAATCCCCTGTGGGGGCAGAAATCCACCCTGAGCAGCACTGAGGGAGGAAGGCGCTGTTTCTTCCTTTGTATGGGGTCACTTCCCCAAGCAATTACTATTTTGGGCAGTATGAATTTTCAGGCAGTGTAGCCTGGCCTGGTTTTCATGGGCATTTCCCTGCATTTCTGCATTTTGGGCTTGGCTGCACCAAAAGGTGCAGCTCCACACCCTGGATGGGATGTGGGTTCCTGCTGGCTGGCACTGGGTGGGAAGAGGCATCTGCTCAGTGGGGAGCTTAAGGCACAGGTGGGGTTTAAGCTGGACAAATCTCACTTTAAATGGATTTATTTCCCAGTTTCTGTAGGTGTGTAGGGAGAAGCTCAAAGTTTTAAGCCTCAGATTTTGGGAGTGTTGTAAATCAGTGTGAGGGTGTAGATGTAGGAGCAAGCTGGAGGGGAAGGTAAAATGAGTTGCCTTCCAGTGCTGCCAGTTTTGCCTTGCTGTAAAGTGATTGAAATGAGCATCATTCCCCTCAAAAGAGAGGGGTTGGGCTCCCTCTAATTGCAGTGCAACCTCACTGCTGCCTGTTTGTCTGAGTGCTCATTCCTGCCTGTCCAAGCACTGATTTCCTCTCCCGCTGTTTTCCAGTTCCCTGAGCTGCTCTTTGAGGAGGAGACAGAGCAGTGTGCAGACCTGTGCCTGAGGCTCCTGAGGCACTGCAGCAGCAGCGTCAACACCATCAGGTCCCACGCCAGTGCCTCCCTGTACCTCCTCATGAGGCAGAACTTTGAGATTGGGAACGTGAGTCCTGCTGCTCTTCACTGGGTTATTGCAGATAACGGGGCTGGGGGCTGCTGGCTTTGGGTACAGTCCTCCACACCCTGGTTCTGGGCCAGGGGCTCTGAGGGGATTGACAGCAAAGATGATGGGATTCCAGATTTTAAGGCTTGACCAAACCAAAACCAACAGGGATCAAGGATGTTTTATGAGAGTGTTATCCTGTTCAGGGTGTGTGAGAGGAGACCAGCTGCAAACAGACAACACTAATATTTTTGCAGGAGAACCTTTATCTGGAACTGAATAATCATCAGATTGTGATGTCTGGCAGCACCAGGTTTATTCTAATCATTGCTCTGAGACAGCCTTTCTTGCAAAACTTCAGTTTTCATTATCAAGTCAGGAGGAGAGTGCCATGACCAAAGCACTGGTATTGCTCTGTCTCCAGGCTGCTGAAATAACATAATAACATCTATATTGCAGAACTTTGCCAGAGTGAAGATGCAGGTGACCATGTCCCTCTCATCCCTGGTGGGGACATCCCAGAACTTCAATGAAGAATTTCTGCGGCGTTCCCTCAAGACTATTCTGACGTATGCTGAAGAAGATCTGGAACTTAGGGAGACAACGTTTCCTGACCAGGTAAAAGACATAAACCACAAGACAATTAATATGTACTTCATTAACAGGCTATGCCTAAACCTCCATCCAGAACTGGAATTTGCATGCATTCCCTGGAAAGGGTTTGGGTTTTGGTTTTTTTAGTCATCTAATCGCATAAAACTCAGGTCTTTGGTTAGTTCTGACAAAATGCAAACACAAAAAGATTCAGAGTGGCCGTGTTCCTCACGTAACAATGTGTAGCTCAATTTTCCCATTGCCAGTTCTTCACAGCAGCTTATTTTTCCCAGGTCCAGGATTTGGTGTTCAACCTCCATATGATCCTGTCAGACACAGTTAAAATGAAGGAGCACCAGGAAGATCCAGAAATGCTTATTGACCTGATGTACAGGTAGAGTTGGCACTGCAGGGACAGGAGATGTCAGTGCTCCACGTGGGTTTGGGCTCAAATGCTGCACATTTGGGCACTTACAGGACTTGATTTTGGAGCAGTTTTGGGTCGTACTGCTGACAGACCAATATATGCCTGTCTGTTGTGTTTGAATGTGGTGCTGAGAGGTTTTGTTAGGCAGCTTTTAAGCAGCTTATCTTGGATAAAAGTAGTTTTCATTCCCCAGCCATCCCTGGAAATCTCATCTTCCACCTGAGTAGAGAACTCTCCCTGCTTGCTTCAGGGAAAACCTGGGGGTCTTCCAGCACCTGCTTGCCCAAAAGGCTTTTTTTGCATACAATGGTGTCCATATGCAAAAGATATTCCAGAGCCAAGTGAAGCTCCCAAGTGCCAAATTCCATGGTGCTGTCTGCACAAATGGCCCTGAAGGCTTCTTAGTGGCCAGCAGAGGTTTTGTTGCAGGGAGCCAGGCGGGTGTGCTCTGATTGTGCCACACCTTTGGATTGCTATCAGTCTCAGTGAAACATGGGCTTTGGTCAGGAGCCTCAGCATCACCCACTGCTCACCCACTGCTCACCCACCCATCTCAACAGCTTCTTGTCTCAGGAATTTCCACACAGCACCAAGGGGGGGTTGATGTTTAAGCAGAAGTGACTAAATACAGTGAGAAAAAGCCATGCTGAAGGGCTGTGCTGGTTCAGAAGGAAAGGCCATGGAATCACAGAGGTTTTCTCTCCCTTTAGGATTGCCAAGGGCTACCAGAATTCCCCTGACCTGCGGCTGACATGGCTGCAGAACATGGCTGGGAAACATTCCGAGAGGAGCAACCACGCCGAGTCTGCCCAGTGCCTGGTGCATTCTGCAGCCCTGGTGGCCGAGTACCTGAGCATGCTGGAGGACAGGAAATACCTCCCTGTGGGCTGTGTGACATTCCAGGTGGGCATCATCCTCTCTTAAGGGGTTTTTGGGCTTTGCTACTGAGCTGCAAAGTGTTTCCATGTGCTGGGAGTTCTGTGCCTACATCCTCAGGCCCTGCTCACTGTTTGTTGCATGAATGAAATGCTGCTCTGTGAGAAGAGAAATGTGTGTTTTATACAGATAGATGTATAAATAGATGTTTTTTATATATACACTACAAGAATTGCAATATTTTACATATATACTCTACAAAAATAGATATGTTTTTATATGCACTACGAAATTGGCAATATTTTACATATATACTCTATAAAAATAGCCATATTTTACGTGTATGCTCCACAAAAATAGAAAGCTATATTTTATATATGTACTCTACAAAAATAGAAAGCCACCTCTATAGGAAGTCCAGGATTTGACTGCAAATCAGCTTTCAAAGTATTGAAAGTGTTGAGTGTTGTTTGAATTGAGTAAATGTATTTTTATCTCTTGTATCTCCCCAGAACATATCTTCCAATGTTTTGGAAGAGTCAGCAGTTTCTGATGATGTTGTGTCCCCAGATGAAGAAGGAATCTGTTCTGGGAAGTATTTTACAGAAGCTGGTCTGGTGGGATTGCTGGAACAGGCTGCAGCATCTTTCTCCATGGTAGAAGACTTTCATTTCTTTACCTGCCTTCTCCAGCAACCTCACACTGCTGGGCAGTAGCAACAAAAATGTTTTCTCTCTGAGTGTATAATTCTATTATAAATGCTTAATTTGCACAGAGCAATTGGAGTTTTAATTGTTTAAGACAGCCTGGTTTGCCCTCTGGAGTAAACCAAGGAAAAAGAGTGGATTAATTCCCACGACAGAACATGAAGTGTCATTCAATGGGCTTAAGCACTAGCAGCAATAAATCCAGGGCAGAAACCTGGAATTCCTGCTAAGCCCCTCTGTGCAGTGACTGCCCACGGTGGGCTGGACCCACTCCATGAGAGAGATCCTGGGGATCTTCCCAAGTCCATCTCTTCTGGGCTGCCAGAAGTGGATGCAGAAGTCACAGGGGCTGAAGATGTGCTGAACAGAAAAAGCTGAAATGTGCATTTGAGCTTTTCTGTATTCAATTCCCATCAATTTGGTTAGGATCCTGTTAGACTGTTTTGCTCTTGTGCCTGTGTCCATCCAAAATATCCCAGGATTGGTTATGTTAATGATTCTAATTACTGACAGCAAGGTGTAATGCACCAGGCTCTTGATTTCAGGGATAACTGAGGATTTTATTCCATTTATCTCTGGGTACATTTCAAGAAATGATGTGATTATCCCACAGTGGAGTCTCAGCCACCTTTTCATTTTGCAGTTTTATCATTTAAATGCTGTGTGTGTAATTCTGGCTGTTGAATTGATGGAGCAATCTGATGGGCCTTATTTTTGTAGGCTGGCATGTATGAAGCAGTTAATGAGGTTTACAAAGTCCTTATTCCTATTCATGAAGCCAACAGAGATGCCAAGAAGTTGTCTACTATTCATGGTAAACTGCAGGAAGCATTCAGCAAGATTGTTCACCAGGTAATGGTTTGAATTTTCAGCTGCAGGGTGAATTGTGAAGAAACTTCAAATGCTCAGTGCAAGGAAAATGAAAAACCATTATTCTCAGATTCCAGGAGAATTGTCAAATGGTGATCCACAGTAAACACAAGGATCATTAACAGGTTTTTTTCTGGAATTTAACATGAGAGAGCATAATGTACCAAGATTTGTTATAACTTCAGAACTATCCAAGACTTCAAAATTCCAGTTTACCCTTTCAGATGTTCTTTTAAACTGTATTTTGCATGCTGGGAAAACCCACTGTACCTTGCCTTTAGCTTGGTAGGTAACATCCAGAAATGCTGGGGGGTTTATTTGTTCATGTGGTGGTTAAAGAATTGAAGGAACCTTTCCAAACTTGGATGGTGCAAAAGCCACCAGCTTAATTAAGGGCTGTGAGGGCCTGGCTGTGCTGGGCCAGAGGAGGCTGCTTTGGATGCATGATGACTTAGAACCATTGAAACCATTGCAGGCTTATTGCTGGTCATGTTTTGGCCTTTGAAACTCTTTTTTTTTTGGTTTCTGTGACATGCCCTTTTTACTTTTTATCACACAGAGTACTGGCTGGGAGGTAGGTAACTCCATCTTAGTTAGCAAAGAACACTAATTGAGTTTCCAGATGACTCACGCCAACGCTTGCCCACATGTGCTAGTTGTGGGTATTTCTGTTGCTGTCTGCTGTTTAAAACAATTCATTAACCAAAGAAATCCCAATAAACCATGGTTGTAGTAGGAATTTCTTCATAAGCAGCTGTAGGTAGTGCATGGATGCTGACGTGTTCCACTAATGAGGTTCTTTGGTGAATGAGCCACTGTATCATCACTAGTTTGTTTTTATAATTTGTTTATATTTCTTTCCATCAGCATTGACACAGAAAATCATCCCTCCATACCATATTTTCACCCCACCCACAGGGGTCGATTTAAGCACCAATGCTCAGAGGTACCAAACACAAACCTGGTTTGCTGCAGGTGCACCTTTGATCTCAGAGGAGAAACTGCTTCCTTCTGTTCTCAGTCAATTTATGTAGGGGTTTATCTGGCAGTAAAAGGACTCAGTTGTGTTAACTGGGACCACTTTTGCTGCCTGGGTTTTTGAGGAGGCTGTGTGCTCACAGTTCTGCAACACACAGCACGAGAACCACGCTTTTGGATTAAAAATGGACAAAGCAATTGATTCATCTGCAGGGCCACTTTGACTCCAGCCCTAATCCAGTTGGCACAGTGGGTGCATGAGCATGGAGAAGTCTCAGAAAGCACTAAAATGTGCTTTCAATTTTTTTGTGAATATGATGTTCTTTGTTTAGGCTTCATCTTTCCAGTTTATTTTTGCTTTTCTATGGATCAGGCAGCTCATTTTGGGCCATCTCCCTCCAGGTTTCCACCACACATTTACTGAACCGAGGCTGAGACAAAAAAAACCTTTGGTGTTGTGGGACATAATTTAGGCTGGTGATGTCTGAATGTCAGTTTCAATTCCAGCCTGGCAAAAAATGGAAATTGAGCAGCTTAAAATAAACCCTGACACTTCAGGGCTGGCCATAGAAGTCATCCCCTTGTCCCCATGGAAGGTCCAGGCAGACACAGCCCAGCAGAGAGCCTGTGCTAGGTGTGGAAATTATGTAAATATGTTCAAGCCAACAAGGCCTGTGAGCATCTATTTTATTATTCTGCCCCTAAATCGACCCCTGGAGAGACTCCTGCCATTGGTTATGATTCTAACACCACTTGGTCATGTTTTACTGCATGGTAAAAGACACCGTGGGTTCAGCTCTCGTCTGTCATCGTGCTCCTTCATTGCCACACTTTTTCTGACCTTTGTGCTTTGTAGCTTTCAGGTTTGTTGCATGTTTTGCCCTTTTTTTCCCTCCCCTTATTTTAAATATTTTAATGGATGCTCACCCTTTTTTTTTTTTTTTTTAATTTTAAAATTTATTTGCTGCCAATTTGCTGCTTGTTTGTTTTATGGAGTTTCCCTAATTAAATACTTTCTGTTTTCTCCTCTATCGCCCTGGTTGCTGACCCTCCTCCCCACTCTTACTATTGTCTGTTGTGGTAAGTTCCTACTTGTGGAATTTTTTTTTCCCTTTCTCTGCCCCTTTTCCCCCCACCTCCCCTTTTTTTTTTTTTTTTTTTTTTTTTGTTTCGTTTTATTTTACACTGTGGATCCCCCAATTTCATTTTAGCAAAGAGCTATGCCAACAGCAGCACCCCCCTCATGGCACAAGGAATGTTGTGTTGCCAACTACAAGCATTGCAGTGTCCTGGGTCTGGCACCAGAGCATTCCTGAGCTCTCCTTAAACACACCAACTGATGGGCTTTGTGTGCTTATTCATGGAATAAATGTTGAATTCATTCTAATTTTTTGCTTTCCAATTAGGAAAATTAAGAAAAAGTCTTTTCATGCTGCACCATGAGAGTTTAAAAACTCTTTTTAAGCTGTGCATGGGGAGGTTGCCAGTGGATAACAGGGCTCCAGGAGCTGATTCTTTCCCCAAAAATCAATATTGGAAGACTGTAGTAGTTGGCAACACTGCAAAGGACCTTGGGTTAAAATTGAGCAGGAAAATAACAGTGCTAAGTTTGGTAAAGATGGGTTGGATTCTGCATTTTGAAGGAGTTGCTTTTGTTCCTGCATCCTTCAGGCAGCTGCTGCTCTCCTGGTGGAGGAAGCAATGATCCCTCTTGCACCTGATTTATCTTTTTTTTTCCCCCCAAATCTTGTTGGCAAAGCTTTTTGTGTGCGTGCAAGAGATAACCCCAAAACTTTATTCCCAGCAATTTGAAAAGGTATTTACCATGCATAATAACAAATCATGAACCTTCATAAGTCATGGTGGCTGTTACCTGCTCTGCCAGTTGTGTGATGGCTATTCAGTGTTCACCTTCATTCTCTTCTCCTCCCAAAATCCTATTATTTTTTGATAAAATAATAGGAGATATGATGCTTTTAATAATTCCTCCCTCATATCTGCATTTTTAGCTCTTGCCAGAAACAAGACCACGGAGCATGAAATTATTTGTTCAGTTTTCCCTGCTGTGGCTGGGAAGTGGTTTGGTGTTGGCTGAGTTTGAGATCCCAGTACAGAGCCATCCCCTATCCCTAATGCCAGGCATGGAGCTGATCCCAGGGAAATGGCAGCTCCTGATTATCTCTGGGAGGCCTGGAATGGTCTGGAAGTGTTTCCCCCAAAGGGATTTGCTCCCATTCCCTCGCTTTCAGGGACAGATTCCCAGCATGAGTCATATCAGGGCTGACAGTGCTCCTCACTGCTGCCTCTGGAATCTCTTTAACTGATATTCAACATCTGGATTTACCAGGGAGAGCCAGAGCAGCATGGGGATGAGCTGGGAGCTGACCTCACACAGGGACAGGGAATCTCACCAGGCTTCCCTGGAGCTCTGCCACTCCTGGGGCTCCCCAGTGCTCCAAAACTCTTTATTTTATGCCTTTGGTACATGCCAGCAGGACTCCTCAGTGATTTTTTTGCTGATCAACAGACAGCATTCTCTTCCTCCCTTATCATTTTTACCCTGCCTGTAACAAGGGGCTGCCTGGGCAGGTGTCTGTGGCAAAAACTCATTTGTAGGGATCTGGTTCTGCAAATGCTTCCTACCCTGGAAACCCCTGGCCCAGGAGGAAGGAGAAAGCTCATTAATTAGAAATCAGTGTGTCCTCAACCACCCAGTGCCAGGCTTGGGGCAGGATCCCACAAACTTGCCCATGGAGCATGGCCAAGCCTCGTGCTGGCCCTGGGGAGCTGATCCATGTGGCAGCTCCCCCCAGGCACACACGGAGTCATGGAATGGTTTGGGTTGGAAAATACCTTAAAGAGATCAGGTTCCAGCCCCACCTTCCACCAGGTGCTGCCTTGGGAAGGACTTTGAGAAAGGAGCCCTGGAGTCAGAGCCTTCTGTCTGTGACAGTGAGCTGGAAGCTGGAAATGCTGGGTGTTGAGGGGTTTTAGTGTGGATAACGTTACCCAAAACTGTGGCTTTGAAAAGGAAGTGATGAGGAAAAAAGGGTTCAGTAGCTCAATCCTGCATGGATCCAGAGAGATGGGCACTGGGCAAAGACAGGGAGTCCAGGGAATGGCAACATCAGTAAAACAGCAACAGCTCTGCAGCTGGAGTTCCCACCCTGGGAGGGCTCCTGGGATCCTGTGGTGTGCAGAAAGCCCTGGCAGTGGGGCTGGAGAAGAGCCCCTCTGCAGGAGGATTCCCAGAAGGACAGGCTCTAGAGCAGGCTCCTGGCAGCCTGGGCACAGCCAGGTGTTGCTTTTTTGGGATGAGGGCTGCTACTGACCCCAGGTGCCTTCAGGAGGGCAGAGTTCAGCTCGGAAGTGGAAGTTTTTGGCCCTCAGGTACCTCCAGGGGGATGCTCCAGACTTTCCTCCAGCCAGGAGATGCCAGTGGTTTTTGCAGTCTGGAGTTTACCTGAAGGATTTTTTTATTTTAGTTTGGCTTATTTATCCTCTTTGCCTTCCATAGATCGTGTTCACCATCACCACAAGAGATCAGTTTTGCCATAGCAAAATACTAAAATAAAACCTGGCAGCCAGAACACCTGTAAGGGCTGTTTGAAGCCAAAACCTAACCCAGCTCAGGGACACTGTGTCCTTTACAGCATCACACTTTGTCATGAGAGTAAAGGTGAACATTTTGGAGTTTCTTGCTGAAAGGCATCCCTGGTTTGTGCATGCAGCGTGAGTTCTTTAACACAAGCAAGGTGTGTTTAATTTTTAAAGCATTTTTCTTCTCTCTCTCTCTCTTTTAATCAGATTTTCTCCGTTGCCTTTCCAGCAAAAAATCTTTCTTGTTTCTCTCCTTTTGTTGCGTTTCGGGGCCAAATTCACCACTGGCTCCCCTGGAAGCAGGTACATGGCACAGGATTGCATCTGCTTTCACCAGGAGTGACTTTGGCCCTCTCTCCTAGACAGTTCCTAGAGAGTGTAACACCTCCCAGCTGGAATGCTGGTTCAAAAGCACTTGTGTGTGTGTGTGTGACTGAACTGGACATTGACTTGGGCCCAACCCTGCAATTCCTGGAGGCTGGATTTGGGGGGAATCCATGCTGGGTGATCCCAGGGGTGTCTGACCCCTGCAGGGTCTCTGCAGAGGCTTTGGAGAGCCTCAGATAATGATCCCAACAAAGGGATTTGCCTTTGGCTGCCTCTCAGAGACATCTGATGCTTCTTAAGCTGAAAGAGAATAGATTTAGGTGGGATATTGGGAAGGAATTGTTCCCTGTGAGGGTGGGGAGTCTCAAGTTCCCAGCGCAGCTGTGGCTGCCCCTTGATCCCTGGAAATGTCCCAGGCCAGGTTGGACTGGGCTTGGAGCACCCTGGGATAGTGGGAGATGTCTCTGCCCATGGCAGGGGTGGCACTGGATGGGCTTTGAGGTCCCTCCCAGCACAAACCATTCCATAATTCCACGATGGCACCTCCAGGCTCCTCCTGGGTTGGGAGAAGTCATTGCAGGTTTGGGCTAATGGTCGTAACTGATCCATAGAATTCCATGTTAGTTTATAATTCCATTGTGGTGTTTGCTGCTAAATGCATCCATGCTGAGTTCTAGGTGTGGTTTTTTTTTTTTTTTTTCCTTTCCCTTCTTTCTTTCTTATTTTTTTCCCTTGTTTTTTAATTTCTTTTAATTTTTTGCATAAATTCAGGAGCCTGCCTGCAGCCGTGCTTGAGGGTGTGCATGTCTCCACCCTGAAATAACCTCTTGTTTCTCCATCCCTAGGATGGAAAGAGGATGTTTGGCACCTACTTCCGAGTTGGTTTTTATGGAACTAAGTTTGGAGACCTGGATGAGCAAGAGTTTGTTTACAAGGAACCTGCAATAACCAAGTTGGCTGAAATCTCCCATCGGCTGGAGGTGAGAGGGTTTCTCTGGAAGTTTAACTGCTTCCCATCAGTTGTTTCACAGGAACAGCCCCTCAGAGAAGCAGTTTGGGTGTCTGAGAGCTGGGGCTGGTGTCCCCTGCCCTCCTGCTGGTGCCACCTCTGTGGGAGGAGAGGAATTCCCTGATCAGAGACTCTCCCTGAAAATCTGTGGTGTTCCCATTACCTTTTTCCTCCAGTAGGGTCTTCCCAAGGCATAGACTGAGTCTTTGTTAGTCTCTTCTTTATCTTCTGGTTTCTCCAAGATGTCCTTGTGGTCCATAAATTCTGCCTTCCAGAAGAGCCCATCTGTCTGTCTCAGGCTTTGTTCATTGAAGCACAGCAGAGTGGGTTTGTCAAAACTTAAAGCTTCATTAATTTTCCCAGGCTGTGCTCCCACAAAAGTAGGTTATGGCAATGTTTTTAAATGCTGGCAAAGGGTAATTTAAGAGTAACACAGTATTTATAATTAATATATATATATAGGTTATGATTAAAACAATTAATTTAAATGTTAATGTAAATCATTACCTGAAATTTAAACATTCTATCATTTCCAATACCAGTGGGTCTCAAAATTACCCATTTTAGTTGCACACAGACACAAAACAAACCCAAATGCCTCGTTCAGAACAAAGGCACTGTTGGAAGGCTCTCCTGCTTTCCAGGGCTTGTTTTTTCCCATTGCCTCTGGAATGTGACTGTTGGAATTCTCCCGGGTTCAGCAGATCACATTCTGTCAAAGGCATGTGGAGCTTCACCTCCCTGAGTGTGCCTTTGCCCCCCAGCCCCCATCAGGGCTGCATTTGATGTTTTTTTCCTTTCTCCTTGGTTGTAGGGGTTTTATGGAGAACGGTTTGGGGAAGATGTGCTGGAAGTGATCAAGGACTCAAACCCTGTGGACAAATGTAAACTTGATCCCAACAAGGTAAGGACACAAGTGCAGCTGTGGAGGTAGAACAGGTAGAATGGCTGAAAATGCAGTGGGACAAATTCTCCCCTGAATTTCACCACGTGGGCGACAAAATCCACGTACTGAGCATCTTGTGACTGCTTGGGAGGAGAGTTTGGGAAAATCATTCCAGCAAGGGATGCAGAATTGACCATTCCCTTCCCTGCCCTGGTAGTGGTGGGTGGGAAGGGAGGAGGTGAAAGGACAGAGGCTGTGCTGGCCTTGCTCTGCTGGGTGCAAGGAAGGCGGGGCTGTGCCATTCCTGGGCTTTTGTGCAGCTGCAGCTTTTTGTCACCTCTGTGCCACATCCTTTAAGAGTAGCAGAAAGAGCAGGAGCAGGTCTGGGAAACAGGACTGTGGCTCAGGGCAGGGCAAGGAAGAGTTGAGATTGGATATTAGGGAGAAATCCACTGTGAGGTGGGCAGGCCCTGGCACAGGGTGCCCAGAGAAGCTGTGGCTGCCCCTGGATCCCTGGAAGTGTCTGAAGCCAGGCTGGAGCAGCCTGTTTTAGGGGAAGGTGTCCCTGCCTGTGGTACAGATGGGCTGGATGGGCTTTAAGCTGCCTTCCACACAAACCATTGCATGATTCCATGATGTGAAAGGCATGAGAAGGGAAGGACAGCGAGCTGTGCTTTACCCACCTCACAAACTTGGCAGCAGCACCTCGGTCCCTCCACTGTGAGCGGGATTTTTGAAAGCAAAACCCAGCCCTAGTTTGTGCAGTGGTGTTGGGAGGACACAGCTCCAGCTGGGCCAGTTCAGCTGAGGAGCACATTCCCTGCTGGCCCTGCAGGCCTACATCCAGATCACCTACGTGGAGCCCTACTTCGACACGTACGAGATGAAGGACAGGATCACCTACTTCGACAAGAACTACAACCTGCGGCGCTTCATGTACTGCACGCCCTTCACGCTGGACGGCCGCGCCCACGGCGACCTGCACGAGCAGTTCAAGCGCAAGACCATCCTCACCACCTCCCACGCCTTCCCCTACATCAAAACCAGGATCAACGTCATCCACAAGGAGGAGGTGAGGCTGGAGCTGGGTGGGAAACGGTGCCTGGCACTGCGGGAGGCTCCTTCAGCTCCCGTTCCAGCTTGCCCTAGGAGCTCCTCGGGACTTCTCCCCGTTGCTGTTCAACCCTAACTAAGCCCAGACTGGTTTAGGGATGTGGCTGCCCCACCACCTCCAGACCTGGTACATGCAGGGGTCCTTGGAGAGCTCTGCAGTCCGGCCTGGATTGGTGTTGGAGCAGCCTGGTCTAGGGAAGGTGTCCTGCCCATGGTGGGGTGGAATGGGATGAGCTTTAAGAGCCCTTCCCACCAGCCATTCCACGGTTCTGTGATAACGGAGGTTTGTTAATTTTCCAAGGGTGGGCAGGATCAGATGTGGTCACTGGGACGCTGTGAGCAGCGACCCAAAGGGACACGAGTGCTGCTCAGAAACATCTCAGACAGCTCGGGGTGCCCAGAAACACATCTAAAAATCAAACCTTTTATTGATGTCACCGAGCCAAGATGATGCATTTCTGAGATCCTCTTGGTATCCTCCACCCCTTAGTGGTGTCACCGTGTGGAATTTTTTGGGGTTTTTATTTGTTTGTTTGTTTGGTTTTGTTTTGTTTTGTTTTTTTGTTTCTTAAGGTTGGGATTAAATGTGTGAGATGCTATTTTTTTGTTTGGATTAAGATGTTTATTAGTTCGTAATTTATATTATAGTTTTATAATTGTTTATTATAGTTTTATAAATACTATGAATTTATAGTATTTTAATACATTAAAAATGGAGTTGTAGTTTTTAATATGGTTTTTCAAGGATAAATTGTTTAATTAAGGAATGATAAATATCATTATTATCTTTATTTTTCATTTCATACATTTGTAGTTTATCAGGTGGATTTTTAAAATTATATAATTAAATTTATGAAGAAGGATTAGTTTTTGTTTAAAAATTTTATTTTGTTTTAAATATATTATTAGATTTTAAAATTTTAAATTCTAAGTTTTTTTATAATGTGATGTTATAGACTTTTTAAAATTACATATTTATAATCCTAGTTTTATTATTTAATTTTGGAAGCTTTTTTTATGGTTTTAGGTCAAATGCAGTGTTCTCTTGGGGGTTAGTGTCTAGTCAGCACAGAAAGTCTAAAATTCTCAGCATCCAGGGTTCCAACACCACCCCACTGTGGTCTGGGTGTTCCTGGAAGTCTGTGCCTGGCTGCCAAGCTCAGCCATAACAAAAATCCTCTTCTGGCTTTTTGCTTAGATCATTTTGACGCCCATCGAAGTCGCCATCGAGGACATGCAGAAGAAAACCCAGGAATTGGCTTTTGCCACCCACCAAGACCCTGCAGACCCCAAGATGCTGCAGATGGTGCTGCAGGGATCAGTAGGTACCACAGTGAATCAGGTGAGGATCATTTCCCAGCTGGACTCTGCGAGTGCACAGCCTTGGGCCTTGTTTCTCAATCCCCTTGGAATTTTTTCCCTGTTTGGTCTGTGGGATGTGTTTAAGGTCACTTAAGGGTAGGTCTAGGCCAGCTGTGATTTTGCTGTTTGGGTAAGAGTCTTGAAAATGTGGAAAGAAACTGGGAAGGAACATCCCTCCCTCAGTTACTGCTCCTTCCTGGCACTTGCAGTTGTTTCTGCCTGCTCCTCTTCCCTAAACTTACCCTTTGTTAGCCAGGCTCTGCAGGATTGTGTCCTGCTGTGGATTTTTAACAAAATGGAGAGCAGTGGAGAAAAACTGAGGAAAAGCTGAAGGAGCCTGAGTAAAGCACAGTGCACAAGCTGGATAAAAATCAGCTGGAGTTCTGAGTGCTGGGTTGAGTTTGTGGTGCTGGCAAACGCTCCCTGGCTTCCATCTGCATTGTTTAAACTTTGCCTCAGTTGTGAGTTGAGCAAACTTTGTCAGGAGTCCTTATAAAGGAAAACAAATGGAGAATCTGTGCAGTTTCTCACACTGTTTTCCAAAAGCAGAGTTTTAAATAAAACAAAGCAAGGCCTAAAGGAGACTCAGTTGTCACTGAGGTTGGTGATTTACACCAGATTTCCCAGCTGCAGCTCTTTAGGATGCTTTGTGTAAGGAAATGTTGTGTTTTGTGGATGTTTTCTGTGTGGCTGAACTTTCTCCAGTGATTGGATGTGACAGACAATTTCCAGAAGCTCACTGTGGTCCTTCTTCTCCTAAAGGGACCATTAGAAGTTGCACAAGTTTTCTTGTCTGAAATCCCCAACGATCCAAAGCTCTTCAGACACCACAACAAACTCCGCCTCTGCTTCAAGGACTTCACCAAAAGGTATGGAAAGGGTCCCCAGGGCACCTGCCAGGTACAGTGGCTGCTGCCACCCCAGGCAGGGACACGTGCAGTGACCCAGGGCTGTCCTGGTGTCCCTCCACCTGCCCAGGTTCCATGTGCAGCTCATTCCTCACCTGCCCAGCCCTTCCCTGCTGGTGCTGCTGCTCCCTGGCTTCATGGCCCTTCATGGTCCTTTCACAGGAAGGAATTGATCCCAGCTCAGCTGTGAAGAGTCCCAGAAATCACAACAGGCCAGAGCTCCCAGCCTGGCAGGGTCAGGAGGAACTGCTGGGGTGGCCAGGAGATGAAATTTCTTTCTGAAGTGAATTTCTCCAAGCAGAGTGGAGGGATGCTGGCACAATTCCCTGGAGAAATGTGCTGGCTGTTTTACTTTCCTTGAGTCATGCACACTGCAGGCTCAGCCCAGCATCTTTTACAGCACCAAGAAATTTAAAAAACCACCAATATAATTGAAATGCTGTGAGCAAATAGATCCAGTGGAAGCATAGTTTTTCCTTGTGAAATTAATGGTTTTGCTGATACAGTTGTTTTCCTACCCTTTATTTAAATTACATCTTTGCAAGCAGAAGAGTTCTTGATGAACATCCCAGGCTGCTATTTATTAATCTCTCCTGATTCTATCCGTCTTTAAATCCTCTGGGACTGGAAGTGGCTCTGTGGAAATGAGTTTTCATTTCTCTTCAGAGAGGATAGATGTAACTGGAGGCTAAATGACAATAAAAAAGGAGTTTTCACTCTGGAAATGGGAGATGTGACACCCTCTCCTTGCCCCCTGGACACCAGGTGGTTCAGCTGATCACCAAAAGACAAGACAAAGGATATTCCCTGTGATCCCAGAGGGACAGAGTGGCTGTTTTTGTACTATTGGATGAACAAACCTGTGGCCAGGGGCTCTTCCTGCGTGCCCAGCTCTCACAGGGTTTGTGTTGCAGGTGTGAGGATGCCCTGAGGAAGAACAAGAGCCTGATCGGGCCGGACCAGAAGGAATATCAGCGGGAGCTGGAGCGCAACTACCACCGGCTCAAGGAGGCTCTGCAGCCCCTGATCAACAGGAAGATCCCACAGCTCTACAAGGCAGTGCTGCCTGTCACGTGCCACAGGTGCATATTTGGGGTTCCTCTTGGGGCACAGGGTGTGAAACTGAGGGCTCTGAACTTCCCGGGATCCTGCGTCATCCGTTTGTTTAAGGCTCTCCTGGCTGAGCCCGTCCCTTTCCCCTTCTGTCCCTCCTGAGAGCACGTTCCCTTCCCAGCAGCTGTGGTAGGTGGTGTTTGCAAGGTTCCTTCTGTTCCTCAGCTAGGACAGTTGGGGTTTTTTGTTTGTTTCCATCCTGCATCCCATTCTTTTTAGATGCAAAACCACCCTCAGCATAGCAGGAATTTATTCCCAATGAAACTGGGATGAGGCGCTCCAGGGGGGGAAAATTGTTGGTGCAGGAAGACCAGGAAGCTGGAGATCGGGTTTGTGTGAGACAGGATATAAAAATCCCTGGGAATCACAGGATCACAGAAGGGTTTGGGTTGGAAAGGTCTTAAACACCATCCAGTCCCACCCCCTGCCATGGACACCTTGTGCCAGGGCAGGGTGCTCCAGGTGGTCTGGGAAAATTCCAGGTTTGGGGTGACCAAAACCTCCATGTGCAGGTCATGGCTGAGCAGGGGGATTTTGGGTACAGTCACTTTCCAGCCAGGCTGTGGCTCCCAGAACAGGCCAGGAGTGGTTCCCAGCAGGAATCTGTGACCCCTGTGAAGTTCCCTGGCAGCAGGGCAAGGCTGGATGTTCCTGGAGATGAACTCAGGGGGTTTCTGGCTGGGAGTGCTGCAGGAAGGTCCTTTCCCTCCCTTCCCAGCTTTGGGATGCTGGAGCTCTCCCCACCTCTGTGTCCCAGCTGTTCCCTGGCAAATTTTCCTGGCTGTCATGGTGGGAGTAGCAGAGCTTCCCTCCCTGCCAAGCCAGGAACCCTACAAATGCTTTTGGTGTGGTAATTATCATCTCATCTTCCTGTGCAGGGAGCCTCATACAGGTATGACATAAAATACCCTGAAAATCCTAGAATATCCTGAGTTGGAAGGATCCCACAAGGATCACTTGAGTCCAACTCCAAGTATTCCTGGCAAATTCCACTTCAGGGATGTGTTTGAAAGATTTAAATATGATTTCAGTTGTGCAGATGTTTGTGCTGCTTCTCTGCGTACACAGGAATTAAACTTTCTGTCAGTGCTCTGGATGATCCCAGATACAAACCCAAACCCAATTCTGGAAAAGCAACGAATTTTAATGCCAGTGGACTTAATTTTTGTTGTAACCAGCTCTAGGAAATTCTGGAAATCAATTCAGAGTCATTCATCTGGTGAGGTTTCTTATTTCACCATGGAAAATCTGAGCTCATCATTGTATTTTCTCTCCCTCAGAGACTCCTTCAGCAGGATGAGCCTTCGCAAAATGGAAATCTAAACGAGTTAAAAACCAAAATAAAAAAAAAAAAAGCACTTAAAAAATTAAGGTTTTGAAAAGAAAAAGAGCCTTGTTATCAGCGCTGGGAATCAAAGAAGTTTTATTGTGAAATAAAACTTGGACTTCATCCTGGACATCCCACACACCTCTTCCTCCATCAAAGTGTTCAGTGGCCAAAAATTCATTCTGAATTGTCAAATGTAGACTTCTCAATGTTTGAAAAGAAAAAAAAAAACCATCATGGCAGTGGTATCCAGAGTATTGGTGATGAGCTGTAAACTTACCTGTTTTTTAAGGCATTTTTATGACTCAAAGGTACACTAAACGCATTTACCTTTATTTATAGCATTACCTAATGTTAAATTTATTTTACTTTTAGTTCCTATATTTAATTTATATTAGGACCATACGCAAATGCATTTTGGAAGTTTTTAATGTAGTGATGATGCTGATGGTTATTTTGATGGTACTATTAAATATGTGAATGTTTACACTTTAATTCCCTGTGCATTTGGACTTCAGGGCTCAGCATCCTTGGGGAAAAGGTTCAGAGCAAGGTAAGTCATGGTACCATTAATTAACCACGTGCTGATTGTTTATTATCCCTGTTCTTTTGCTGCAAACAAAGAATAATTCCACAGTACCAGGCACAGCTTGGTACCTCTTCACCTCCTTCAGTCCATCAGGGGAAGTTTCAGCTTCACTTCTGTGTGTTCATGGACATCACCAGCAGCTGGGAGGTCCCAGCATCTCCTCACCCCTGGAATTAGCAGTGTCCATGGAACTAAACTCATTTTGTGTGCATGTTTTAATTTAAAGCCTAATTTCACAGGGCAAAAGCACCTAAAATGGTGTCACAATTTAAAAGGGTGCAAAGCATTCTTTGCATTGCTGTTTATGTGAAGAAAGGTGTGCTTTGCAGCAGATATTTTGGGGTCTAACACTGCACTTTGAGGAAACATCAGATTTGGAGCTGAGTCCACAACTCCTAAATCTTGTCCTTACTATTTTTCCTCTCTGTGGTGAACAAAGTCCCCTGGAAGAGGTGGTGTGTGATTAAACACATTTATTCTCTCTCCATAAATATTTAAATATGCATAAAAAACCAGATAGACACACAAAACCTGAATTTGATAAACATACTCTTTATATATAAAATAGAAGGGAAAATGGGTTTATACATGAAGTGCCCCCTTCTGCAGCAGCACTGAAGGTTTAGGGTGGGGAGGGTCTTTTTTTTCCCCTTCCTGCTACTTATTTTAGGTTCTTGGAGACTTCTCCCATGCTCTGTTATCCCAACAGCTGCACAGTGGTTGGTGTTATGTGTGCCAGGCTCTGCAAGCTTCCCTGGAACAGAATAATCCTGAATTGGTTCTGTGTCACAGGGCAGAGCACAGGAACACCTGCATGCAGTTCCCTGCAGAAGGAAAATTCCAAACTTTTCATGGATATTCCAAGGCTCTTGCAAAGCCATGGGGTGCTTGGAGGTGCTACAAGAGTCAGGGAATCTCAGAATGGAAAATATTAAGGAAGCAGGGAAGGGCTTTGGAAGAGATTTACAGGAAGAGGCATTAAAAATATTTACACAGTGCAAACAAATCCCAGGAGCCGTGAAAGGATGAAACTTAATTTACAGCGGTCCTACTCCAGGACAGGAATTACAAGCAAAAAGTTCAGGGGGGTGGCAAGTGCTGCTTGAGTGAATATACCAAAAATCCACCCCCAATCCCTCTCCCTGTGCCAGAGGAGGGGTTTTCATTCAGCATCTTCCAGCTGAAGCTGTTTTTTCTTCAGCTGCCACAAAGAATCTCCTCCCAAGCTGTGCTGGGATGATGGAAGGCAGCTGGGTCTTCCTGACATCCTATTTTGGTGTAAATAATGGTATTTTGTTTCCTTGGAACATTCCTGATGCTGCAGTTGAATGAAAAAGATAAAGTCTTACACCAGGTGTGGAAAAATAAACTTTCATTTGCAGGCTGAAATTCAGCAAAGCCTAAAAAATTGCATTCTGTAATGGGATTGAGCTGCCCTTGCAAGGTAAGATTACTGATATTTTTGTAATGTAGCTTTTTCTTGGTTTAGACTCTGGAATTATTTATTATTATGATGCAGTGCTTTGGAAAAGGGAAAGTGTATTTTGTCATTGCAGATTTTTTATGCTGCGAAATCAAGGCCTGTACAACAATCAGAGGTCAAACCTAACATGGAAAATGCACTAAAAGCGATTTTTCCTGACTTTACCTCCATGTTTATACAACATTATAATAAAAGATAGTAAAAATTAAGTATTGCAGAATTAACTAGGCAGAGGTTTTTAGGTGTTTTCCTGTAAATAAATTAATTTGTAGTGGAAAAAGGTGAATTATATCCAGGGCATGCTCAAAGCCTGCAGTAACACTTGATGTCATTCCATCCATGCTGGGACAGACTGAACAATCCCCCTTTTCTGAGTCATGTTTGTTAAGATTTTAATTATTAGTTTATAGGAGTCACTTTCAATTCTCTGATAGACAATTTGGGATTTTCATCTCTAGGATTTAGTGCAAATGGTTTTGGTTTTACAATGTTTTTCCTTAATCTCACAACTGTAGTCAAAAGTACCTTCAAATTAGGAGGTACTGTTCAAGAACCAGCTAAAAGCCACAGAATGTATTCTAAAAGCACTTTAATTCTTTTAGATAGTGTCCCAGCCTTTTTGTAACTGTTCCTAAAGCCCTTTCCCTTTCTGCTTTCCCCTTTCCAAACACAACAGGCTGATCTGCTTGTCTCAGATGCTGATCATAACTTTTTTATTTCTTATGTACATTCTTAACAAAGCATCAAAGCCAAATGCTCTCCTTTCCCCCCACGTTTCAGTGAGCTCCAGGTACAAATTAACTTCAGTTAGAAGGTCACCACTAAGTTCCCAATCACCCCAAACAGAGATGCAGATTTGAGGGCTTCACTCTTCAAAGTACAAAATTATTTTAATTACACTACACTCTGCCCCTGGTTTGTAGTATTAATCACACCTATTTACAGTTTGCTCATTAACAACTATGCAGCAAGATGCAAATTAGACCAGTCAAAAACACTTCCATGAATTCAGTTCCCTCCAATGCTCTGGACAAGGTTCCCAGACTCTTTTCCTTGTGCTTCAAGTTGCAAGGAGCAGGAAAGAACGGGAGCAGGAGAATAAACCACGTCCATTACCCAAAGACTAAATATGAAGTGTTACTTCCCAAGTTACAAAAATACACAACTTCTGATGAAATTTGCTAGTTAATATACATTTACTCCAGGGTATGAATACAAATAACTTTTATTAAAAAAAAAAGGGAGGAAAAGGGTAAAAAAAAGAAAAAAAAAAGCTAATAATACAACAGGTGTGTCTGAGACCTAGAGCTGCATTAAAACCACTACTGGGTGCTGTAGGCATTGTTTAGAATCTATACAAACTGGTATTTCTAAAAGGTCAGAGCACTATTCTCCAGCAGAAAAGTTATGGTGTGAGTCAAGTCCTATGTCATGTTTTGTTAATTCAAGTCGAGCCACTTGACACCAAAGGAAAAAAAGACCAGAAAGATGAAGAATCAGTAGCTTCAAAAAACAAACAGCCGTTGCTTCCAGGTAGTTTGGATGCAAATCAGAGCCAGAGGTGTATGCAAATCCCAAGTATTTACAGTCCAAGTCCAGCATCACTCTACAATTTTCTTATAAAACAGTAGGTAAGGAGTCGATGTAGATGACGATGTCGGAGAAAGAGAATTCAGAAAGTCCTTTTCCTCTGTGACCTTCACTTCGGAATCGTCGAAGAGCAGCCACTTCCCCTCGTACTCCTTGAGGCTCTGGAGCACGTAGAGAGCTTTGTTCTCCAGTCCGTTGGCTCCCAGCCCCAGGGGCTCGCCCTGCTCCGCCCTGGGCTCAGCGCTGGGCTCGCTGCGGGGCTCGGGAGCCAGGCTCAGGAGCTTCTCGGGGTTGGGCTGTTTGCTGGCACACAGCTCACAGTCAGCCTTGCTCTTCTGCCCCCCGAGCAGCCCCACGGCCTCCATGTTCTTCTTGCTGAGCACCTTGCCCGGCGGCGCGGCGCCGTTGAGCCTGAAGGAGACCTCGCCGTCGTCGTAGTCCTCGGCCACGGCCCGCGCCTCCTCCTCGGTCAGCGGCTCCGGCTTGAGCGCGGCGTAGCCCGGCTCCGGGAGGAAGTTGCCCCTGTCCAGCTCCAGGCTCTGCAGGTCCGTGACCTTCACCGAGGCCGTGTAGTGGCCGCTGCTGATGGTGATGCCGCTGTGCATGACCACGGCGAAGAGCCCGTAGGTGTCGTTGGTGGGCCGCGTGCTCCACTCCTCCAGGGACAGCCTGAGGGGCGTCAGCAGCGGCGTGTTGATCTTGGACAGGCCCCCGTAGCAGTCAAACCTGGCAAGGGACACAGAGCTTACACCTCGTGCCACAGCACCTCCCAGAAACCACTCCAGGTGGCCCAGAGGTGCAGCCATAGCCGTTCTCCTCAAAGATACGGATGATGGGAACTGCTCCCTGCTGCCCTGGCTCAGCACCAGCACCCCCGGTCAGGAAAGGCATCTTTAGGACTGTAATGTTAAATGTTACAGCCCAGAAACTAAATTTTAACTATTTCTGAGATCCCCCTTTTCTAGAGTATCAGCTGAAGAGAATTTTTAAATTATGATGATAAAGGTTCAGCTGATTGTTATCACTCCTGCTCCTATTTCTGCACAAACACCCCCTTTCTCTCTCTCACCATCCTCTTCAAAAACAAACCAAAAACCTCTTCCCCAGCCAAGGCTGAACCAAGCAGGGTTGGGTTTGTTTTTTTCTCCTCCTGAAAGAGTCATTTACTAAATAAAGCATTACTTATTTTACTTTCAAGTAGCTTTAGTATCACTTAGAGATTGTGACTAATTTTCCTCAGCTCCCCTCAATGCACTGTAGCTGTGCCAGTGGTGCTCACCTGCAATTCTTCACTAGCTGTCCTATGGTATTCTAATTTTTCAAACAATTCTGTTTGAAAGCTAATTTACTTTGGAGAAGCCTCTAGTATTCCATAAATATTCAGTATTTTGTTCACAGCACACAAATTAACCAGGAAGGGAAAAAGTCCTTTCATTATAAGGATCTTCTACAGAATTTGAAGAGAAAGTCAGTGTTGGGATTTCATTGTGCATCAGCCTCCTTGAATGATTCTGCTCTTGATGACTTACCCATTGCATCAGCCCAGATCAATTAACCCCTTTATTTAACAATAGGTTGTGATGTCCTAATAAATTCCAGGGATGACTCAGTCTTACTCAACTGTGAGGGTGTTGTAGGGAAAAATACTGGGGAGTACAGACAAGCCCTGTAAAACTGAGGTTTTCCAAGATCTCATTTCTCTTATCATAGGAAAAAATAACTTAAATCCAAGGAAACTGCAGCCATGGCATAACTGCAGTTATGATTATTGTTTTCCTGGATTTAATTTTGGTTCTGCTTCACTCCTGTTCAGAGCCATGAACCCTGAGACACAGAAATAAACAAACACAGTGGCACACACACAGATCCTCAGTCACTCCAGTTCAGTGAAACCTCACTTCACACCTCTCTCACCATACACATTTCACTCCACCAAAAAGAACACAGAAGAGCACAGAATCAGAAATAATAAAACTTAAAATCTTCTGAAAATCCCAATTAGCAGCAGCCAGAAATAGAGATATTCAGAAGAGAGTCAAGAAACACAGAACTGCTGGCTGATACCCTGGATTACAAATCCAATTCCACTCAAGCACACTGGGACAATCATATTCACAGAAAACAGGAAAAAGCAGGCTCTACCTTTCTTCTCAATGACATCCAGCATCAGAAAGATTTGGAGAGGAGGAAATAAGAGAGGAAATCTTTTCCTATTAGCTTTTTGTTCTTCTTAATGATAAGAATCTGAAGACAGAAAAATTGCATGCCAAGTACTCTGCCTGCTCTGACTGATGCACTTCAAACACAGCAAACCTGATTTCTGCAGCCACATCTTTTGAGACCATAAATTAGTGACATTTTACCCACTGCACTGAATTTCACGAGACAAAAAGCTGATTTTCTCACAGATTGTTAAATTTCTATAGTGGAAATGCTTAATTACATGTTACCAGTTAACAAATTCCTTCTAAACAGCTTCACAGCCTGCTCACACGTGGCCTGGCATTTTTCCCCACACAACAATTGCCAAAGAGAATGACTCCTCCCCAGGCAAGGAGATTTTCAAACTGGCTGCTTTATTTTAAAACAAAACACTTTGCAAAGCAGCATCTAGAAAAGATTAATAAAATCCCTATTAACTGCATATTTACAGTACCCTTCACTTCTCATTTATTTATAACTCAGTCACCACAGAACTTAGTAGAGGAAAACTGAGCAGACCAGATTCCCAAATTGTTGTGGGAGCTAAAAGTTGTCTGAAGATTCTTATCTTAAAAAAATTAAGTTTAAAGCCAGTAGAAGACTTTGTTACTACTTTTAGCAATGATAGGGTTTTGCCCAAAACAAAACATCCAACCCAAAAATCAAGAAACTCTTCTAAAGAGTTTCAGCTTCATCACAGGTTTCTCTGTCAGGTTTTCCACTCTGACTTCCTTAATCTCTGACTGGTAGCCCTTGGCAGAAAATTTATGGAATGACTGAGAGGACACATGAGGAAAACCACAAGAGACTGGATTCACTCTGACCTGGAAATTGGTCTGAGTGTTTTGGAGCAAGGACCTGAAGCTGGCCAGGACAGAAGAGGGTGAGTGAGGCAGGAGAGGATTGGTTAACTGCAGGTCCTTCCTCATGGAAACAGGAAAATAGGAAATACAGGAGCAAATGGAAGATAATTTTCATGTTTCCCACTCAACTGTCATGATTTTTAAGTGTGCAGCTGTAAGTCAGTATATATAAATCAGTATTTAAATAAATATTGTGGAGATCAGTGAAAAGACAATTTAGTATGTTATGATTCTGGATTTGCATGGAAAGTCATTGCAGACACAGAGATTTCCTTTCTGCTTTGTCAGAAACCTGGATATTCCTGTACAGTGCTGTGGGGATGGATTTTTCTTTGTTTTCTTTCATCCCAAAGAAAATCCCTAAATTCCTAAGTATTAAAAAAAAAAAAAAAAAAACACTCCCACAACTTCTTTCAAAACATAAGGATTGCTACAATTACAATACCAAACTGATTAATTGGTAATTGAATATCAATGATGCTGATACTACTGTGTTTTTAACGTAATTGATTTTTTTTCCTTTTAATATTAGCGCTTTAAAATGTTTATCTGATTATTATTTTTCCCCCAAAATATCAGTGCTCACATTCAGGTAGAGACCAAAGTCTGCTTAAAGGAATTGGTTAATTCTGGGGTAATGAGTGTTGGCTCTTCAAAGTGTGTTAACTCCTGATTAATTTTTTTTCCCTATTCACATTAATCTTTTTAGTACTCATATTCAGGCAGAGACAACATCAGACCATAAAATGAAGATTTGTTCTCGTTACTTGTTCTGGTAAAGCACTTAAAACTGCCTCTGAACTCAGTTTATTTACTTACAACTTAAATATCCCCTTAAATAAGGGAATATTTAAAATAAATAAAGTTTTAAGAAATATCAGGGTGTTCTAAAAGTACAGCTAAAAACTTTTTGTTAAGGAGTCTCCCAAAAGTCCATTTTTTTGGAAGTAATTTGTGCCACTACCTGGAACAACACAGAGCCTTTATGGTATTGAGGGCTTCATCCCAGCAATTTAATTCCAGTCTGGGAATCTTTTGGAAACATTCCAAAGCATTTCCACCTCTTGGGGTAAGACTTCCCTGGCTGCAGGACCCTGTTTGGTAAGACAGGCAATGCATACTCACTCCAAGCCACTGGCAGCAAAGCATTTCAAGTGAATTGTGATCACTTCGGGCATTTTATCGAACAAAAGGCTGCGCTCGGCTTCCGTGTAGTGGTGGCAGTTCTCACAGAAATACTTGTCCTCTCCCACAATCCTCTCCACTGAGGCAAACTGGGAAATTGCCCATTTCAGAGTCTTCGTTTCTGTTTTTGGCTCTGGAGAAACTAGAAGACAAAATCACTGTATTCATCGATATGCCAATATTTACATTTCCAACGCATCCCGCCAGAAGAGCAACAAAACAAAATATGTCACGTTCAGACCACTCCAAACCTGCAACACTGCAAAGAACACTCAGTATGTGTGAAATATGTGATGTATTCCAATCTTTGGAGCATTTCAGGAAGGGATGAAAACATCACTTAATGGCTACCGTTACTCAAAATTAGGATTTTTCCAAAGCTCGTTTCAGATCGCACAATTTTGTTGCCATGTCTGGAAATGGAGAGCTTGTATGAGACCAGAATTTCACTTATTAAGGCAAACCCCCAAAATAACCAGAAAGTTCCCTCTCACTTCTTGCGTTTTGCCTCCCCTGCCACCCTCACACTGCTGACAGGATCACCCGCTGTCGGCAGCACTTCACATATGAACATCACCCCGCACATTTTCCTCTGAATCCTTCAGCAAAACGGGGAGCAAAAGCAGGAAAAGCTGCTCCAAATTAAGTCAGTGGCAACTAAAATTATTTCCCTTAAAATTCTCATTTCAAGATGTGGTTTTGGCACGCTTCCTTTTGAGAATAGCTAAAAAGCTGCATATAGATCAATAAAATTTGTGAAAGAGACCACATGACTAACATTTACAATCATAATACGAATGTTATTAAAATAACAATCTAAAACATTACTTTTTTTTTTTAGAGTAACTAAGAAAAAAAAGCTGGATTTGTGTTTATTTCTAAGAAAAAATGTAAATATTTCTTATAAGAAGAAGAAAAAGCAGCAAAATTTCTTATCCAGAAGAAAAAAGAAGACTCAAATCAAAGGAAGTACCTATCCATAAGCAGGAAAACAGGTGCCTAAGTGACAGATTGTAGGCAGTCCATGCTATGTGTTAAGATCTGGAACAATTTGAATATTATCTGGATCTGCCAACATTATCAGCACCGTGTTTCCAAAGTCTAAAGCAAATCAGGACAGGAGATAACAACCTCTAATTTTAGCCAGCACAAACAGGAGCCGTGTTCCTTCCTAACTGCAGCACTGTCCTTCCCCACGGCTGGCTGAGGCAGGAATACATTTCACAGCCCTTTTTCTTTGAGGGAAATTACTTACTTTCAGAACTCTCTTCACTTTTAGAAAGTTCATCTTCTTGCACTGGGACACTGATGTCCTGAAAATCCTCCCTCCTTTCCGTGAAGCACTCGCACTCCAAGCACCTCGTCCTCAGCACTAACTGGCCCTGGAAGAGTTTCTCCACCAGCTCGAAGACAGCCAGCTCTGTACCTGGAGAGAGTACACGGCACATCCCTGAGCAAGGGGCACTTCATTCCAGAGCCCCTTCAGAACCTGCTTATCCTCAGAAAATCACTGTTACAGCCATGGCCTTTTAGGGAGCTCAACAGGAATTAAAAAGCAAAACAAATCATGAGCAGTTTCCATGGTATCACCTGCTTGTAAGTAAATAAGGACTCTCTGTCTCCTGGGCCTCAAATTTTAATTTCTGCTCTAAGATTGGGCCCTTGTTTTGTACTTGAAGAGTGACAGTGTCACGTTCTGGAATATTTGGTTGTCATCAATGCTCTGACTCCTTAGCATGGACTGCTGACCTCCTCAAGGAGCACCACACTGTGGGTTTGCCTCATTTCTGTTCATGCTCAGTCATTTCCTTCCTAAATTTATTGGCCAATTTTGGCCAAATCTGCAGAAGAAATGCACAGCTCAAAAGACTCTTCATTCCTTCAATTTTTTATAAAAAATTGGTGGGTGGAAAGTTCCAAATTAGTAAGTACTGGATTCATACTGAGGCCCTTCCCTCAACATGTATCTTGTTTCATTGACATAAACAAAATCCAGACCTGCCAGCCAATTAGCATTTCTAATTGGTATCTATTAGATCTAAATAGATTAGATCTTTAATACATCCTGAGTCCTTCCTGGTTCTTGGGAAGGTTGGGAATATGGAAAGATTAAGGAACTGGAAGGGAAAAAGAGGATACTGTTTGTAAAACCATAGCTAGTGGGGCTTGGTTCTGTTTGCTCCTGCCAGAAATATTCCTTTACATCTTGAATTCACTTGCTCTTTCTGTGGATGACAAAAATTAGTGGTAAATACAAACCTGGTAATATTCAGCCTTTTTTATACATATTGTACAATGATTACAGAATGTTAAGAGAAATGCCTCGAGATCTAAGCTAAACAGGTCAAGTTCTAAAAGAAAAAAAACTACAAACACATACATATAAAAATAAATGATCTTTCCTAAAAATCATCTTCAATTCCTGAAAAATCTAATTTTGTGTTTAGAGCTCTGCAGGCTGTGCAGTCTGAAGGCTGACTTCCCACGCATTGTACTTTCTTAATCCTACTAATTTTAAGCCCATCCACTTGTGCACCAACCTTCCTTTTTTGGTTCTTTTTCAGTTCCTTTTCCATGATGGCTTTCCACGGGAGACGCTGGTTCATGATATTCTTCTTTACTGTCACCATTTTCACACTTGACAGCTGACTCTTCGAACTCACAGTCATATTCTTTCCCTGGCTCTTTGGATCCCAAGTTTGTAGTTAGCTTTCCTAGACTGTAAAATTTGGACAGAATACTGGGCTGTTTGCAGGAAGATTTTAACCAGTTTAACCTAAGGCGCGACTTTTTCTGCGTGGGCTTGGCGCTCTCGCTCTCCCCGGAACACTTGGCAATGGCATCCATTTGGTTTTCCATCTTTTCTCCCGTGGCTTTCCTCTTGGACCTGGTTTGCCTTTGATTTTCTTCTGCTGCAATTTGTTCTTTTGATACTTTGGATTTTTTCTTGGCGTTGCCGCCCTCGGCGTCGCTTTTCCTTTTCCCGTTTGCCTTGAGCAGCTTCTCCTTGGCCGCGTCTCCGCCGTGGCTGCCCAGGGTGGGATCCTCCTCCTCAGCAGGGCTGACAGACCCATTGCTCTCAGAGTTTTGGTTGGGTTTTTCCTCCAGTTTCGCTGCAGGCTCTTCCAGAGGCAGTTTGTTCAGCTCTTCCTTCTTCAGCAGCTGGCAGGTTTCCTGGATGTTCCCCAGGATACACTGCAGGACCTCCTGGGCGTCGTGCTGCAGGTACCCTTCGTACATGGGGTTCAGCTCTCTGTGCAAAGGAGCAAAGAATGAGAGTTTGGTATCCTTTGCTAACTGGGGACTGTGATTTGAGACTGAAATCAGGGATTTAGAAGTCATGGAGGATCTTCTCCAAGCATACAGAGGAGTCCTCTCTGTGACAGAGCTGGGGGAAGGTTCTGCCTTAAGGATTTACACCCAGCAGTGGAGCTCCTCAGCTCCAAGGGAATCCTTCCCATCCCTGCAAGTGTCCCTACCCACGGCAGGGGTGGAACTGGACAAGTTTTAAGGTCCCTTCCAACCCAAACCTCTCTGTAATTTAATAACACTTCTGCACCTAAGCACTGTTTTAAACCCCCTCTGCATTACAGCCTTACAAAATTCAAATTTATTTTCAAATTTCCAATGCCAACAATAAGTACAAAAATCTTGCTGCCTATAAGGCCATCAAAAATTTAAGGCCATCTACCTTGCACCACCCTCTAAAGCTGGGCAATATAATGGCCTGGAAATGTCAGGACAGAATTGTGTCAGCATTGAAGGGGATTTGTACCTGAGGGTGTTCAGCAGCCTCCGGGGCTGAGTGGCCAATTCATCCGTGTATTTCTCTGGGTTTAGGAGAAAACTGGCTTGAAGCTGCTCAACTGAAAGGATCAAGGAGTGCAAACTGCAGATGAGCTCGTAACTTGCCAAGGGATCTTCTTTACAGCTTCCCTGCAATAACAATGTAAAAGGAATAAGAACACTTGCCACAGTTACATTGGTCACAAATTAACATTTTTCTCTCCTCCCCTCCCTTGGTTTTCTGTATTTGGCTGGATTTTTTGTCTGCTATGGGAGGCAGGTGGGTTTCAAAAAACAGTATTTTGTTTTTTTTCCAAGTAGGAGACAAACATAGAAGCCCAATTAGTCATAAAATCCCAAACCATCCTTGTCCAAACAAGGATTTCCATCAGCTCCAGGCACTGTATCATAATTATCTTTGTGCCAGAAGCATGGTCAGGTATCTTCCTCAAATTTCTTCTGTTAGACTTTAAAACTTCTGCTGAAGTTCAAAACCACTCAAATACATCTTCACCTTAAGTAACGGTGCAGAAAACAATGCTTAAAAGCTTAAGAATAGAAATCAGTTAAATTTTCCCTACATTCAGGACAGCCTTGCCTGCAAGGTTACAAATAAAGAACACGTGGGGATTTGTTACCTTTTCTGCCTTTTGCTCTCCTTCATCCTTTGAAGATTCTCTCTTCTTTGAAATAATGTTATATAAATGTTTTACTCCAGTTTTAAAACCAGGACAAAAATATAATACCTGAAAGCAACAGTTGAAAACACGAGAATAACTGGAGTAAGAAGTTATTCCACACATAAATGCACATTTATAATCCACACAGCTCTGCACCTCCCCAGGCACACAAAGATCCAGGATTTTTCACAGCAGGGAGGAGCCCTGAGTATGGAAACTGAAGAATTTCCCAATCAGGACAACCACAGGGCACACATTTCCTGCAGCAGCATCTTTATTTCCCTGCTGTAATGAGATGCCCTTTACAGTGCACCCAGAATAAACTGATTTCACCCATTTGTGCTTGACCAAAATCTCCCTCCTGGAGCCCCCCTGGACACGGCCTCACCTGCAGGACACTGTTCAGGTAGCAGGTGTTGCCCAGGTTGTTCAAGCCCACAAAAGGCAACATGTTGTCTTTTTTCTCACAGCTGACAAGGGAGGGGGGCTGTGCTGCAGGAACCACCTGGTCACTGGGAAACAGAGAAATGGGGTAAGAGACACTGGAAAAACCCCTCCTGCATCTCTCCCCACCTAAAGGGAATTCAGCACTGACACATGCAGGGCTAAACCCTGCCAAAGTGTGTCTGAATTCACTGAGTCCTCAGCAACCCCCCCAAAACCACACAGGAGGAAAATGTGCTCCAAGTTCCAACACATCAAATAGCAGGAGACTGATCTAATGGATCAAAAATTTCATATTTAAATAATTTTGTATGTTCTTTCTTCATTCATAAGGCAGAAAAAATGTTGCCTAGAATGTATTTTTACATTGTCCCCTGCTCCAGTCACATCACTTCATTTCTGGGTGCAAAGCTAAAGCATAAAACCAGAAAAAAAAAACCTAGAAAAAGAAACCAATAAACCTGACACACTACACACTGATTATCATTATTATTAATCATTGTTAAAAGTGACTAATGCACTGTAATGACGCAACAGAACCAAATTTTAAACTCTCCAACTCTTTCTAACTGACCATAATTTTCTTTTTCCCACTTAAATTCCCTCATCAGCAATGAAATGGTTTTGCTTAGGGCCTGAAAAGCCAACCCCACAATTAAAGATCCTACATATTCTCATTAAAGCTCACTTTGCAGAAATTAAATTTTAATATAAATAGTTCAGCGACACAATAACTACTTATATTAACTTGAAGCAAAGCAAGTTTTTCGACAGATCCCAAAGTTTGTACCAACTAAGCACCAAAAGAAAAAATCCAAAATATCAAAAGGGCAAATTGCAGCAGAAGTAAAGTTGTTCCCTTAAAAGAGTTATTAGAAGTTGGTCACAGTGATTAAACAGGTTTTAAAAACTAACTTCGGCAAGCGATCCCAAAGTTTGTGCCAGCTGAACATCCCCGGTGCGGCAAAGCCGCTTTCTAAAACCGAAATTGGTTACAGCTCGCCCAGTTTGCCGAACCCGCCCCGACGGTTAATTTAACGTTAATTTAACGGCAGCGCGCGTTAATTGGATTTAGCGCGTGCTGCAGCGCGTTATTTGCGCCAGAAGACGAAAGCGAAAGGAGCGGCGATGGCCGGAGCAGCCGCAGCCGCAGCATCGCCACAGAAACTTCTCCCGCGCGGCAGCACTCACATCTCCGCGCCCTTCGGCTCATTTTCCTGCGCCTCGACGAAATCCAGCACTCGCTTCGCCTCCTTCTTCTGAAAGAGCTTCAGCGACAGCCTGTTCTTCTTGGAGGGGCTGGCCCTGGCGCTGTCGCCGGGCAGGACGCCGGGCATGGTTCCTGCGGGGCGCGGCCGGGGCGCTCACACCTGGCGCGCACACACACACACACGCGCACACCAGGCGCCATTTACTCCCCGAGGGGGCCGAGCGCGGACCCGCCGCCCCCCGCCCCGGGCTCGGGCCGCCCCCCCGCGCCCCCCGCATGTTCCCCGCGGCCGGCGGGGCCCGAGGCCGCGGTGCGGCCGCTCCCCCCTCACTCACCGCTACATGCCGGCCCCGCTCCCGCGCGCCGTTGCCATGGAGACCGCGGGGGACACCGTCAGCGAACTTGGCGCGTTTTTTTCCGCGCGCCGACGAGGACCCCCCCCCCCCCCCCCGCCCCGCGCGCGCCCCGCCTCGCGCCGCAACCCCCCCCCCCCCCCAACCCCGCCGGCGGCCGCCCCGCGAGAACGCCGGAAAAACCGAACGCGCCGCCCGGGCGCGCCGGCGGACCAAAGCCATGCCGAGAGGCGGAGGGGGGGCTGGCCGGGAGCCGGTGGACAGGCCTTGCGGGGCCGGGCGCCGCCGCGGCGCCGCCACCGGCCCCGCAAGGCCGCCGCCGCATCAGGCGGCGCGGCGGGCAGCCCGCTGTGGGTCCTGGCTGGGCGCGCGCGGGCGCTGGTAACGGCCCGGCCAAAGGGCTCGGGTCCGGGCTGTACCATTTGCGTGGGGAGAGCCCTTAACCCCCCCCGCCGGCTGGAGGTGGATTGGTCCCGCTGTGACCACGCCCTCTGTGCGGCTCGGCCAATCAGAGGCGGCGGTTCCGTTTCCCGCCCCCCCCCCCCCCCCCGCCCTGAGGGCCCGGCCCGCAGTGCCCGAGAGCGGCCCCGCGGAGCCGTCCCGCGCTTTTCCCGTAAAAACCGCACATTCCAGCGGGAATTCCCAGCGCTTCCCGGCCCAGAGGCTCCGCCAGCACACCTGTGCACCGGGCAGTGAACAGCAGTTATCGCTGAGGCTGTTACGGCTGCAAAACCGGCGCCTTAGGGGTCGCCACGCTTAAAGAAAGACGGAATGTGGGAAAACGCTGTGGATTTCTGCGTTCTGCTCTTTAAACTGGCCCCTGCAGGACCTCCCGGCTGTACATAAAGGATGCACGTTGCTCATACATACAGGTTTTCTATCAGAAAGGTTCATTCACATGAGAGATTTTATAGGGTTAACTGCATAACTGGCTTTGGGCAATACCCAGATCTGGGTTTTGGGGTGAATTACCCCAAATTTGAGCGCTCAAAAGCTGAAGTTCCACAGGACCAGCTGCTGCTGCCTGCCCTGGCTGTGGCACGCCTGTTAAGCACTAAAGCAAACTGAACTCCACAAAAATAATTTTTTTTTTTTTGCAGTCCTGCAATATTTTCAGGTGTTTTTTTTTTTTTTTTTTTTTTGCTGCTGCATAAATGAATTCTTACAGCAGGTCACTATCCCTAAATACTCGTATGAATTATGGAAGGAATTGTGTATATTCCAGCAGTCACGGCCGTGCTCCTGCACAGCCTTTGATTTCTCTTGCAGGTGAAATATCCACGCACATGCAGGGCTCAGGTTCCCAAGGTGAATATATTGATTTATTTCCTTGGCCTGTGGGATCCCCAGAGCTCCCCAGAAGCTGTTGGGATGCTGCATTCCCACTGAGCATGGATGGATGGATTTCCCCCGCAGCTCTCTCTGCCCATGTGAACTTTAGCTCCACTCAACAAACACTGCCCGAGGTCCCTGCAGTTAATAGACACTCAGGACTACAGAGGCTCTTTTGTGTGAGACAAGGATCTTATCCAGGTGGGTGGTGCCCAGAGGTCCTGGAAGTGCTTGGCTGATTAATAAAGTGATTAATTAAGTCTGTGTGATGCTGCCCCTGATGCCTTGTGAGGGCTGCCCTGGAGCAGAGGCTGGGCAGGGTCACAGAATAAAGCAGGGATTCATTCCAAGGATCTCCTCCATGGATCCACCTTGGGCAGCACCAGAGCCCAGCCAGGGCTGCAGCCAAGAGGAACCAAAATGGTCCCAAAATGCACGAGCGCTCCCGGGGGCTCTCACTGGGATCAGCTCTGCTCCATTTGCACCTTGCAGTTCATTGTCCCATTCCAGCTTTAGCCCAGGCACTCCCATCCTGCTTGTTTTTCTCTCTCCAGCCCACGCTGTTTGTGCTCCTGGGCCTGAGCTTTGGGTCATTTGTCCTTGGTGCCCAGCTGGAGCAGGAATTGTTTTGTGTCCCTGCTCTGTGCAGAGAGCTCAGCATCCCCTGATGTGAAGCCCAGACCCACACACTAAAGCAGCTCAGAATGTGAAAATATAAAAGCCAAAACCTGAGGCATCACTGGTTTGAGGCATTGGCTGAGGAGTTGCTTCAGCGGCAGCTGGGAGTGCTGGGCAGTCAAACCCGGGGTTGTAAGGGGAAAATCTGGGAGCGTTTGGGCCTTGGGGCTGGATTCCAGGCTGGAATAAACTCCGAGGGCAGGGCTCCAGGTGCTGCAGGCTGCTGTGATCCAGAGGTGCTGTGACCCTGGCTGCTCTCCTCAGCTGAGGTCTGCCCTGCCCAGTGCGTGCTGTGCAATCTGCTGCAGCAAACGTGAGGGAAGACTGTTTATATCCAAGGGTTTTACAGTCTGAGAGTCCAAGTCCACGTTAGGTAATTCCTCATTTCGTGTTAGCTGAACTCCCGGTGTGCTCGTGCCTAGGAACGCCATCAGTGACATCGGAAGCTGAGATCTGGGGGTAAAGCCAGGCTTGGGGCACATTGCCAGGCTCGTGGTTTGACTTTCCAGGGGCAGTACCTGAGGGAAGGAGGGAAGGGGGATGTTTGCAGAGCAAATCTGGGGGACTGGAAGTGCACACAGCATTTCTCATGGTGGTTATGGGGCTTTGGTCTGTGTGTTACTTTTCTTTTGGCTAATGAAGCAGCCAGCTCAGTTTCCAGAGGTATAATCATTATTTTAGTACACAAATGCATCTGCCACACAAGCAGTACATAGGTGAGCCCAACACCTCTCAGAATACTCACTCAGCACTCGTTTGGAAGAGCTTTACCTGCTCTTTTCCCACAGTGTGGGGACAATTCCCAAATTAAAGGGGTTTTAATAGCCAAATTAAATTCCCCCCCCCACCTTAAAGGGGTCTGTGCTGAGCTGCTGTGCAGCCCAGCAGGGCTCAGGGTCAGGTCTGCTTCCTGGATTTTTAAAATTAAAATGAAAACTTCCTGTTTTACTTTTTCTGCTGGTAATTTCATCTGATTACATATAACCCTTGCTCTGCTCTAAATAATTTCTCTCCCTTAATGTACTCACAAATTGCTCCCTAATTCCCCATCATCGTTATTTTGACCAAAACCATGCATGTGTCATTTTTAATTTCCACTCTAAATTAGTTCACTCTGGCTTTGAGAGACAAAGCCAATATAATTGTGAGACATTCTGAGTGATATTTAAGCTTCCCCTCTGCCACCTGGACGGAAAACTGGGGTGAAATCTTAGCTGCAGGTCTGTCAGTTGATTGATTTTTTTAATTAGGCAACACAGTTCCACTTCTGCCTCTTCTTTCTTCTCTCTCACCTTTCTCTGATGAGTTCACCAGCTGTAATCCCAGTCCAGGTCGTTGTTGTATCCAAAAGTTTGGGACACAGGGAGGAACCCAGGCAGTGGCACCCCCTGGATGCCCAGGACAGCCTGCTTTGCTGATTCATTACAAAATGCCCCTGAAGCCATGATTTATTTTCGGGAAGCAGGAGTTGCCCTGGTTGGGAAGAAGCTTCACCCACCAGCCTGACATGGAGCTGTGCTGCCTCAGAGACACCCACACAGCTCCATCTCAAACCTGCCATCCAGCAGCTCCTTCCCACCGAGGAAAAACCCTCAGCTCCCTCAAATCTCCTCTTCACCAGCCTCTCATCCTCTCAGGTTTTTATGTCCCCTCTTAAAATACGGCTCCCTGTCAGTGCTTAACGTGGGGAAATTTTTCCAGCAGGAAAAGGTTCTGTTTAAATGTAAGGAAATGGGGATTATTTTTTTTCTGTATCTCTGCAAACCCACAGTAACACCTAATTAAATATTTATGGCAGCTTAGCATGATCCATAAAGGAACTGTTGTCTAGAAAGCTCTGAAGCTTCACTCCATACACTAAAGGAGTGTTTCAGGCACAGGCCAAAGAAGCAGCAGGTGCAGGAGGCAGTGATTCCTTACGTAGGGTCCTGAGGCACTCCAGTGTGCAAAATCAAATTATGTCCAACACTATGGACTTCACAGCCATGTGTTATAAAAATAGCTGTGCTGGGAGACCAGAAATCTTCACAGGCATAGCCAAAAATAACCACATGAAATGCCTGGAAGGAGCAGATTCCCCAGAGATGGGATTTCTGGAGTCTTGGAGGCAGACTCCAGTACAGAGCACGATTCCCAGCAGGGGAAAACCTCCCCAACCTTTAGCTGTTGCTGAATCATATAAATCAATTTCCAGAGCCTGCAGCCCTATCAGTGATAGGTCTATAAATCTGTCAGGGCTCTGGTATTGTTGGAATTATTCTGTGAATTTTGGTGCAAATTGTGTGCAGACAATGTGCTCTTTCAGCAGGCTTGGATCACACGGGGACCTCGGGGTGGGAAGTTCTGCAGCCCACGCCGGGTAAAACCCATTTTATTCCTGAGGAATAGGACTGTTGGTCAAATTCCCCACACAGAAAAAGGTAAGAAACCATTCAGACTAATAAGAATACTGGCTATAAAACGTCAGGACAGGACTGGCTTCAGGCACAAGGAACAGAAATGAATATTTAGGGATTTTATTGTTTGGTGATCCCCACAGTTCATGCAGACTCTGTGCCCTTTCACAGCCAGAAACAGGAACAAATTGTCCGACTTGCTTTACTCCACAGGAAAGGAAATCTGACTCTTCCCACAGCAAGCAGCCTGGGAACGTCACAAACCCTGAATTATCCCTGCTTGACGAGCTACATCTGCTTTCAGAGCATCTCAAATCATTTCAGAACCCTTCCTTTAACCTCGTGCTGCTGCCTCGGGGCACGTGGGAACAATTTGGCCACTGCAGAACTCCAGTCCCTGTGAGAGCAGCACCTCTGCAGGGCTGTGCCTGGCTCTGGCAACAAAACAGGATGAGTTTGGGCAATTTGATGTCAGACTGAGGGGTTGAGGCAGCAGCAGAGCCACTGTCTTCTGTCAGGGCTGAGATCCTAATTTGGGCCACAGAGCAACTCATTCCCACCTGGGGACTTACAGCAGCTTCAGCCTCTGCCAAATAAAACCTGGCCCAAAACCTTGACCTCTGTGGCCAGCTGTTTTCTGGCATCCATAAAGATACAGATTTTAGGGGAGGCAGGAAGGAATAAATCAGAAATTGCTGCAGTTCTGTAAACTCCACGGAAAGCCTGCGAGGAGCTCCTTCAATTTCAGCTGCAGAAGGCAAATGTCAGCTTGGAGGCCTGAGCCACAAACCATCAGCTTGTCTGTGCACAAACCATTACAAGTTCCTCCATGTGGGAGAGTTTATAGGTTTGGAGGTGAAGGTATTTAGCCACTGATAGCACAGCCTTGGCTCTCATTTATCTGCCTCCTAGGAGAAAACACAGTTGGATGTGATCTGTGAACTTCCTAGAGCTACATGTGCATGTATGATAGCTCAGAAAATAGCAATAATTGCACCCATAATGTAGAGATAAAGCAGATTAATTCGTTCATAACGATATAAACGTGTGGTTCTGAAAATCTGCCAAGGCCAAGAGGGTTCTGTGGCCAGGTCTGAAACAGAACATTTCTCCTTGGATCTCTCTGAAAGCAAAGCTGCAGAAAAAAGGGGATGTTCTGTTTGTGGTGCTGCTGCATCCTAAGGGTGTTTCCCCCAGTTTTTGCCTGTCTGTGCAGATTTTCTTCCACAGCTCACAGCCTGCTGCTCTGTTGAAATAAATATGGATCCGGAGCTTCTCTGGTAGCAGAGGCAGTTTGCTACCAGGGGCTGGAATTCACATCAGAAGGCAGGTGCTGCATTGCAAACCATAACCAAAATTAAAATGCACACAAAATCCCTCCCCCCATCTCTGTTCTCAGGTTGGAATAACATCTCCCAGAGCTGTTACCCACTCCTGGAAGCAGAGGAAGGAGGAAGCCTGACCTGCACATGCTTGCACCATCTGCTGGCAGCATCTCTGCTGACAGACATTCCTAGAAGGGATTCTGGAATTCCTCATCCACACTTAGGGACACGAGGCCACCGTTATAAAGGTTTAAGATTCAGGTGAGTGTTGGAACCCTGGATGCTGAGAATTTTAGATTTTCTGTGCTGACAGGCACTGACCCCCAGGAGAACACTGCATTGACCTGAGGCCGTGGAGAAAACTCCCAAAATGGAATTACAGAACTGGGATTGTGGGTGTGCAGTTTGAATAGAAGTGTGCAACATCACAGGGTGGAAAACTTAAGAGTTTTAGGTTTTAGGATATAGTAATATATATAAAGTTAAGATGGAGATTTTAGGGTGGAGGCTGGTCTTCTTCACCTTCTTCTTCACCTTCTTCTCCATGGGTTTGGGTGGTTTTGTGTAATTGGATTAAAAGTCCCCATTGCAGGCATGGGTGGTTGGTTATTGGGTTAAAAGTAAAAATAATTGAGGTGTCATTTCTTAATTGGACAGCTGATCCTTCAAAGGCCTTGTAGAGAGAGGGAAGGGGCTCCATTTGTAGTTTGTTAGAGTGAAGTGCTGCAGAACTCAGGGTTTGTGAGACTGAGACAGAGATAAGAACTAACAAACATCTGAGTCCCAACAAGAAATTCTGTCTTGTGCATTTAATCCCCACCTTGGCAGGAGAAAAAAGAAGCAAAAGAATCAATAGGTGAGTACTTGTTTTTCTCCACAGCAGAGCCATTTCTGCCAGGTTTTAAGGAATTACACAGCAAAGTGACCCCAACACAGCCACCTCAAGCAGGGAACTGCAGAGCCTGTGCTGGCCTCATCGAGGTTTTGTCCCCACCACAGAGCCATCCTCTTGGGAATTTCTGAACTCCCTGCTGGAATCTCAGCTGAATGATGGGATCCTGTCAGATTCCTTGCCTATCCCAGAGACTTGATGTATATAAAAATTAAACGCAGCCCTTTGTTACAGCTACAAACATCATCATGTGAGTGAATGAGTGACTCAAGTGAAAGCGAAACTTGATGAAAGCATTTGTGCCGTTGAGGTGTGCAGGGACAGATCAGTTCCTCCTTCTGCCCCACTGTAAGAGGCTGTAAGTGGGTCAAGGGAGGGGGGTGTCCTTGAAAACCAACTTCTCCTCCTGCAGTCTGTGGAGTTCACAGCACCAAGAACATCACTAAAAGCCTTTAAAGGCCTTTAAAAGCCTTGCTTGGCTTTTAAAGAGAATTGGCAGTTTTCCAACAGGTAACATCTTTATCCCTGCGAAGCCAACAGGTCACATTTGACCCTTCAGCCTGGAGTATGGAACTGGAGGGGTCTCTAGGGCTTCTCTAGGTGCAGCTTCTGGGGAGGGTTACTGAGAACTCGGCCCCTGAGTCATCAGGCACTAAACCACTGCTGGAGGGCAGGGACTCCCAGCGTGCTGACTCAGTGGGAGTCAGACCGTGGAGCAGGGGACAAATGACACATGAGTGAAACTCCAGGAAACCAAAGCTAAGGCAGAGAACAGGTGAGCCTCTCTCTGTGATGTGAATGGATTCCCTCTCCTAAGAGAAGCAGCATCACAGTAAGCCCAAGGTCATGAGCACACACCTGTCCACAAGAGATGTGTGGAAAAATCAGAACCACTTTACAAGGGACAGCTGAGCAAAGAAATTCCCTTTGAGTAGATTTGGAGTCTGTCAGTGGATGTGTGAATTCCAGCTGTGGCTGTGCCAGGGCTACCTGAGCTATGAGCAGCAGCATTTCTTGTTCACTGCAGAATCCCAGACTGGTTTGGGTTGGAAGGGACCTTAAAGGTCATCCCATTCCACCCCCTGCCATGGGCAGGGACACCTCCCACTATCCCAGGTTGCTCCAAGCCCTGTCCAGCCTGGCCTTGGACATTTCCAGGGATCCAGGGGCAGCCACAGCTTCTCTAGGCAACCTAAATACTTGCAAGGATATAACAATTTCTTTTTAGGAACACAACTACAGGAAATTATTTGCCAGGCAAGCCCACGTGGCTTGATGTGAACATCACAAGGGTGATCCCTGTGCCATGAGCAAATGAAGTCTTTTCCATATTTACTTTGAGGATCACAGGATGTGCACAGCCAGGGTGGCACAGGGCTGAATGAGCAGCAGGTTGGTTCCTGGACAGAGGTTGTATCTAAGCTCCACAATTTTTCCTGCCTGCATCCAGCTGGCTGGGATGTGTAGGGAGGAGCTGGGCTTGGGGTGTGAAAGGGGATGCACGGTCAAGTTTCATGCTAATCATGGCTTGATCCATAAAAGCCTCCCAAATGGAGCTGCTTTGTAGGGTTGATATTTGTATTCCTGCAGCACCCAGATACTGGCAGAAGCATTTTGCCCCGTTCATGCTGCCAGCCAAAAGTGGAAGGCCACAGGCCTGGCAGGTGGTTGGGGCAGGGTTTTGGCATTCCCAGACCGTACAAGGCAGCTCTGTGAGCACAGCACAAGTTTGCAGAGAGTCTACAAAACTGGATGTTGGCACAAACGTGACATTCTATAGAACAGTAGTGATTCTGTACTGCCTTTCCAAAGGGGCTCCATCACATCAGCCCCTGCCCTGGCACTGCAGGCTCTGGACACAACATAACTCTGTTTTTCTCCCAGCACAGGGCAGGAGCCTCTCCCTGCTCCTGTCTGGCTGCTCTTGGCAGCTGCAGGGCCTCCAGGAGGGTCTAATCCCACCCCTCTATGGAAACCTTCTTCCCCAGGGAGTCCCTTCCCCATCCAAACCACCATCCACCCTCCGAGGCATTAGAACCAGCCAGCAAAGCCCAGTGCCTCTCTTAAAAAACACACATAAAAGCAAAATCAGGTGGTGAGAGGCTGTAGGAAACCACATTCTTCTTGTTGTTCTTTTCCCCTCTTCTATTGACCTTTGCAAAGGAGCCCTTGGGCGGATCCGGCGCGCAGCGTTCCGGGCGGCGGGGCTGACCTCCCGCCGTGGAATTTCACCTAGTAATTTCTGTGGCACACAGAAATCCTTGGAGGGGCTTGTCTGGCTTCAGAAGTAAATCTAAGTGCCTGTGGCTTGACAAATAAACAATCTGAAAGCGCTTAATGACTCACAACCTCGCCTAAGAATAGCTGAACTCTGCAAGATGGAAATTCAGCGCGGGGAGCGCGGCCTCCTGGAGTCCACTGGAGGACACAGTGGGAGATGATGGGCAGGGAGAGGCTGTGGTTGCATTCCTGATGTCCCCTCCCAGCTCCTGGCAAGCAGCATCTCGGAGGATTCTTCGATATTCGTGTGTGTATCAGCCACCTTGGAGCGCTCCCCAAATTCACCTAATCCACTTTTAAACAAATTATCAGGTTTTGTTTGTGCAGACAGCAAAGTTCTCCTTGTTTATCCCGGATTGTTTGAAAGCACCATTTATTCTCTGGGGTTAAAGAGGGGTCACACAAGTTATCCACATCTCTGTATACATTTCCAAGCACCTACAGCTCATGGAAAAAACTTTTTTTTTCCTCCAGCTATTGAGCAAGCAGAACTTCAGTGACCGAAAAGGGGAAATGGGTTTGGCTGTTTCCTCAAAAAATGGGGTTTTTGGTAGCTGGTGCTTTTCTGAGGCACACTAACAGAAATGTGTGCTGTGAGCTGCCACCACAGCTTCTTACCCCCTCCACACACCTTTGAGCACTTAAATCTAACCCCGGGGAAAAAAGAACAAAAGCAAGTTCAGCTGAGTATCTGTGACCACAAGAGCTTCCTGTTGGTGCCCAAAGTTCCTGCTGCAAAAGCCTCGTTGTTGTCAGTAGGGCTCAGGGATCATCATGGCTTTGGGATGAGCACAAGGGATGGGTAATGGATAAGGTGCACAGTCCCAGGAGCAGCAGGAGAGCTGCTGTGTCTCCGAGGCCTTGGCTGCACATCAAAGTTGGTTTGTTGATCAGGATCGAGAGAAGAAAATAATGCCAGAATCACCCCCCACCTCCACCAGCAAAAAAAAGCCCCCAGTACCACGATTCCTCTTTTTAGGCACATCCAGAATACCCCGAGCAGCAGAGGTGGGGGCTGTCCTGGGAAGCCTGAAGGATCCCACACTTCCCCTTTAGTTCTCTGATTTGTTGTTAGACTCCTCAGGAAATGTGTTCCTCTCGCTCAGCACCTGAGCCCCTCACATGGAAATGAGGGCAGGCTCAGTCACTCCTGTCCCCGGGCAGAGCCCCAGTCACTCCTGAACTGGGTAATGGGATATTTTATTCCTCCCTGTTTACCAGGGAGCCTGGGCACTGCCAGGAGGGCTCTGGAATTACTGGGTGGTTGGGCAGCAGCCAGAGCCCAACCCTCAGATCTCCCCCTGTCAGGTTCCCAGTCAGAGTTTAAAGGTCTTTGGGTTCTTCTGGAAGGAAGGGGGGATCCCAGTGGGCCACATCCATCCCCACTGGATGCTGAGCTCCTGGCCCAGATGGAGATCATGTGCTGCCCCAGCATCCCTGGAGCTGCTGCTCTCCCACGCTCTGGAACAGCTGGAGCAGGGCTGGGATTTGCCCCTGTGCCTCAAAGACAAGGAAAATCAAAGCTTTACTTAGTGTTGAAGGAATTATTTGGCATCACTAAACTGATTTCTGCCTGTCCCCACTTGGTGCAGCTGGATGAGCACATGGGATTGGGCACATGGGGAGGCTCAAAGCCTAAAACCCAAATTGCCTTTTCTTTGCATTTTTCCATGTGATTGCATTGAGGAAGAAGGGCCCGAAGTGAACCGGGCGGGGCTGAAAGGCCGAGCCAGAGAACAGCTGGTGCAAAAACAGCTCGACTTCTGCATCCCGAGCTCATCCCCGCAGATTTCCCTTCCTTCCCACCGCTCTTGATCCGCATCTGTGCAAACAGGATGAGCTACAAAAGTATAAACAAAGCGTTCAACAGAATTCAGCGGGCACGAGGGAAAGTTAAAAAAAAAAAACAAAAAAAAAGCCAACATCCCAAAAAGCAGCGTCCCGGCCTCCCACAGCAGCCGCTCCTCCCGGCTCCCGCTGTCCCGCCTGCAGCCCATTCGGGCCGCCCCCGGCCCCGCTGCCCGGGGGAGGGCACCGGGTCCCGCCCCGCCCCCGGGTCCGCCTCGGGTCCCTCCCGGAGGAGGCAGCGGGATCGCCGCGCTGGCTCTGCCCGGGCAGGTACGGCCGCGCCGGGCGCGGGATGCTCGGGCACCCGGGGCGCTTTGGTTCGGGGAGCGGGTCTGGGGCTGCTCGGGGGCACTGCGGGGAGCGCTGGAGGATGCTCGGGGGTGCCTCGCGCCTGGGGTGCGCTGCGGGATGTTCAGAGGGATGTTTTGGAAGCGCTCAGGGGTGCCCCGGGGTGCTCAGGGAGTGTGTGGGAGCGCTTTGGAGGGTGCTCCGAGGGTGCTCTTGGGTCTGCTCCAAGGGTGCTCCGGGAGTGCTCAGGGGGTGCTCAGGGGGTGCTCCAAGGATGCTCAGGGGTGCTCAGGGGGTGCTCCAAGGATGCTCAGGGGGTGCTCCAAGGATGCTCAGGGGTGCTCAGGGGGTGCTCCAAGGATGCTCAGGGGGTGCTCCAAGGATGCTCAGGGGGCGCTCCAAGGATGCTCAGGGGTGCTCAGGGCTCTTGGCGCCTGGCGTGGCTGCCCGGGACCAGCATCAGCCGTGGCTCACTCGGGACGGGAGCGGTTCCAGAGCACCCCTGGCTCCGGGATGGGGGCACTGAGCGTGGCTGGGCAGCTGGAAGAGCGCACGAAAGCTCCGAGCCCCGGTGGGACCCCCAGAGGTCACCGTGTGAGGGCTGGGAAGGGCCCCCAGGCCCTGGGCATTGCAGTGGAAGTCCCCAGAGCTGTGTTTAGCCTCAATGCCGAACCATAAAACCCTGCCTAGCCTTGAAGATGTGGCTCAGCCAAGCCCCAGCCCAGCCTCCAGGCTGAGCGTGGTCTCCCCCCGCTGCCCGCAGCCTCTCCCCATTTCCTTGCCGGCGTTCCAGCCGCCCGGACGGAGCAGCTCCTGGCACCGTAACTCATTTCTGGCTCCGGCCGGGGCTGTGCTCGGCTTCCCTGTGTCCCGCAGGGACAGGGAGGGAGCGGAGGGACGGGCAGCGCCTCTCCCTCGCAGGCAGCATCGCCTTTCCGCGGCCGTGCGCGCTGCCAGGGCATTTCTGAGCAGCCCAGCTCTGCCGGGACCAGGCGTGCCCCGGGCAGCTTTCCTCAGCTCCCAGTGGCCAGCTGGGGACTCCAGCAGGCCTGCGAGCTCGGGCTGTGCTCCGCCAGAAATCAGGGACAGGGAGCGCTGAGCTCGCTGGAGAAGAGGCCGGGTGGCCCATGAGGAGGTCGCTGGAGGCACAGCGTGGGTTGGATAATGTCAGCTTGGAAGTTCACGTGAGTTCGGGATGGAGGAAGTCGTGCTCTGGATGCTCTGGGTGCGATGTTCGCCGTGCAGTGGTGGGAGTGGGTCTGGGCTCTTCAGGGATATCTCATTTTCCTGACAGCTCTGCGATGTGACACCAGCAGGAAGGGCTTCCCTTGTCCAGAGCCACCCCAGATATTAAATATTTTAGCTGTGTTGCCCAAATGAAATTGGTGAACGCCCAAAAACATTGCTCATGTAGGGCAAGGGTAGCAACCACAGCAATGTGACAAAAATCAGCATTTGCCTTTGGACGTGTTTTGCAGTCTTCCAGGTGGTTTGTGTTTGATTTTGGATGGGCTAAATGGAAAAGCTGATCTCTTAAATGATACCTGAGATGGCAAAGGAGGAGGGGAAACCTGTTACCTCACATTAATCATTGGTTATTTGTCACTTTGGTTGTAATGTTTAAAAAATAAATGTATCTGCTGAAATGACAGTCAGCCTGATGAGCAGGGACCTGGCTGGGGAATCTGTGGTTGAGGAGGGATCAGTGAATGGATTCATTAAAACAGCCCTGGAGCTGGAAGATGAGATGTCAGGGAACTTGTTGCTGCTGTGGGCTCTGTCAGACTCCTGGTGCAGTTTCCTGGGAGTAGGAGAACCATGGTCACATCCTGCTCCTCTCCAGAAATCCTGTGTGAGGAAGCTTTTATCCCCCGGGTATCATCCCCTCATGCAATGCTGGGTCTGTCCCATTCCCACGTATTTCTTTGCCACCCAGCAGGAATATGACATTGCTTCCCATCAAAGAACCTCTGGCATGGGAACCTTTTGGGAGGGAGAGGTTTGCTCTCAAAGCATTCCTTGAATCAGGAGTGGTGTTGAGATCATGGGACATGGTGCTGGATGAACACAGGCTCATTCACGAGCTCAGTGCCAATTCAGGTCCCTCCCTTGGTGGTTTTACAGCTGCCAAATATTTTTAAAGTCGCATTTTCATCACTGCGTGTTGCAGCCCAGTTCATCAAATCTTGGGTCTTTTTAAGGAAGCTTTGGGAACAGCCACAGGGATGAGCGTGGCCCCATTGATGAGGGAAAAAAAAAGTCAATATGGAAAGTTATTGTATTTTCCATTTGTTGCCCCACTTGACAGGGGTTATGTGATTCTGCCTGGCTCCAGAGCAGTGGGATGCAGATTTTGGTCAATAAAACCCTGACCCCAATGCCAGGGGTGTGAAGGAGCCTGTGGCTTGGGGCAGAATTCCTCACAGTGACAATGCCAGGGGAGAGCAGTGGGGAGGAACAGACTGCATGGAGCTCCTGCTTCAACACTGTTTATTTTAAACCTCAGTGGAAATCTTCTTTCAGGTAGAACCCATTCCAGGGTTTAAACAGCACTTGAAAAAGAAGGTGGTGTCATTATTAAGAAAATGCGCTGCCCAGATGGACAATTTGATGGAGCCAGAAATGTGAAATATGGTGAAAAACCTACCCAGACACAGAGGTCTCCATCTTCAAAGTGAGAATATCTTAAATTCATCTCTTCAGCTGGTTCCTCTGCCCATCAGGGTTGAATGTGGTGTAAGTGAGAAAGCTGAAACTACACCAGCAATAAATGGCTGAGGCTTGGTCAAAAACCTGGAGGAAAATCCCCATTTCCTAAATGGGTGAGAGGTGGGAAATGCTGCTCCAGGGCTCCCAGCTCCCGTTATCCACACAGAAATCACCAGCAGAGGAGGAAGGCGGCACATCCTCCCTCTCTGCAGTCCCAGTCAATGAGGAGAGTGGTTTCAGGTGGCCTGAAAAAGAAATGTTCCTGTGTGAGGAGGTTTCTAAACTTGTCAGGAGTGTGATCAATCCGAGTCTTGTTGGCTCGGGTGAGAAATCAATGTGAAATGGCTCCATGTCTCCATGGGGGATTGCGGTGGTTGCCCAGGGAGGAGGAGAGAAATGCAGACAATAGGGTTTTCCTAAAAGCACCTAAAATTTCCCACTTTGACCACGGGGGAGTTATTCAGTATCAGTGGCAGCAGAGCTTGACTTGTTCCAAGGTCAAGGAGGTAGAAACCAGCAGCTTGGAAGAGACCAGAAGCCATAGCAGGGCTTCCCTGTTTCCCCTCAAAACTTGTGGGATTGAGGCAAAGGGAGTAAACATTAGAAACGAGGCACCTCAGATTTTTGTCTGCCTTCTGACTGTGGAGCACTTTTGTTTCAGGGCTTTGGGTGCTTTTTTTTTTTTTTTTTGTGGTCACCTGGCTCTGGGAAAGAAGACTTTAGGGAAAACACCACAGTTTTCAAGGCACGGGATAAAATCACGAGAATGGACCAAGGCTTTTGTGAGTCTGTGGCTGGAATGAGCTGAAGGTCAGTCAGAAAAGAGGTTATCAGAGGAGGGGGTGAATGTGATCGTTTTCCCCTCCTGGTAAGCCAGAAAAGAGGGAGAGAGTTTGGATATCTGATACCTCCAGGTCTGACCCGTCTCTAATGGAAATGCTGGCAGGAAGCTCATAACATTTATTAGACAGCAACGAGCAGCTTTAATAAAATCAGAACCCGCACAGCTTTAGTACAGACATTGGGAAGGAAAGGGGCCTGAAATGGCTGTTTAAGTACCAAGGGTTGCACACCCAGGGGTTGCTGAAAGAGATCCTCTCCTTTATTGAGTGGTGCTGGGTTCATTATTCAGCTTCCTTCAAACCCCGGGGAGGCCCCACACGCCTCCAGGATGTTTTCCATGCGCACAGCCCCCAGCTCCAGCCCCATCCGCTCCTCCTCCGCTGCTTTTTTTGCAGAGGGGGTGGGAGGCCAGCCTGGACCTCTCCATCATCAGCCACGAGCTGATGGGTTGCAGAGAGAGCTCATCCCTCTCCAGCACTCCCAAATTGCTTCCAGCTCCCAGCTCTGCTCTGGAGATGCTCCGGGCAGGCGGCAGCCGATGGAGTTTCCTCGTGGGGTGCGATAAGGTCCCATTGTCATCAGCCATGTGCTGAAACCATCCACTGGCCCCAGGATGAAGTAACAGGTAACATAAGTTCCTGTAAGTAACAGGTTTTGCATCCTAAATCCAGTCCTGCTCTGCCTCAGCATGTGCCGTGGGTGATACCAGCTCAGGGAAGCCTGCCCAGCACGTGTGGTGTGGCTGCAGGCTGGGATGGATCCAGCTTGGAAACTTTTCCTCCTGGGTGCTGTTGGGTTTGTAGCAGTGGCTCAGGCATTGTCTGGTCTCCCCACTTTAATTTTGGGCCTGCTCAGCTGCCTTCTGCCCCCTCAAACTGCCGTTCCAAGGGATGCTGTGGGGCACAGGGCCACTGGCAGTGGTGATTTTGTGATGCCAGACACAGGTGGGAAGGTGGCTGGTGGGCTCCCGGGATTCAGATTCCCACCCAGCAGCAACCCTGTTTGCTCTCACTTTGGGAAACCTCATGACAGCTCCTTGCAGTGCGAACCAGGACTTTAAACTGCTTTTATTTAACTAGGTATTTATTTAATCCCACAAAGTTTTCAAACCTCTTTTTTTTTTTTTTTTTTTCCTCCTGGAGGGAAACTCCTTCCCGTGGCTGTGCCAGCGGGCAGCGGATCACAGCGGAGATCCCACCCGTGTGCATGTCCCCAGCAGACTGGAAGTGGCTTATTTTTCTTCCTTTGCAGTGAAAACAGAATTGAAAAATCCCTACAACAAATATTCCCCGAGAGGCCATTTTTATTCCTGGTATGTCCATTTGCAGCCATGGCTCAGGCGGGGTTGTTGCGCAATCCAGACCGCCTGGATGGAGCAGGTTTGGGTGTAACCCTTTGGGTGCCGAGGGCCAGCTCTGTCTGTGGGTCACCCTGAGGTGATCCTGCCTCTCTGCTCAGCCCTGTGAGGCACATCTGCAGTGCTGTGTCCAGCTCCGGGCTCCTCAGGACAAGAGGGACATGGAGCTCCTGGAGTGGAGGCTGTGGAGATGAGGAAGGGCCTGGAGCATCCCCGTGCCCAGGAAAGGCTCAGAGAGTTGGGCCTGGTCAGTCTCAAGAAGAGAAGACTGAGAAGGGACCCCATCCATGGGTATAAGTATCCAAAGGGAGGTGTCAGATGGACAAGGATGGACCAGGCTCTGCTCAGTGGTGCCCAGCAATGGGACAGAAGGAATGGGCAGAAACTGATGCCCAGGAATTTCCCCCTGAATGTGAGGCAGAACTTCTTCCCTGGGCAGATTGTCCAGAGAGGCTGTGGAGTCTCCCTCACTGGGGATATTCCAGACCTGTCTGGACACACTCCTGAGTCGGGTGCTCTGGGATGGCCCTGCTGGAGCAGGGAGGTGGCCCTGGGTGATCTCAGTTGTCCCTTCCAACCTGAATAGACCCGTGGTGGAGAGGAGAGGGGGTGAAGCCCAAACCTGCCATCCCACGGGGATTCTTTGTGGGCAGGGGAAGGCAGCAGCCCTGCCGGCATCCAGGGAGGCAGCAGTGGTGGCCAGGAGGGGTGGATGGGATGGCTCTTGAGCCACTTCAGGGCCGTCTGGTTCCTCTCATCCATGGGAGCAGCCGGCAGAGCAGAACGCCCCCGGCAGCTGCGGTGCCTGATGTGAAGCAGCAGCAGTTTCAGGCCATGACCTCAGTTCTCATGCTTGGGGGACAATCTTGGTGAACCCCTTCCCCACTTCCCACCCTGCAGCAGTCCCCTTGGGCAGAGCTATCAGAGGCTGGATGTAAATCCATCAAGCACCAGCCCATAATTAATTAATTTGCGTGTTTTGACTCCTTTCCCTTCGTAGCTCCCGATTAAAAGCTTATTTAAGGGGTCACAGACTTCTTCAGTTCCAGAGGGATTAAATGTGGGAACAACTGTAGGTCGTATGTGGGTAATTGCAATGAGGAAATGCTCCAAATTAAATCTTCCTGCTAGGTCTGTCCAGTGGGAAAACCAAACAATTCTTTCAGAACGACTTTAAAATCAGCACCATATAGAAATACGTGTGTTTTTCCCGTCGCGCTGCTTTGCCTGAAGAGCAACAAACAGCAGAACGTGCTCAGAAAAGACGCACGAGCGTAACTAAAGCAGAGGAATTCAGCAGAAAAAGAGCCAGCGTGCCCGGGAGTTGGTTTTGAACCTCAGGCTCAGTAATTGCTTGTGAAAGCAGAAAGCCATGGACACCGAGTCGCGGCCCCGCGCGGTGTGGGACGGAGCCGCGTGGGAAAGGCGGCGTTTGGGACAGGCAGTGTTTGGGAAAGGCGGCATTTAACCGGCTGCTGAAATGATTTTTCATCCCTCGGGTAGGAAGTTTAACCCATCCGTGCCTCGGGGAGGGCTGGCAAAAGGACAAACACTGCTGGTTCTCTGTGCGTCCAGATACTCTGCTTCCTGCAAAGGCAAAACTTGTCTGCTTTTCTTCAAAGTTAATGTGTTAAAGCCCCGTTTGGGGGTTGCAGGCGGCTGGAGCAGCGCCAGCAGCTCTGCTCTCACACAGCGACAAGATGTGGTTTTCCTCCCTAGCTTGAGATTCGGGTTGTGCTGCTCGCTCAGCCATGGGAAAGGTGCTGGCACTGCTCTGTGATGGGAGTCCCTGGTGAGAGCCCCCAGCAGAGCCCCCAGGTCCCAGGGGATGTCTCCACTTCCCAGGATTTTCTTTCCCAGCCCTGGAAGAGTTTTGCAGCCCTGAATCCCTCGGCCTTTGCAAGCATGAGGTTGTTGCAAGTTCAGTGCGGAGACTGAGGGATTTGTCCCTGCTGCCAGCCTGGAGGGGCAGCAATCCAGGATGCCCGAGGGGAATGCCAATGCAGGAGCTCAGGACGGGCTTGGGATGGGCACTCTGCCCATCACGGAGCCACATGCCACGAGTACCCTGCCCAAAATCACAGAATCCCCGACTGGTTTGGGTTACGAGGGATCTTAAAGTCCTTAAATCTCGTTCCACCCCTTGCCATGGGCAGGTTTACCTTCCACTATCCCGGGGTGATCCAAGCCCCCTCCAGCCTGGCCGTGGCCACTTCCAGGGATCCAGGGGCAGCCAGAGCTTCTCCGGGCAGCCTGTTCCACGTGTCTGCTCTGCCAGCTGACCCCTGCCTTGCCTGCTGCCAGCTGGAAGCTCGGATGGATAACCCCAGAGCCAAGGGCTGGAGAGTTTGATACGGAGAGTGCCGCTGTCCCCCCCGGGGACACCGGGACACCCCTGCCCGTGCCGCCCATCCCGTCCGGCATCTCCCGGGGCTGCGGATGGATGGGCACGGCGAGAGGGGCCGGAGCTGCGGGGACGAGGGGCTGTGCCTGCTCCACACGTGGGAACGCGGCTCCGCCGGGAGGATTTAGGGACGCTGAGCCCTTCTGCAGCTTCCCCCAGGCTGCCTCCTGCGAGTGGCGGCAGCCGGCTGCGTTTCCTCGGGAGAGGCGCTCGTGGAATTGCTAATGCTCCAGCCCGGAGGTGCAGCATGCGGAGGGCTGCAGCTGCAGCATCAGGTACAGCAGCAACGCCGTTAATTATTGACTCTCTCTTCAATTATCAGCCCTGATAAGGGAGCACCCCCCTCGACAGCCCAGGCAGCGCTTGGTGCTCTGTGTTTTCCGGGAAAAATAACTATTCCGTGGAAAAGTAACTCGTTTTATGCACCGGGACTGAACTGTCCTCGCAAAGGTCATCCGAGAGCCGTGGGCTGCTCTGTTGGAAAATCAATCCCTCTTTTGTGCTTCTCGGTTTAAACTTGTATTTGCTTTCTGAGCAAGGTCACAGCTCAGCTGACCAACTTTGTAACTGCTGGAACAGGCTGGGGTCCAGCCACGCCGCGTTCGCTGCTCCGAACCCTTCGCTGCCGGCTCTGGCATGGGAGAAGATGCTTTGGAGGGAGGCAAGAGCTGCTGCTCCCCGGGGGGTTTGTAGGTGCCAGCGTGAGCAGGTAACCTGACAAAACGCTTTGCTAACCAGTTTTTCCTTTCACCACGAAGTGCTGGAGCTGCTGCTGCAGTGCAGGAGAACAGACAGGCAGAGCTCACATCATGTTGTGTTACAGCTAACAAGGCTGTGCTAACGTGCTGGTGGATTATCTTGTTATTCATAGGCTCGGGGTTAACTGTTTCCCAGTTAAAATTACTAGCAAGACGCGCTGGGAGAATGGATTTTGTGGGTATTTGTGGTATGTCGTTGAGTTAATTTGTTATTTAAATGTTTTGGGGAGTCATGGTGCTCTCCTTTCTGCTGGCTGGGGTGGATGGGGGAGCTGCTCACATTGCCTGGCAAGTGGGGTGGAGTGAAAGAGGGGTTAAATGTGAGTGTAAAGAGCCAGTGCTTGAGTCCAGGCTGGTTAAAAAGACAGCACATTGTCCCTGCAAACGGGCTGCCCCCGGGAATAAAACCACTTCGCTCTGTGCTGTTGCGTTCTCACATATTTGGCTTCTCCGTTTTCATTTTTGTATGTATTTATTCCTGCCTTGAGAAAAACAGCCTAATTCCAATCTGGATTAATCCTCCCCATGGCCTCTCTGTGTAGCAAAGGTAAGAATCAGCGATGCATGGGGAGAAAAAGAAATGTTCAATTTTATTTAACAGAGAAAACTCAGCAAATGTAGAACCTGGCAGAGGGTCAGGCTAACAGGTTTTAGCAGGATGGAGATGCACCTAAAACTGTTACCCTGCCTCAGATTATGGGCTGGACCCTGCGTGTAGGGGTCTGCTACTTCTGGCAGATGATTTCATATTTTAATCTCATTTTTCTTAGGGACAGGCATGGGAGAGCAGCTGTGGGGTCCAAAGAGGCACATTTTTGGCTCTGAGCCATCTTCTCCATGCCTGAGCTGCCCCGGAGGGGACAGGAGAACATCAGCAAGCTGGTTGGGTACATTCAGCATCCTTTTACAAGGCGATTTTGAAGCAGATTGGTCAAAGGAGAGTAGTCGTAGTATCAATTTGGGCTGCAGAGTTGGGACCTGGCCAGCTCATAAATGATCCAAATGTAATTATCTAGATATTAAAAACCATCCTGTGCACTGGCTTTCCCCCCTCCTTTCTGAATAAATGACCTAGAAGAGTGGAGTGTAGCTGGTCAGGCTGGAATTGGCCGCAGTCAGAAAATTAAGGGAAAGAAACAACATTTGAGAAAGAGGTTGGTGTTTGTTTTGGCACGTGCTGTTCACTGGCAGGAGGAGACAGAAGGAGTTGTCCTTTGTAGAAGGAGTGTGGTTAACTGGAGAGCACTTCAGGAGCTTTCCAGGAGCTCACAAGGTGCTGGGTGGGCATCAACGTGACCCTCTGTGACCCTGCTGGAGCTTTGGAGAGCTTTGATGTTCTCCTTGGGCTGGGACCTTCCTGACTTCCCATCGAGGCTCTACATTGACCATAAACATGCCCACGTGATTGACAACTGATTGTTTCTTCAAAAGGTTTTGATCTTTCTAAGTATTTGTTATAGACTGTTAGAATGGCTTGGGTTGGAAGGGACCTTGAAGATCATCTCATTCCATGAAATGCAACCTTCCACCATCCCAGGTTGCTCAGAGCCCTGTCCAAGCTGGCCTTGGACACTTCCAGGGATGTGGCAATGTCCTATGGTAACAATACAGCAGGATTTGACTTAATTTTTTAGCTGGTCTTTGGTAAAGGTCAGCTGGAGCCCCTTCGTGGGGAGCTCTGGAACTGTGGTCAAGTGCTAAAGCCGTCGCTGAGGCAAAGCTCTGCACGCAGAAAATGAGTTCAGGCTCAAAACGAGTGTTTTGGTCCATGAGATGGGTGTGAGCTGGGGCTGGCTCAGCACAGGCTCGGTCCTGCCCTGAGAATGTTGCATAGCTCAGGGATGCACTGGAGGAGCAGGGATGGACTTCCAAGCAGCTGTGGGGCCGTCTCTGGCCAGGAACCAAACTAGATACTGTAAGGACAATCATAAACAACCTACTGTTCAGGAAACTCCCACGTCATCCTCTGTAGCAGAAATTAAAACCAGACCTTCTCACTTGGAGCGTTGTTGTCCTTCTGACACAAGCCAGGGAGCCTCCTACTGTGATGTCCCAACTGCCTCAACCTCCTTCACCCTTCCCTGCCTCCTCCCTGTGCCTTTCTAAAGAATATGGAGGTGAGAAGTTTCACCCAGGACCATTCTTGGTTGTTCCCAGCCTTAATTTCTCATGCTCCAGGAGAGTCTCATCCATGTCCACGTGATGGGAAGGAGCTGGAGGGTAACACAGCCCAGAAATGATGTGAAGATCTCAGTGTTGACTGTGGTAGATCTCCACCTGAAGCTGTTCCCTGAGCTGAAAGCAATTTGTCTGTGGTTCAGTGCAATTTGGTGAAGGTTCTTTTTAACAGTAGGGACGTGCTCTGAAGTAATGGCTGTCATTTGAACGAGATTCAACATAAATTTTGAATCTTTGCTTGCTATGGATTAAAAAAAAAAAAAAAAAAGGCAAACCAGTCATTTCTGTGTGTAGTTTATGCCCCTGTTGTCAGGGAGGTTTTATCATGTTGGATATCTCCAGCTCACAGGAGTCAGTGGAGAGTCCCTGTGCCATCGATCTCAAGTCATCCCAAATGTCTGTCTGTCCTCACTGGCAGTCAAACCCTCTGTAGTGCAGGGGATGTTTTACAAGGACCAGCTCCCTGGGCTGTGTCACAAGTTGTTGTCTCTGGAAAAGGAGCTGTTGATTTTAGCAGCTTCAAAGCCCTTGGACACCACTGGGCTGCAGAAGATGGGAAGTGGGAGGGGGATGGCCTTGGAAGGCTTGTAAGGCTTTAAGGAGAGATGAAGTTCACATGGCTGAGTGTGTTATTTTATTAAATTAGAAGTATCCATTTCTTTTTTCAAGGGTGAAGCGACTCCTCAGACCTTGTCAGAAGATGCTTAAGTGACAGCCCAGTTAGACCCCACCATGGAGAAGACAGAAGGTATGGAGCCTGCAGGATGTTTTTTTTGTTCATTTATTCCTTTAAAAAAAAAAAAAAAAAAAAAAAACCCAACCAAGCCCTGGAGTAATTTCCTTGCCAGAAATGCTGTAAATAACCTGTTCTGTAGATGTGGGGCCAAGAGGTGAAAAATGCATCATTTGTTATTATGCAGATTTCTTAAAAACCACAGCAAAGCAGGTCCCAGCTCTAGATCAGCACATATTTGTCCCCCCATGCTCTGTGACAGATCCCTGCTCCCACCCTCCAGCTGTGCTCCTGTGCCCTGGGATGACCCCAGTGGTGTCTTCCCTCTGTCCTTCCTCTGACTTCCACGTGCTGCTTCCCACCCAGGCAGCACCTCAGCATCTCAGTGATGCTCTGTGATGAGCAGCACCAAAACCTGTTCCAAATTGTCCTGGTCCTCTCCAGCTGCTGCACCAGGGTGGAGACAAAGGGGTCAGCCACCGGCCCCGGTGCCTCCTCCTCACTGAGCCCAACTTGTTTGCTCGGAGGTGCAGAGCAGCCCAAACCACTGCAATTTCAGGGACTTGCTGCATAGAGGAAAGTGCAGAAACTCAACTGTTAACCCTCAAGGTGGAAATCTGGGGGCTGTGAATGTTTGCAGGCTGGAGATGGCTGTGTTAAAGTGGGAGACTCTGGTGGAGAGCTGTTGTTTGCCTGTGCTGGCTGGGTGGGCAAACACAGTGACACCCATTTAGTGGTGATTTACCTCAATTAGGAGCTGTGCTGGGAGCTGAGCCGGTCACCTTGGGATGCGTGTTCTGCATGGCTGCGGCTCTGAGCAGCAGCCTCTGCCCAGATCCGTCATTTTCAAGGAATAATTTGTGACCTGGTGGTTGCAGGTGAAGCAAGGCAATGATTTTCCTGCTCGGTGTGCACTGTTTATGCCACTGAAAAGTTCAAACCAGACCAAAAGCCTTGAAAAATGTCATTGTCGTAGATTGATCCCACATTCTATTACTGAGCTGGATTTATTATGTACCAGGCAGCTCTCTGTACCTACACAGACACATAGCTCTGCCTGCAAAACCTGCTGTTTGCTTAATTGCCAATTAGAGCCATGATTTCAGGAAATTTTTGGCTTCCTCAGTGCAACAATTACCTGATGCACCTCTGGAAAACCAGATCAGAGCTTGGTGCGTGTCACTGTGTCTCTGCACAGCTTCACCACGAGCCTCCACGATAATGAGCTGCAGCCCCTGCCTGCCCAAAACTGAGATGAAAAGAGAAAAAACATCTCCCCCTGCTCTGATTTTTTTTTTTTTCCAAAATTCAATAATTTCTTCTTTTTCTGGGGGGTTGTTTCAGCAGATGGCCAGCCACCCAAACCCGACGGGGACAGGGAGCAGCCCCGCAGCCTCCCCTACTCCCTGGAGACACCCTACGGCTTCCACTTGGACCTGGACTTCCTGAAGTACGTGGACGACATCGAGAAAGGCAACACCATCAGGAGGGTCCACATCCACCGCAGAGCCAAGCAGCCCAAATTCAGCACCCTGCCCCGAAACTTCAGCCTGCCCGAGAACGGCTCCCGCGGCTGCTCCACCGCCGCTCCCAGCAAGAGCTGGACCTCGACCTGCTCCTTCCCGCAGCGAAAGGCTTCCCTCGGGGAGGAGCCCCCCCGGGCCCTGCTGCCGGCCGAGGCGGCGGCCGAGGAGCCGAGCTACCGGCGGAGAGCGCTGCTGGCGGAGACGCGGCGGCAGGCGGAGCTGGGCTGGCCGCAGGATGCGCTGCGGGCGCGGCCGCAGCTGCTGCGAGCCTCCAGCATGCCCGAGGCGCTGCCCCCCGGCCAGAGCCCCCCGGCGGGACCCTCGCCCCTCCGGACCCCTCCGCAGCGCTGCCACGGCCAGGCCGGCTCCGAAAGCGCCTCCCGCCCCAGCTCGGACAGCGGCGCCTTAACCCCGCCGCGGGAGATGGGCTCGGAGCGGGACGGCTCCGGAGGGCATCCCGGCGGGGTTCTGCCGGGGCTGGGCCCCGTGCAGCCCCCCTGGCAGAACCAGCAGCTGCAGGTGGTGATGGAGAGCGGGGGCGAGGAGGGCGATGCCGCCGATGGCTCCGACGTGGCCAGGGGTGAAGCAGCGGCACCGGCTGCCCTCCGGCTGGCGGAGGAGAACATGAACCCTGCGGAAAGGGGGCTAAGTGTGAGCGAGATGGATGCGAATGTGCTGAAGGAAGGTGAGGAGAGGCGTGTCCAGGCTGGAGGGGACAAGGAGAGCGGTGTTCCCCAGGCCCCTGACCAGGGAGAGCCCGGTGGCGTCACGGCGCTGAAGCAGCAGATTGCTGACCTGGAGGAGCAGCTGGCCAAGAAGAAAGAGGAGCTCGAGCAGGTCAGGGCAGTGCTGGAGCAGCAGGATCATGAGATCCAGGAGAAGGAGAAAAGCATTAAGCTGCTGGCCAGCTCCAAAGCTCAGCTGGAAGAGCAGCTGTGGCAGGAGAAGGCCAAAGAGGCAGAGCAGCGGAGGCGCCTCGATGCTGCGGTGAACACCGAGCTCTCCCAGGTGACGGGGCTCAGGCAGGCCCAGGACAAAGGCATCAACGTCAATATCCCACTCTCCACCAGATCCATCGGCTGCGGCGCCCACAGGGCAGAGAACATCAGCGCACGGGCCGTGGAGCTGTGCAGAGAGCAGGGACTGGCGGCTGCTGGAGCAGAGGGACGTTCTGGTGAGGCCAGCGTGGAGGCTGGACTTCCCGCTCCGTGCTTCACCCAGCTGCAGATCCACGAGCAGCCCGGCGACGACAACCAGAACCACCAGAACTCCCTTGGCCCAAATGCAGCCGAAAGCACGGCAGGCTTTGGAGAAGATCAACCTCGGGAAGGGCTGCAAGAGGAAGGTGCCCCCGGCCACGAGGACCTCCCAGCCGTTGACCCCATTGGCCAATATGTAAAAAAGATCCAGGAGCTCCTGCAGGAGCAGTGGCTGTGCTTGGAGCACGGGTACCCCGAGCTGGCCAGCGCTATCAAGCAGCCGGCCTCCAAGCTCAGCTCCATCCAGAACCAATTAGTTAATTCCCTAAACTCCCTGCTCTCTGCCTACTCCTCGCAAGGGCCCGTGGATAAGGAGAATTCCAACACGCACTATCAACAGTTGGGTAAATAATATTGGCACAGGCTTCCATGTGTCCAGGCCAAATCTTTTCCCATTTATTCCAGCGTGGAGCAGGGGGGATGTGGTGGAATAGTTGTTGTCAGTCAGATCAGGAATAGTCTCGACAAAGCATGATGAGAAAGGCAAATCTGTGCACATCACAAGTTATGGATCTGACATGGTAAAAAGCAAACAAAATGATGTAGGAGCTCATAAAGCAGTGGCTCATTTATATGCAGGATCAGCTTCCACAAGCTGCCACACTGGTGGCTGCTTCCATCAAATAAACATTCTTTTTATTCAGATTGGACATCTCAGTTTGCAAGAATATGAGGCTGGTGCTCATCTGGGGTAAATCAGTGTGGAGTTCTCCAGAACCCAAACCAGTCAAGCTAACAGCAACCAGGCTGGGAAAAGACCTGTCCCCACTCACAGACCTTCATCTAAAATAATTTTAGCTTATATGAAGATGGGAATCCAATGCCTGTTCTCTGGGGGAGGGAGGGAAGGAACTTGCAAATAGATAAGTGACTTATTCCTTGATATATAGACACTATTCAAAGTCCAGTGGAAAAACTCATCCATGTAGTATTATAGCAGATTTATATAGGAATCTTCCAATGCATCACTACTGGGGGAAAAAAAACCCCAAAACCAAAGGAGTATTACAAAAGTAAAATCTACTTACATTCATAAGACAAATACATAATTCCCAGTCACTTCCTTTATATTCCCAGTCACCCTGGAGATGTTTGAGACCTGTATTAAAGGTGGCAGGGCAGGTTCAGGTTGTGGCCAGCTGCATCTGTAGTTTTGCAAGATATCAAAAGACTCTCATAAGATGAAGTAAGATGCTTACTGTTATGATTTGTAGCTTGTTGCTAGAGGTTGGGAATAATTATTGCTAATTATGGCGCATCTGCTTAATTAATCTATTATTTTGTATTTTGGTAGAAAACTCTCCAACCACAAGTCTTAAATCCATCATGAAAAAGAAAGGTTATGGTTTCCATGCAGGAGGCAATGGGACCAAAAAGAATCTCCAGTTTGTTGGGGTAAATGGTGGGTAAGCATCCGTTCAGAAGATAAAAACTGCCTTTTAACGTGGAATGTCCTCTGTATCGCTGGAGAAGTCATTCCTTCTCCCCCTCTCTTCCCCTCCTGATTAAAAGGCCAGTTGAAATAGAGCCTCTTTTCTCCCTTCTTTAATCCAGCACTGATAACCCGTGAGTAACCCCGCTGAGGAAGGGTGGTGGAGTGTTCAGAGCAGCAGGGACATGCTGGGGACTGACCCTCTCTGCACACCCTTCTCCTGGGGCTTCATCCAAAATCCAGCTGGGGAAGGTGGGAATATTCCATGGGAAGATTCCCTGGGAAGATTCCCACTGACCTTGGTGGGCTTTGGGGGAGGCCAGCACTGCCTGGGTAGGCACGCTGCCACTAACCTGCCCCCATGCTCCAGCAAAGCCAACAGCACTTGGTTCAGGGCCTGGGAAAAGGCTTTTGGTGTAAATAAGGAATTACCTTGGGGTGAAGGAGACTTCAGGTTGTGCTCCCCATTCCAGGTGTGTCCAATATCCAACACTCCTTGGCCTGTGAGCTAAGCAGAGGCAGCACCTCGTGCTGAGGTGGCATGAAGAGTGCAGGACACATGTCACTGTCCCTGGGCTGGCAGACAGCTATGTGTGCCAGTCTGGGTGCTGCTTTCTGCTCACACCCTGCTCCTCTGACTTCCCAGCTGCTGGGTTCTGCCAAGTGGGTACAACTTGTAGGGACTGGAGGAGTCTTGGTTGCCTTGAGGAAAGTTCTGGGGTCCGCCAGAGTGAACGTTCTGTTTTGTGGAAGACATTATTAATATTAATGCTTTTAGACAACCAGAGGAGAGATCTCTGTCAGGGCTGCTGGTGGATTCAGCCCAAAAGACTTCAGCCCAAAAGACTCCAGCCCAAAAGCTGTGCAAACACAGCTTTTGTCTCGTGCTCCTCGAGGCTGCTGATGCCGCCAGTCCCTCCTTGCCACAGGGGCCGTGCTGCTGTCACCCTGCCACCGTGCCAGCAGCTCCCAGCAGGGAGGCAGCTCTCAGCCCCTGCCCGGGCTGTGTGTGATGGACATCCCTCCAAACCCTGAAGTAACCTTGCCTGCTGCTCATTAACTGCTTCTGTCACACTCCTGCTGCTTAAGGAGCCAAACAAAGACTAACCCCGACTTCGGCTGCGGCTCAGACTTTTTAACTCGCTGCTTGTCACCCTGGGCTTCACCCCAGGCCCATTGGGGTCAATGAGCCTTGGTCAGGCCCCGTGGCTGCGGCTGGGGAAGGAGGGAGTAACCTGTGGTGTCCTCAAATAGCTACGAGACGACGTCAAGCGAAGAAGACACCAGCTGTGAGGACAGCGCGTCCGACGGCGACACCGAGACCGAGGCCGAGGGCAGAGCCGGGGACGTGGAGCCCGAGCAGCCTGGAAGGGAAAGCAGAGAGCCTTCCTCAGGGGAGAAGTGCGAGGAGGAGGATGATGAGCAGGAGGCATCAGCAGGAGCAGCACCCTGCTCTCAGCACGAGGCTCACAGGTAACCAGGACACCGGGTGGTGACCGCGCTGCAGGGCTGGGTCGGGGCTTCTTCTGGTGGAACAGCAGTGGTGACCTCTGCAGGCAAGGGAAAAGGCTTTAAAGGGCTAAATATTTTCTGAGTTATTACAGAACCTAATGGGGATTGATTCAGGCCCGACACTCGACACTGAGTCATGTCTGGTGAGTTAGCTCATTTCTCCCCTCTCATGGAAAGTTTTTTTGGTGAAGTTCTTTGCAGGTTCAGGAATAAGATTTTTTTCCCCCCCAAACTTAAGGATTTTTGTAATAGATGAAGTTGACCGCACAAATCTGTGACTCTGGGCTTAAACCTCTGCTTAAGTGCTTAGCTTTGTACCTAAAATGTGTATCAAGTCAATGGGACAACTTGTGTCCAATAATTTAAACACTTAAATGTGTTGAACATATTCCAGCCTAATCTGCCTGTGTTCTCCTACTTGGTTCCTGCAAGTCCTGTCCCATGGTGGATTTACAAAAGTCTTTTCCCTTTAGATGCAAACCCTCCGAAGATTTCCTTGCTGCCTGCCAGCTCCTCAGTGAACACCTCCCAGAAATCAGGAGCAGAAGCAACAAGCATCTGGTACAGATATTTCCCAGTCCCGTTTCAGACACGGTTCATGCTCTCTGTTCACTTTAATGGATGAGATTATCCTTGTGGCACATTGCAGGCTGTGCTCTGGACAGCTTCGTGAGGAGAGGGGGGTGAGGTGACATCTGAGTCAGTTTTACAGCAGCCAAGAAGAAAGGAAGGGGGGGGGGGGGAAAGAAAGATGAAGGCTTTGTCTGGTTACTCATCCAAGTTACCACAGGAAATTCCTTTCCCCCTCAAGCTGTAGCAGCAATCACAAACCCACAAGCTGAGCGCTGGCTGGGCGGTGCCAGAGCACGCGGGGCCAGGAGCTGGGGCAGGGACACTCACGGTGACACCTTGGTGTTCGCAGCAGCACGCCCTCGGCTCCATCTCCCGGGAGTGGTTCCACGTGTCCAGCCACAAGTCTTCCAGGCCGGAGGTGGTGGCTGCGTACCTGGAGGCGCTGAGGGACATCCAGCCCCAGCTCCTGGAGACCGTGGTGAACCTGCCCGACAGGAATGGCAACACGGCTCTCCACTACAGCGTGTCCCACTCCAACTTCCAGGTTGCAAAGCTCCTGCTGGACACGGGTAGGAGCGGCCGCTCTGCTCAGCCGGGGCTTCTCTTGGGCAGGGGGTGGCAGTGGCTCCTGCCAAGGGGCCCTGGTCCCATGAGGGATGGCTGCACAGGGAGCAGGGGGATGTGGACAGTCCCAGACGTGACAAACGCTGGAAGCAGGCCCAGGGTCCTCCCAGGGAGCTCAGTCAGGAGCTAAAGGAGGTGGGACAGAGGTGGGGCTGAGGACCAACAGCCACCTACCTGCAAGGGCCCCATCCAGGAGACAAACGTGGAGGCAAGGTCCATCCAGGAGAAAAACCAGGGGCCCAAGATCCATCCAAAATTCAAGGATAGGGTTGAGGTCCATCCAGGAGACCTGGCTGACCTCAAGACCAGCATCCTCCCCCATAGCTCAGCTCTGGGCCTGTGGATGTAGTTGGGGGTCTCAGCTGAGGCTCCTCAGGGACATGAAGGCTCGTTAGTGCCCTCACACATCTCGAGGGCTTTGCAGCCTGGCTTTGGGGATGGCTCAGGGTTGCTGTATCCAAAGGGATGTCCCTCATGGCCCCAATCCAGGTGGGATGGGGTAGCTCCCCAGCTTCTTGCAGCAGCAGTCAAAGCCACATCATGGCTTGGGGCAGGAGGATCAGACCCCTGGGAGCATAAGAAACCTCCCAGCACTGCAAAAAAACTCCCATGTTAAACTATTGAACTTTCAGCTTGTGTTGCAATGAAAGAACAAAAATCTCAGCTGAGCCTGTTACAGGGCAAAAATGTGCTCGTGCTCCAAGAGAATAGAGGCCCTTTGGCCTTTTTTCATGGGCTGGACAATCCATGAAATGTTTGGGAAATGGCAGATTATCATACACATCTATAACCCGATTGTTGCCGCAGAGGCGCAGGGAGGGAAGGGTTTGAGGCAGCTGGTTCCTCAGGGCGAGGCTGGACTCCAGCCCTCACCCTCAGACACGGCTCATTCCTCGTGGAGGAGCTGGAAATGGGCTCTTTGAAGTGAAAAATGAGTGAAACGAGGCCAGGATGTTTTCCAAGCCCGTTGGGTGATGGGCGTCTCTCTGCTGCTCCCTTGCCACGGGAGCCAAAGCAAACAGCCCACAGCTCCAACCAGCATGTGCTTGAGGCATTAATTATCCCCCTTTAATTTCTACTTGTTGTGGTCTTCAAAGTTAATTGACTTGACCTCAACAGTTGTAATTAACTGTAGCTCCAGGGGCTTGCTCACGAGCCTGGATATTCAAAACAGATAAATCCCCGCCCTGTATCATTATGGAATAACTCCTTTTCCTGGGAATATAAGATGCCACACGTTGTATGACTCCCTCTTTCCTTTCTGTTCCCTCTGGGTGATCCACCACGGGCTGGATCCATCCCCTGCAGGCGTGTGCTGCCTGGACCTGCAGAACCGTGCTGGCTACACGGCCGTGATGCTCACGCCGCTGGCGGCCCCCGAAACCCGCCAGGACATGGAGGTGGTGATGAGGCTGCTGAAGGAGGGGGATGTCAACCTGAGAGCTGCCCAGGTGTGTGGCAGGGAACAGCTGGGGGAGTAATCTGGGTTCCTTACCTTCCGTGGCAGCGCCAGGCTGAGGCTTGGCAGCAGGTGTGGGGTGGGAGTTGCTGCTTCCCAGAAGTTCCAGAAGAAACCTCGGCTGAGTTGCAGCCTGGCCACCCAGCAGCTCCCTGGGAAGGGGTGTGTGACAGCTGGGGCAAATGGAGAAACTAAAAAAAAAGGCTGAAAATTTTGCAAACAAGTTTTTCTGAGGCAAAAATCAGAAGTGGCGCCGGGGAGGAGCAGCGAGGGGTGAACCCCAGGGCGTGGGAGCCCCAGGTTTGCTGGTGAGCTTCATCGGAGTCACACATTTTGGTTTAGGGATGAGAGTGCCCTCACCCATCTCTGCTCCCAAACTGCTGTAAAAGCTGGTCCAGATCTGAATAAGGAGGATTTGGGGAACCCACATTTGGGGGCAGCTGGGCAGTTTGGCCAGGCTGCTGCAAGGACCTTGCACGGGTGAACAGGGGTCTCTCCAACACCTGCTGAGGAGCCCCAGAGTGATTTGATAATAACATGCAATGTTAATATGATTTATTATCGTGTATGTGCCATGCAATAATAATATGCCATGTTGTTGTGATACGTGGTTATGGGATGTGGATTAGTGGTGGGCTTGGCAGTGCTGGGATAATGGTTGGACTCGGTGATCTTAGAGAGCTTTGCCAGTCTAAATTATTCAATTATTCTATACATGCAACAACAACAATAACCATTATTATTATCATCATCATTATCATTATTATCATTATTATTTTGTATTAATGATAATTATATAGAAAATAATAAATGTCATTATATTATTAAAATTATTATCTAATAGATATATTATCCAATAAATATATTACATATATTATATTAATTATATTATATTATATTAATTATATTATATTATATTATATTATACAAGTATTAATTCTAACTATAATTATATATAATATATTATATATATATATAGTATATAATATATATACTATATTGTATAATTATTGTAGTTAAAATTATTACATATAATACATAATAATATATATACAATATATATAATAATTATATTATTATAATTATTATATATGTAATTATAGATTAATTGTTATTGTTGTTATACTATTATTATAAATATTATTATATAATGTTACTTAATATAATAATAATAATGATAACTATGATAATATTATTATAGTAATATATATTATATAAATAATATATAATATGATAATATAACAACAACAACAACAACAATAATAATACAACAATACAATAGTAGTAACAATAACAATAACAATAATAATATAACATTATATTATATTATATTATATTATATTATATTTAATATAATTATATTAAATTATATAATTTAATATAATTATAATATATAATTATATAATATAATTATAACATATAATTATATAATATAATTATATATTATAATATAATTATATTATAATTAATATTATATATAATATATAACATTATATATAATAATTATATATTATATAATAATATATAATAATATAATAATATAATATTATTATATAATAATATATAATAATACCTAACAATTAACATAATAATAATAATAATAATAATAATAATAATAATAATAATAATAATAATAATAATAATAATTATTATTATTATTATTATTATTATTACCACCAGCCCTGACAGTCTGAGCGGGCAGGGCTGTGTGAGGAGGTGGCCAGGGGGTGCTCAGCCTGTCGCCGTGGCCCTGCAGGGCGGCCAGACCGCGCTGATGCTGGGGGTGAGCCACGACAGGGACGACATGGTGCGGGCCCTGCTGGCCTGCCAGGCCGACGTCAACCTGCAGGACGAGGAGGGCACCACGGCGCTGATGGTGGCCTGTCGCCAGGGCAACGCCGACATCGTCAGGCTGCTGCTGGCCCAGCCCGGCTGCCTGGTCACGCTGACCGACAAGGTGAGGCTCCGCAAGCCCTGCGCCAGGGGGGAAGGCTCAGGAGCGGCCGCTCTGCTCAGCCGGGGCTTCTCTTGGGCAGGGGGTGGCAGTGGCTCCTGCCAAGGGGCCGTGAGGGATGGCTGCACAGGGAGCAGGGGGACGCGGACAGTCCCAGACGTGACAGACGCTGGAAGGAGGCCCAGGGTCCTCCCAGGGAGCTCAGTCAGGAGGTGGGACAGAGCTGGGGCTGAGGACCAACAGCCTGCAAGGGCCCCATCCAGGAGGCAAACGTGGAGGCAAGCTCCATCCAGGGGAAAACCAGGAGCCCAAGATCCATCCAAAGTACAAGGATAGGGCTGAGGTCCATCCAGGAGACCTGGCTCAAGACCAGCATCTCGTGTTCCAGGCAGCAATCCCCCAGGGGTGGGTTTGAAGTGAAGAAGTGAGATTTCAGTCCGTTTTCTGATCAGGGCATCGCTTTTAGGAGGGTACCCCAGTTTTGGTGCTGCTGTGCCATGGATGGGGTGGCTGTGACAGCCATAGGCTGGGCAGGAGCATTGGTATAACCCTAAAAATACCCAGATGAAATCCTGGGCATGTGCAATCAGCAGAGCTTCAGCTCCAAGGACTTATCAACAATCAACTCCTCCCTGAGAACAGAGCCTCTCCATGGGGATGTTTGGGATGGAGATGGGTGGAAATTCCTCCTGCTGAGCCACAGGGCTGCGTTTGGAATTATGGAACTGTTTTCTAATTAAACTACAATTTTATCTGAGACATGCAGGAGGGCACCGGGGCCGGGCAGAGGCACAGCTGGGCTGCGTTTGGTGTGGCTGAGGCCCAAAGGGGGGGTTTGGGATGGTGACTCACTGCAAGGCGGGGAGGATTGGAGGGAGGGAAGGTTTGGTGACGGAGCAGGGATTCATTCTGGCCGTGCTGTCTCACCTCTGTGTCCTGCAGGGCGGGAACTCGGCGCTGTCGCTGGCCCACGGGGACGTCGCCGCGCTCCTGCGAGCCCACATCGAGCTCAGCCCGTCCCTCCCGGTGTGAGCCCGGCACGGGGAGCTGGGAGCCACCACTCGTCCCGGAGGTCACAGGGCAGGAACCTCCCTGCACCATCTGAATAATGCTCCCTGTGCCTCATTCTCCTCATTCATCCCACTCGCAGCCCTGATCTGCGCCCAGTGCCACAAACAACTCCAGACTCTCCTGTCCGCTCCTCCCGGGGGAGATTTGGCAGGTGAGCACCCAAAACGAATGAGAAAAGCACATTAGAGCAGCAATACTTAGTCTTTTGTAACCTGAGGTTATGGGTGTCCTTTTAGTCGACTGCTTAACTGTATCTCATTTAACTTGTAAGTTTGTGTCCTAATATTTATTATCAGCTCTTCTCTAAGTAGCGGCAGGCAGCGATTACTCAGTGTATGTAACAACAAACACAAGCTGGATGGATTATGGAAAGCATAAAATCCTATTTATGTTTGCTTATGCGGGTCTGATGTAAGAATTAAAAATTAATGCTCTAGGAAAATATTTGAGTATGCCAGACCCAAACACGCAGACATTGTTTTGCCTGGATTTGGAATTACCATATGGCTGTTATTTTTCCCTAATTAAGTTTGAGCTAACGGGGAAGTGCAGCCCATTGACAGGCTCTGCATCATGGTGGGGTGGGGCAGGGCATTCCAAGCACTGGAAGATCCCAGCAGATTCCCATCCCAGGGTGTGGTAACGTTGTCCAAGAGCTCCGTGGAGTGGCTTTGCTGGCAGATGCCTTTTGGAGCAGCGTTTGCTCCTTGCATTGCCTCTGCTCAATTTTAATATTCCCAAACTCCTCCTGTAAAGCCAAGCCGTGATTTAGGTGCTGGAATTGGGTCTCCCCCAGAATCACCTCAAGTCAGGGTTTTTTCTTCAATCCCTCTGCTTCTGACAGAGAGGGAGGCAGGGCTCAGGCCCCACTTTGCCAAGCATCCTTGTTCTGCTGCATCAGGACCCAGTGGATGCTCTCCCTTGGCTTTGGTGGAACAAACCCAGATCTCCCTGATTAGCTAATTACTCCTTTTTTTGTAAGCAGAAGTAAATTCTGGACCACTCTGATTGTTGTTCAGTCAGTTCACATCCTGACAAAATGTCTCTTGAGCTGCCTTGTGCCCCCATCCTTGCAGGGAGGGGAGAACAGCCCTGACCTCTGTTTTCCATGGAAAATCTGCCATCTGCTCAATTTTCTTTCCTTTCTTCACATTTTCAGTCCAGAGCATTCACTATCTCAAACTTCTATCTGCCTTTATTATTTTTTTTAATCTATAACCCAAAATGCCTCCTTTATGTACAAATAAAATACATTAAACCTTTCTTTCCCTGTGTGTGTTCCTGTCCCCATGGCCGTGGCTTTTCTGGGGTGACTTCCCACACCTGCACAGCACCAAACCAGCTATTTTTGAGGTTTTTCTTCAGATCAGTGACACTACCCCACATTCCCAGGGGGGTCCCTGCACAGATGTGACAAGGTGGGAAAGTTTTTGCAGGAATTCCCCCGACTTGTGTACAAAAGCCAGCACAGGCACCTCTGCCAGGCCTAACTGCAAACAAAAAGAGCCACAGCACTGTTTTTGCACAGTTTTCACTGAGTTTTTTTCCCTGACAGCTCTGGATCCACACTTGCAGAGAGGAATTTCCCTGCTGCTTCCCTGAGGAAGGTGGAAGTTCCAATTTCAGCAGAAAAAATGTGGGAGATTTTCTGCTAATCATGGGGTTGGCTTTGGGAAGTGCCTGCCTCCCCCTGCTTTGGGGACAGGGAACTTCATTTTGGGCTGTGCTGCAGCTCTGCAGGGAGGCACCACAGAGTTTTCTGCCTTTCCCTGCCCCCTCCAATGCCCCTTTCCCTCCTGTTCCCATCCCTGCAGCCCAGGCTGGTTAACTGCATCCCCAGGATGTTGATTTTCATCCCTGTGCCTCATAATTCCTCTTTGCCCTTCAAACCATCTCCCCAGGGAGGAGCAGCTCCTCTGCTCCTGTGGACCCTGAGGGATCAGGGATGGGTCGATGCTGCCCCTGGCATCTCCCAGTGCCCAAAATTCCTGCTGTCAAAGTACCAGGCTGCACAAAAAAAAAATCATCTGTGGGATCTCAGTGCCACAAAGAGCCAGAGCCAGCCTTAATTTATATATTCCAATATCACTGTAGAGATCAAACTAAATATAGGCAAGGAGGAACACACCCCCAGTGCGAGCACTGCGCAGGACAAATGGAGACAATTAAGTCACAGCAAGGAAAGGAATTAATCTAATGATCTTCACAGGCTCAGCATCCAGCAGCCCATCAGCTATGAGGGGAAAGAATGACGAGGAGCTCGGCTGAACACGATTTTTCCACTCTCCTTATGGGCATTTCCAGTGTGTCCCTTTCTTTTGCTGCACGGAGAGGAGAGGGGACTCTGAGGGTCTCATCTGAAGCACCTCAGTGGTCAGGCAAAACCACTTTGCTCAGCCTTGACAGGGTGAGAGAGCTGGGGATGGAGAAGAGAAGGCTTCAGGGAGAGCTCAGAGCTCCTTGCAGTGCCTAAAGGGGCTCCAGGAGAGCTGGAGAGGGACTGGGGACAAGGGACAGGACACAGGGAATGGCTTCCCACTGCCAGAGGGCAGGGACAGATCAGAGGTCAGGGATAAATTCTCTGAGGGTGGGCAGGCCCTGGCACAGGGTGCCCAGAGAAGCTGATCCCTGGAAGTGTCCCAGGCCAGGCTGGAACAACCTGGGATAGTAGAAAGTGTCCCTGCCCATGGCAGGGGGATGGAGCTGGATGATCTTCCAAGGTCCCTTCCAGCCCAAACCATTCCAGGATCCATCCAAAGGAAAACATCTCTTGAGATGATTATCGGCCAGAACCTGCCCATCAGCAGCTTGGACAGTGTCAGTGCAGCAGCTCTCAGCAGAATGTAATGTTCTTAGAGGAAACAAAAGTCCCAGCAGCAAAGGCAGATTTCTTTCTGCAGGGGCAGTGCTCTGACTGCTCCTCTGCTTTGGGGTCTGTGGGCCAAGCTGGCCCCTGTTCTGTCCCCACAGCTTGGTGTGGAAGGGCCAACCTGCCCTGTTTTTTTCAGGATGGAAGGCAGTTATCAGCAGGAGTGAGATGGGCCCTGATTCCCTTTCCTAGAAACCTCCTGTCACTGCACCCAGGTGTGTCCTCTTTGCAGCAACCCCCTGCTCATAGGGAAAGGGCCAGCTCACAGTTTGGGGGTTTGTCCTTCCTGGGCTGAGAAATCCTCAGAGCGTCCCTGGCGGGGGCAGCTCCTCTGGCTGGGCCTCCAGCCCTGCAAGAAGGCTGCAGAAATGCAATATTTTGTCAACTGCTCCATCTAGTGCCATTTCAGCAGAAAAAGCACGCAGAGCACAACGCTCAGAGCCCTGCTGGGGCCTGGGCAGCTTTCCCTGCCTGGGCTCTGGAGTGGCTCCCCGAGGATGTGCCAGCACCCAGCCCTGCTCCAGTGCTTACCTTGCAGCCCCAGAACCAGGAATCTTGACCCTGTTTTTCTCATATCCTTCTCTAAATGAGATTATAAACCTTTATGTGGAAACATCTGCCCTGGAAAACATCCCTCCTGAGCTCTTTAACTGCTCAGGAATCCCTTAGGTTGGGTCAGGCTTGGAGCAACCTGGGGAAGTGGAAGGTGTCCCTGTCTGTGGCAGGGGGTGCAATGGGATGAGCTTTAAGGTCAGTCCCAACCCAAACCATTCTGGGATCCTAAATAAAGAGGGAATAAGGAGTTTATGCTACCACTGCATATTTTCCCTTTTTGTGCAGGAATTGGGAGTAAACTCTGCTTCACCCCCACCAGCCTTGGGAAGGCAGCAGAGCCCTCAGAGCCCACCTGGAAAAGGCTAAAAGCAAAGTCAGGGTGACCCTTGTTCCTTTTCCATTTGGGATGCTGCAGAACACAGGTCCCTCTGATTTGCTGCCATCCTAGGAGGTGCAGCTACCACAGGAAGGAGCATTTTGGGGAACAAACCCCACTAAGAAGGGTAACAATGACCGTGGCAGTGTTTAACCAGGACATCAAACCAGATATCCAGACATGTGACCCTGTGGGGAAAGATGATAATGGAATTATGCATCCACGCTCAGCACAACTGTAAAAATGGATGTTTTATACACGTGTGACACTAAATTAATTCACTCCAGTGCTTTCAGGCAGAGGGACATTAACTGCTCCACCCTGGCATAATCACTTTACCCCCACAGGCTCTATGGATGTCACACTTCCAGGGTGGTAATTGCCATAGGATTAATTACAGGGAATTTAGAGGCATTACAATGATTCCTCATCAGCAGGACAATGAGGTAGAGCCCCTCACCCCTCCAGGCTGACCTGCTGGCCCCACCAGCCCAGCCAACCACATCATAACCTGGTTATGAGTTGGCCAAGAAATGCCAAGAGCCCTGAGATGGCTCCTGGTGCTGCCACTGCCCAGAGCAGGTTATTCCATGTCTCTCCAGGTGAGGAAGCTGATGGAAGGACTGTGAACAGCACATGGCCCTTCTAAAGTAAAGGCTCTGCCCCCCGAGTCCTCAAACCAAGGCAGGAGAACCCTTAGGACAAGAGGAAACAGAGGAAAAGTTTTGCCAGAGGTGGTTCAAACTGGATATCAGGGCAACACCTCAGGCATCAGCTTTCAACACTGACTTAAATTAAAATACAGAATAAAACAAATGCACAACTACTTATGCAACCGAGCTTTATTTAGAACCTTTGAAGTCATAAAACGTCTCATTTTACTGATCTACGTAAACATACAATCAGGAGGTTTAATTGCTTCTTCCCTTGCGCAGAAATAAAGTTTTAAACAAACCAGAACACCCCCACCCAGACAAGCGTGATGCAAACTGAATTCTCTGCCTTGGCCCTGCACGTGGAGCGTGGTCACTGGTTTATCAATTAGTTGCAATATAATTTTTTTTTTTTTTTTGGCAGTAATATATTCGAACACACAAAGTGCAAATTACAAGAAGCAGAAAATGTTCTCTCTCCTTCTGAGCAACGAGAAGTGCAAAATGTCTCAGCCCATAAATTCTATTATTTATGTCTATGAACTGCGTGTGCATCACAGGCTAATAAATAGCCGTGTACAACTTCATTGATTAAATGTGGCAACATCTCAGGGTCAGAATGCAATGGCTATTAAGAACACAGGACGGAAGAATCATTCCCTTTGGTTGATAAATTCCACACACTGCTGCTGAGGGTACCTCCTCACACCTCACCATGAACTCCTGCATGCCTCAGATACTTGTGCAACCAAAGCAGTTTGTTAGGAATTCTCCAGTTTTTGTTTTACATCTGGAGATATTCCTGTGCGTCTGCCATCAGGATTCCACTCACACCTCACTTGGCAAATCAAACAGGACACTGGGAATCCACTGAAAATGAGAAGTCTCTTCCAGGCACTATTAAGGGAATACCCACCAATGGTTCCAGCAGGCTAAATGCACTTTGTGATTACCTAAAGTTATGGAAAACTTTCCAAGGAAATAAGGAAAACCCTTTTCCATGAGAACTTATCACAGCATTCCTCTCTCAATGTAGTTCACCTTGCTTCAGGACTGGTTCCTGTATGTAAAATGGGAAAAAATTCCACTAAATGACACAGAACAGCTGTACCTTTAACATCTCCCTGCACTGCTCAGTTATTATACTGCAGATTTTCAACCTTCTTTCCATTTAATTCCTGGAATTTTTCACACAAAATGAGCAGCCAATTCTGACCCCGCCCCCCATTTCATTTCTCCCGGCTACATCAGCATTACAAATTATGCCAAATAGTTCCAAATCAGACTGGGCTGCTTCCTTCAAACCCCCTCCTGCTCCTCTGGATAGAAAGATTAACCCCCAATGCCTTGCACTGCCAGGAATCTGCCAAATTCGTCTGCTAAATCACCAAGGCCACACTCACGTAATCACTGCTTGATGGCTGGGACAGGGAATGCAGTTGGGAAGTTTTGGCTGAACGTTCCTGCACCCCACTTCCAGAGTGGGACTGGCCCAGAGCCTTGGGAAGGCTCCTTGTGGGCTTCAGACCCCAAAAAACTGGCTGGGGGATTCAACTGAGCTGGAGGGGGTTGAGGAACCTCATCCCAGACTGCTGCACCTGGCTGTGGGAGATGATCCCAGCACTGCCTGGTAGTGCCTGGTGTTACCCAAAATTGACTCTGGCAGCCCCAAGAGAGGAGCATCCTCCATGATCCATGAAAGCCTCTTCCTGCACGACCTGATCTTGGGCAGACTCTTGGAAATGTACATCAGTTTGGTGCTTAGGATGAACTCCATCGAGCCGGAGGGACTGCTCACCATCATTCCTAGAATTACAGGATCACATTCCCAAAGCAAACTTTTTGTCTTCATTAAAGTTTCAGGATGAACAATTATGCTGCAGCTTGGCACGACAACAACTGCCTTTGTATGCGACATGCCTAGCATAGATCAGCACATTTCTTCTTAAAAAATATAATTAGAATAGAATGAGCTACGCTGTTGTTGTTCATGCTGCCTAAATATCTGAAAAGGCTCAAACATTTTAAAAGCCTAAAAAAATAAATTTCCCTCTCCCCTCGTTTATTTTTCATGCTAAAGGCTGCAAATTGACACATCACAGTAATTACCTCTGACTAACTTCCACAGACCTACCCAAAGAGATAAACATGAGAAGTTCACATTTGACTATCAGACTTACTGTGCCGAGCACAAATAATTTCCCAGAGGAGAATTTGATATTTCATCATTTGGAACAGTGGTAATTTAATTACATTGCTAATGTTTTCTGGCATACTTGAAAGAACAATTAGCATAAGTAAATCATGAGTGAGATGACAAGTCACTCGGCATTTATTTCTGCTCCTCAGATGAGATCAGCTGATGATCTGAATTCTCTTTTGTGTGCGAACTGATTCCAGGTTCAGCAGTCGCAACCGGGGTTCAGACCAGCGGGGACAACTCGACGCGTTAAATAAAGCACAGCGAGTCTTGTCCTTTGAAGTCCCTTAATTAAAACTTGTCCAGAGGAACCTCCGAAGCCACCAGAAGTCGTGGAGGGCGGGGAGAAAGGCTGAGAAAACGTGGGAGGCTGAATGAAGCTGGAGATGCGCGCTGCCGCGCCCGGCGGCGGCGGGAACGCCGATCCAGGCCCTGCTGGGGGCTGGGCAGTGTTTGACAGCTCTACTGATGGCCTAAAATAACTCAGTTGGTCTCAGGACAGCACTGTCAGGGTCACCGTCCCCCTCTGGCGCTTCAGGATGGCCACGGCCTGATCGTGGGTGACGCCTTCCAGGGCCTCCCCGTTGACGGCCACGATCTGGTCCCCGCGCTTCAGCCGTCCGTCGTCGGCCGCCGCGCCCTGCAACGGCAAACCGGGGCTCAGCGGGGCACCCCCAGGCTCCTGCAGCCCGGAATGCTGCCTGGAATGAGGGATGGAGCTCTGGGAATCCCTCGTGGCCAGGAGAAATGGCAGCGCTGAGCTCCCCCTGAGCGCCGCCGCCCGTCGCTCCCCACCCTGCCAGGGTACATGCCCAGGAAGACAGAGTTGGCTCTTCCCTGCTAAAAGGCCTGGGTAGAGACTGGTTCTGGATTTTATGCTCGTGGAGAGGCTTGTTACAGCAGCATTTAAATGTACTCCATGCCTCACGGCTGAGAAAGAGCTGAGGAAGTGGGGAGGGAAAGGGAACCAACCTGGGCACTGCCCCCAGCCCCAGGCAGAGATGAAGAAATGGCCTCGGGTTGTTTAGGTTGAACATCAGGATAATTTTGTTCACCAAAAGATGCCAAGCATTGGAGCAGACTGCCCAGTGGAGTCCCCATCCTTGGAGGGATTTAAAAGCCATGTAGATGTGGCACTTGGGGACATTGGTTGGCAGTGCTGGGGGCATGGCTGGACTCGGTGATCTCAGAGGGTTTTTCCAGCCTAAAAAGTTCTGTGACAGTTCTGAAAGCTTCCCGAGAGCTTTAGAAATGACTCCTCTCCTCCAGATGTGTCAGGGAAGTTCTGTTACCTAAATCCCAAGCCCTGCCTGCCCAGAGGTTGGCTCACAGTGTCTCTTTCTGCCCCACCAGTGACTGCAGGAACTTCAGGTTCCATTTAGGATTTCTCAGTCATGCTCACATCTAGAAACTTGTAACCCTAAGCACCACTTAAAAGGCACAATATTTTAGTAATTTCAAATTGTAAAAATACCAGATGCTTGTGGTTTGAGCCCCAGCAGAATAGCCACAGCAGGAGATATGGCTCCTCCTTTACCTTCAGACAAAGTGTTCTCAGCTACATCACCCACCCTGCCACAAGTGACACAGGGCACAAGGCAAGCAGCTGCATGTGACAGACTTCACAATTATTTCATGGAAAGTATCCCTAATTCCCACTGTTTTTTTTCCCTCCCCTTCCATTTCCACAACTCCCCTCATGTGGCCATGCCTGACACGTCTTGCTGGCTCATTTTTGGGGATGGGTGGGAAAAGGGGCATATCTCCCTCCTGTAATTTGCTGTATTAGGACTCTTCCCCAGCCTCACAGGCTGGAGCTCTCTGTACCTGGCAGGGACCCCCAATCCCCCCAGACACTCAGGGCTGGGACCAGAGATGGGCTAATTCCTGGTTTTTCATCAGGATACAGCATCTCTGCAATTTCCTCACTCCTGCAGAGTGGGAGAAAAAGATGCCTTCAATACCTCCTGTAAATCTCTTGGAGATAAGGCAGTTTTCTATTGGAGATTTACAGATAGAAAACTGCCTTATAAATATTTTAATGTACAAACCCAAGTTTCCCAAGTACACAGAGTGATTTTGCTGAGACAAAGTGTCTTGTTTCAGGCATCAGTAATATGAAATATAAACTGAGAAGCCAGCTATGAGTTCTGGGTCCACTAACTCACAGCAACCTACTCAGACATTACATTTTGCTTTCTGCTACATAATATATTAACCAAGCCCAATCTTAGGTTTATTTTTAAAGATAATACAGAAAAAAAAGGGGGAGAAAGCGAAAAATAAAAGATACCTTGGCAAATATAGTCTTGACATAAATGGGCAGGTCTCCATGGGGACTTCCATACCCCCCTACAATACTAAATCCCAGTCCATCAGAGCCTTTCTCCAAAGTAATAATCTTAGGTTGAGGTGCTCTGAAAACACAATAAATATCACTTAGATAAGCAATGTCTGTCTCTGGGGACTTTGTGCAGAAGGAACACTCACACAGACATTTATCTATCATGATTTTTCACACAGTCACAAACCATGACCCTTGCACTGGAACATTCCTGCAAAGCCCAGAGTTCAAAGGCTTCTCTGTGTGCTCCAGCTCCTCAAGTGGAAAAAAAATTATTTTTAAGTATTGTGTTATACCCACATGCCTGTGCTCATAACTCCAGAGCTCATTAGTTGGAACCTGAACTCTTCAGGGTTTTTTTCTGCCTACACTGAGCAAAGGAAGATTTTTTTCTTTTTTTTTGTGGAATTTAGACCACTCATATGAATTTATCCATCTCAAATTTGAAATTAGTAATTTCTACATGTGTAGAAAGAACTGCTGGGGACAGAAGGTGGTCAGGTGTTGGCACAGCTGCCCAGGGCAGTGGTGGAGTCCCCAGCCCTGTGTGGATGTGGCACTTGGGGACATGGGTCAGTGGTGGCCTTGGCAGTTGGACTCGATGATCTGAGAGGGCTTTTCCAGCCTAAACTATTCCATGATTCTGTGAAAACAATTTGGCATCTTCCACCTATCTAAAGGTGCAGCCCAAGCCGAGTAACATCTATGCATTTTTTAGGACATACCTAATTCTGCTTCATATTTTCACATCCAAATTTCCCTGCTGCTTTGATATGGAAAAAAAAATACAAATCCTTTTGTAAAGCAAGCAGTTCTCCTTTGGGAGCAGCAATAAAACCAGTATCTCACATTTTAAGACCACAGAATGCAGCACAAATAGCTCAACTTTTACACTCAACCCTCCTGAGGTAGGGCAGCAACTTCTTAAAATAAATAGAATGAACCACAGAATAAAAATGAAGAACATAATAAAAATGATGAGCTGAAATGGAGAATAAATTAATTTCAAAAGGGTAACTGGGATGCTACAATGTGAAAATCACATGATGGAGAATGATGCATGGCAGGGTTGGACCTCCAACTTCCATCACCACACACACAAGTGCTGCAAGCAGGAATGATTTTAACTGGATTTTTTTTTTTGACTCATAAAGCCATAAAGATTGAAAAGACGAAGTCCTGGGACATTTTTTGGAAGGTGTTTTTAACACCTCTGGCATCAGTCTGCCAATAGCAAATTATTTCAAATTGCGATGATCAGAACTCCTTCCAGACAAGGAAGCCAATGGACAAGGACAGAAACACCACGTCAGACAACATTAAGGAAGAAAAGGGATACTTTTTTTCCTTAAAAAGCACCCAGAAACAGTGATTTGAAACACATTTTGTGCTTATTTACTCAAGCAATTTCTGTCAGCAGGCGAAGACAGACACAAGCCCACCATCAGCCTGGGGAAGGTCACGGAGCTTTCGTTTTAAAGGTGATGGAAAAGTAGAGAGAGAAGCAGTGGGAGGGACCTCCTTGCACCCTTTCCTGAGCCCAGAAATGCACCCCAGCTCTGCAGGAGAGCAGGAACTTACTCAGGATCCTCGGCGGGATGCTCGGAGGGCAGGTTCAGGCTGCAGCCTGTGGACATGCTCTCCAGCTGGCTGGCAATGGCACTGATGTTGGTGTCAGCCACCACCTGGGCAACAGGCATGCAAGGAAATACAGTTTGGAAAATCAGCTGTTGGCTTTTTTCCCCAAGCAGGCTTTAAAGCCAAGTCCCACCCTCTTGAATCTCCACTCGTTCCCCACTTTCAGGTTAAGAGCAGACACCTTTCTGGGGGTTCAATGCAGATTTTGCTCTGAAGCTTTCTCTTGCCCTCACAAGACCATCACTTGGGCTCTGAGCAAAGGGGAAGAGTCTTTCTGGGTAATCCACAGAAAAAGGTTGCTTTTCCAAGGAAAGAGAGCCAACACAAGGGCTCCAGGATTGGTCTTGAAAGAAACCACCATAACCTTTAAGAGAACACCAAGATCCAATGGACTATTGGGCAGAAACCCTGAAATGCCTCAGACTGGTTTGCTTGATGAGCAGGGAACAAATTAATCCTTGGTTTTGACTTCTCTGAATTCTTAGCATGAAAACAAACTGGTTCAACTTCCCAGTTCTGGGTCCTCTATTATTCTGAAAACAGCCTGAATGATGCTCTGAGGGCTGGAGCACCTTTCTATGGAAAAGGTTTCTCTGGAAAGGTTTCTTTCTCTAGGCTGGGAGAGCTGGAGGGGCTCACCTGGAGAAGAGGAGACTCCAGGGAGAGCTCAGAGCCCCTTCCAGTGTCCAAATGGACTCCAGGAGAGCTGGAGAGGGACTTGGGACAAGGGATGGAGGGACAGGACACAGGGAATGGCTTCCACTGCCAGAGGGCAGGGAGAGATGGGATACTGGGAAGGAATTCCTTCTGTGAGATTAGTGAGGGCCCTGGAATTAACTTTATTTTTCATTCATTGATGCTGATTTTTTATTCCCTCTTTTTTTTTTCTGGAATATTTTCAAAGAAACCACCATGAAGTGGTCTGAAGTATTTACAGCTGAAAGGACATCAATTTCCCAACAAGCACACGCTGTGGTTATCCCCTAACTCCATCTCCCTCTGAGGAGATATTCTTCTCTGCTTGACATTTACTGCAGCATAGGAGTTCAGCTCAGACACAGTGAAAAACAGCCAGGAAGCACAATTCCAATATTTCCTCTAGCTATGGCCTTATTTTATCAAAGTGAGCAGGTACTTCTTCCACTCGTTGCTGTGAACTTGGCTTTAAGGAAAACTTCCCTTTTCGAAGAAAGAAATTTGTTCTATAAATCCGTTTTAAATGAGTGCTCGCAATTCTTCCACAGCAATATTTCCCTCTTCCCCAGTCATCTGGAGCCAAGAGGGTGATGGAGCCAGGAGGTTTCCATACAAATTTTGCACCCCAGGACTCGGGTTCCAGGATGCCCCGAAGGAAGGGGGTCCAGCAGATGAGAACAGCACCTGGCTCAGCCAGCAGAGACCCCACCAAGGTTCCCTTCCTGTGGCATCAGAGTAAGGAATTCCAGCCAGGATTTGTCATGGTTTTTTTTTTGTTGTTGTTCGATAAAACGAGAGTAAAACCAACTCTATATTCAAAAATCTTCAGCTGGCAGCAAGAACGTATCAGAGTTCAACAACCTTGTAAAAAAGCTCCCCCTTATCTCATTACTACACCTGCAGAAAAGAAATTAAATTAAAGCAAGGCATCAAAACAGCTGAGAGGGATGATTGTTCCCCTGAGACCTTAATCTCCCATTTGCAAACAGCATTTGCAAACTCCTTCCCAGGACGTTCCCATAATAAGCCTTTCCACCCCACTGAACACAATTATCTGACCTTTCAGAGCAGTTTGCCACGAAGTGGGCTACCCTGATAATAAACAGAATTACCTAATGGCACATCAGTCACGATGATCACAGCGATAGGGCTGCTCCTTTTGGATTGTTTTGGTAAAAAAAAAAAAAGGGCAGTTTGGTGGTGGAGAGGTACCTGTGGTTGGTGGGGAAGGGAACCATCACCACGCTTTGACACCACTCCAGGTGTTAAAATACAGCACCCCACCTTCCTAGAGCAGATTTTTGATAGAGGAAAACAGACTCTATTCTATCCCAATAAACCTCTATCATCTGTAAACAGCATCAAGCTCATTTTATTGAGACAGAATGCTCAGAAGGAGAAAAACAGCCAACTGACAAACCCAAAGGCACTTCCAGAAGCAGCTCTTTAACCCAGTGGCATTTCTAGAAGAACCTCTTTGTTTGTGTGAGCGACCCAGTGCCAGAGTGCCCCATCAGGAATATTTTTAAATCCATCAAGAGGTGCAATACTGAGCTGTATTACAGCTTTCAAGATGAGCAATTTTGGGTTCTGCAGCAAGCTTTCATTTTCTATTCAGGGAACACTGTTGACACGAAAAGTGAAATTACTCAACGTTAGTAACAATATGATAACTATAATTTAACAGAGAATCCTCAGCTGGTGTAAATCTGTGTGTTTCCTCTGACTTCAATGGAACTACACAAAACACCATCTGCTCTGGAACTGGCTCATCACTTACTGGGTCAGCAGTTCATGGATAGACAAAGCAAAGAATGAGCAAGTCTCAAACTAAGTTTATTATCATTTCATTGCCTCTTTTTTCTTCCCCCCACCCTCCCCGTTTTTTATAGTCACATTTGTGTCATAATACAAGCAAGAAGCTTGCAAAAATCCCTCAGGATGAGTTCCAATCCAAAATGCTGTGATGATAAAGAGAGTTAAGAGTAGATTTTAGTGGTGCCTTCAGCTTGTTTTCCAATTGTTGCAATAATTCTGCAAACGAGTAGAATTTTGAATTCCAACTGGCAAGTATTTTCTCCATTTCTCTGTGTAAACATAAAAATAAACTATGCACCAACACAGTGGCAGGCAGCAATTAGAAGCAATGTGGCAGAAGATGTCCCTTTTAGCTACCAGAGAAACACAGCAGTGACAGCACTGTTTTCTCTCTTCACTGTTTTTATCCTTTACCTGATGAATAATCAGTTCCAGGCAGCACTGTCTTAGTGATGATGCCATCATTTTTCCTGCATTCTGCTAGAAGTTCTTTCAAGGACAAGGAAACCACCCTGTGGGTCCGTGTCTCATTACATCACTAGCACATTTTCTTGTTCCTAGTTAACTTCCAATTACAAAAAAAAAAAAAAAACCCACAACTTGGAAGCTTGTTGATTTATCACGTGTGGCAACAAGTGATTTTGTTCCCTTTGTTATGCTTTTATAAAACCACGCTCACCGCCCATGTCAATGGCAATAAAGAATTTTTGAATGGAAATGATTTCTTGCTCTCCTTCTGTGTAATTCCCACCAGCAAAGCACCCTGCAATTCTGTGATGCCTTATGCCAGGGATGCTCAGGTTTTTTTTTTTTTCCCCTTCTTGAATGCCATTTATCTACCCTGCTGCAGCTGCATGTTCAATTTATCACCATACCTGCAGGATAATGCTCCCATAAGCATTCTTTAGTAGATTAACTGCATCTGCATGAGACAGCCCATCCAAGGGTTGCCCATTAATGCTGACAATCCGATCTCCAACCTGAAAGTACAACAGTAATGGAAAATTACCAGCATTAGGGAAAATTAAAATTAAGAATGCTTAAAATTCCTCGTGAACTTGGCACTGCACAGTCATGCTTCTCTTTTGCGGGATTCCTTTTGTGAGGATTCTGCACTGCCAGTGATCATTTCCCACTCTTTTTTTAACATTAACAATATGATCAGAGAAACAAAGATGGGTTGTATTTTACTCTTTCTATTTGCAAGCAGAGAGGGAGGGAGATTTTTCACTGCTGTCCTCCCATCCAGAAAGGATTCATTTGTGTCTGAATGTGCAGACAAGTTCATATTCTTCCAGACCGTGTAAGCACATGCTGGATGTTGTACAGGAGAGAAGGAACTTCTGATATTAATCCAATTAACCTGGATGATTTCTTCTTCCTACACACAAAAATGATCTCGACCCTGCCATTGTTTAATTCCATTAGAGACAAGGCATGAGTGTAGCAGCATGTCCTAAGGAATCTCATGGGCCAAAGCACGTGGATCTGCATAATAAATTCTTTTCAATCCTCATGATTCCTTGAAACTCTCTCCAAAACTGGAAGTGTTCACCATGGCCAAGCCTGGAAACCCACATGTGCTGTGGGTCTGACACAAGTGCCTTATTTTGCTGTTTATTTACAGGGGCCATAAGATCAAACAACTCTCACTTCTGATCTGGTTTCTACCTGGTTGGAGCTCTAAATGATGCCCAGTCCAGAGTTCCCAAAATATCTGTGGTTTCCAGAGGGTTTCTTGCTGCCCTGCCTGGGTCTGGATGAACACAGACACCACACGACCACTGCAAATGCATTTAAGTTCTTTCTCTTTACATCACTTTTTCAATATGGGCAGCAATTGCCAAGATGGGAAGAGAAAGGAAGATTTGGGTTTTTTTGGGGTGGGTTTTTTTTGTTGTTTTGAATTTATATAAATAGAGGCAGAGCAGTCTGTGAGAGATTATCAGGGACAGCAGATGCAGAAGTGTTTGAGGCTTCAAGGGACACGTGGGAGATGAAACAGGAAATATTGAGGGCCCCTGTACTCACTCTGAGCCTTTGTGTCCGAGCAGCCACTCCGCTGGCCTGGATCATGGCAATGAAGATGGGAATGTCTCCCAAGGGACTGCCCTTCCCTCCTGCTATGCTGACACCCAGGGCATCATTTGGGCCCTGGAACACAGCAAAACCAAACATCTGCAGCAGGGGCAACTGGCAGAGTTCAGGGTATGGCAATAACTGACTGCTTTGATTGGCGCCACAGGGAGAAAATGGGTTTGACACACACATCTCCTCACCCAAAGCACAGGCACACATCCAACACCCGAGTGCAAACACAAATCATGCAGCTTGACTTGTGAGAAATGCTGCAAAGATGAACAACTTCAGTGGAAGGAGTGGGCTTTATGAATGGGTAGAAAACAACTCACTGACCCTTGTTATCTCCACAGTCCTCGGGCCCATATCGGCTCCTACTAATAAAGAAACAAACAATTAGCTTCTGTAATTAAGAGATAATATAATTAAGAGATAACACTGTCAGGTGACAACAGTCCCTTGCTGCCTAGGCAGAGTTATCACCAGGCAGGAGTGGAGCCTTCCTGTGCCAAGGCAGGCAGTGCTGCTCATGTGAGGAGGAGGAGGAGGAGGAAGGATGAATACGGTGTAATCCCTGCGGCTCCGGTGTCACCATGACTCCCATTGTATCCCAGCCACAATCTGTGGAGCAGCAGCACTCTGCCAGCCTGGAGAACAGCCCTGTTGTGCCTCCACTCAATTAAAGATTGGCTTATTATCCCTAAATCACAGCGTCCTTGCACAAAGGGCTCTGGGAATGGTGCAAGTTCCAGGGATCTCCTCTTCCTGTTTGTGCTGTGTTGGTAAATAATGGACAGGCAGGAAGTCAGGCTGGTGTGTATCCTGTCATAGGGTGTGGAAAAGTACTCAAAATACTGGGAAAGGGGAGGGAAAAGGGAAGGAAAAGGGGAAGGAAAAGGGGAAAGAAAAGGGGAAGGGAATAAGAATGAGGGGAAGGAAATAAAGGTGAATGGGAAAGGAAAAGGGGAAGAGGAAAAAAAGGAACAAGGAAAAGAGATGGGGGAAAGTGGGAAAGGGGGAAGGGAAGAGAGGAAAGGAGAATGGAAAGTAAAGGAAAAAGGCACAGAGAGACTTCAGAGGCATTGTTCAAAACTGCAACTTTTTCAGCCCAGCAAGCTGATGGTGTAGTCAGGTCCTGAGTTCTGCTACACCCACCCCTAATTGTTTCAGCTTTAATGAAACTATTTTAAGAGCCTTGCAGAAGGCTGGCAGAGTAAATCTCTTCCAAAATTCCACGATTCTTACCCCCCAAAAACCAGCACTCCCCACATCCACACAGGTGTGCCTGGGCAGGAGGACCAGGACAGCTGAGGTCTGTGGCACTGGGAAGCCCAGCCCTGGGGACCCCAAATCAGGGTCAGGAAATGCCCAGAGCTGCAGGGCCTGCCCAGACAGCACAAGGAAGGATGCCCAAAAGCCACCAGACTCCTGCAGTGCCTGCAAACCAGCAGAAGAAATGTCTTCTCCTCCTGCCCATGGTCAGATGTGAGCAGAGATTCCCAATTCCTGGAGGCACTCCCCCCAGGCTGCTGCAGGTTGTGGATTTTTAACGCTCTCTAAACCTGCAAATTGCAAACTGGGCATTGTGACTTTCTCATTACAGAACACCCCTTTATGCACTCAAGAGCAACAAAGATATAAATGAAGTGGTGGCAGCTTTATTCCCTGAGAAAACTGTTCCTAATGCGAGAACCATGCCTGGGCTAAGCCTCTGACAAGGGCATGGGGGAATAGCAGGGCACAGGAATTCTGCTCTTAAAACAGAGGGGCCATTACTCCTCCAGCAGACAAAGAAATAATGTCATCTTCTGGGAAGTGTTCGGGTCTTAAAAACATCCGTGGGGCGTCTTCGGGGAGGCTGGGCAGGAAAGCCAGATTTGAGTGTTCAGTTTGGCTTTTAAAGCAGCCTGGATATGAAGCAAATCACACTCAGCTGTTCTGACAGCCACCCAGTTTGTACCTGAGTTCCTCTGGGATGTGTCTGCTGAGGATCTTTTTGTGCTGACAAAGTTCTGCAGGGTGGAGAGGACGGGAGCGAGCGCGGGGTGGAAGTGGCTGTGGACACTCTGCTGGCTCGCCTGGAGGTAAAAAAGAAAAGAAAAAAAACCCCGTGAGTCAAACCCAAAAGTGAACTTTAAACCAGTCCTTGTGGCAGATGGGTGCAGCTGTGCTCTGTGCCAGCCACACTGGAAATGCCACATTGGCCACGCAAGTGCAAACCCCTCTGGGAGGGGAAACCGACCAAAATCTCCCCGTGGAGGTGAAGTCACCATCCCTGGAGGGATTTAACAGATGTGTGGACGTGGCACTAAGGACAGGGGTTAATGGTGGGCTTGGCAGTGCTGGGGAATGGTTGGATTTGATGGACTCGGAGGGGTTTTCCAACCTCAGTGATCCTGTGGTGCTGCTCACAGTACTACAGACTGTATTCCACACTTATGGGTTGCTCAGGTCAGCTTTAGAAGGTGTTCCCCCCCTCTCAGCTGCTCCCAGGGTGTCTCCACACCTCAGGAGAAGGGGAACTGATGAGCACCTTCCCTGTGATGCCCCTGCATGCACGAGCACCCAGGAGGACAAAGAGCTGCTCTCTCACATGAAGGGGGGATAACAGGGACACCCATCCTGTCACCTGGCAGGAATCTTTGCTGTTTTAGCTGAAGACACTGCAATTGCCCCTGCTCCTTCCATCTGCCCAAGAGCCTCCTCTCATTTCCAGAAGAACAAGGGAGCTGACACAGGAGAGCCTCCAAAGGGAGAAGTTTGCTCCTGCTGCCCTTTTCATTTCTCTCTTTTTCCCTCTCTCCTTTTCTGGCTTTTATCTTTGATGCCTTGTGCAGGCTGCCCTAGAGCAGAGGCTGGGCAGAGTCACAGAATAAAGCAGGGATTTATGAAAAGGATCTCCTCCATGGATCCACCTTGGGCAGCACCAGAGCCCAGCCAGGGCTGCAGCCAAGAGGAACCAAAATGGTCCCAAAATGCACGAGCGCTCCCGGGGGCTCTCACTGGGATCAGCTCTGCTCCATTTGCACCTTGCAGTTCATTGTCCCATTCCAGCTTTAGCCCAGGCACTCCCATCCTGCTTGTTTTTCTCTCTCCAGCCCACGCTGTTTGTGCTCCTGGGCCTGAGCTTTGGGTCATTTGTCCTTGGTGCCCAGCTGGAGCAGGAATTGTTTTGTGTCCCTGCTCTGTGCAGAGAGCTCAGCATCCCCTGATGTGAAGCTCAGACCCACACACTAAAGCAGCTCAGAATGTGAAAATATAAAAGCCAAAACCTGAGGCATCATCTTCAGGCTCTGCCCCTCGAGGAAACCCAACCATCAATTTAGGAAGTGCATCTGAACAGGCTCCACTGAGGGCCAGACCTTTCCAACTGGGTTGCCTTGTCCAAAACAAAGATCTGCTCCATCCTTGTGCACACACAGCAGAGATTTCTCCCCCCAACTCATCAGCTCAAAAGCCCTGACACATTTATCCCACTGGCCAGTGTGCAGCTGTCAGTGACAAACACCAGGCACAGCAGAGTTTCCACCCCTGGGTGCCAATTCATGGCCCAGTTAACAACATTTGCAATGCATGTGAAAGAAATCCCTGTTTCCATTTCCACTGCTCCAGGGATGCAGTGGGCCCAGAAAAAAGCCAAGTGAGGACAAAAGGTCTGGATGCTCTTGGCCAGCACCTTCTAAAGCAGCGCTTGCAGTTGTGCAAATCACTCAAGCTGGTTTGCTGCATCATCTGCCAAGATTTTTATAATGCTTGGAAGGGTTTTGGTAAGAAACATTTATTCTGTTTTCAAAATCACCAAGTCACTTCGGAGCAGGGAGATGAAGGCTCTCAAACGACTCTGCATCAAGGAGATTAGGATTTCTTGTATTAAAAAAAGGGCAGGATTTACCAGGTTCCTGCAAAAGCCTCTTATGCTACAAAAAAATGGAGATGAAGTCATTGGATCTGAATTTTTACCTAGACCCACGTTAGATATTATGGCATTTTGCTTCCCTTTCAGCTTGAGCTTTACATGGTAAAACCAGGTGGGTAACTTTTAGCTGTCACTTTTTGATTACATTGCTCTTGCTAAGGCTTTATTTTGATACAATGGCCAAAACAAAATCTAATACCTGACTGCTGACTTAATGCAATCAGTGCAATTTCCCTCTGTTACTTCACTTGTCCTTGCCTGCTGCATGCACTGCAGATGTTTCTCCAAAGCCAGTATTTTTAAAGCCCAGCTGTTCCCACATGGCTTTAGCCCTTCCTGGCACCTCACCACCTCCAGCCAGCCAGGGCCACTGCTGGCCTTCAGGAAGTGAGGAAATCACACCATGCTGTGATAATTTTGGCACCTTTCTGGGGCTGTTCATGGACAGGCCTCTCACAGACCTCCTTAAAAACATTCCTGCTTTAACTCACATCTCCCCTAAGCCTCCTATGGCTCCTCCTCTCCGTTTCCAAAAAACAAACCCTTCTTTTAGCAGTGCTGAATCCCCTCATGTGCAGCTTCCCCATGGCAGAAAGGGGCCAAAGCCCCCCACAGCCTCACCCTGCTGTGATCCCCTCTTTTAGAGACATTGGCACCTTAAATAGAATGGCAAAGCAGTCGATTCTCAGAAGGAAAACCCATGAAGAAGAAGTTTTCTAAGTCACTGTGCCTTGTTTCTCTCCCCTGCAATCCTCCAGGTTTAACACCAAGAATTGGTGTCTGAGCAGATTGAGGGGCACAGGGAGAGGGGAAAGGCCCTGCTCTGATTGAAAAATGAATTGTTGTCCTCGCTTCAGGTAAAAAGCAAGTGAAGCAGGAAATTGCTCTGTGTTTTCTTGGAGAGGAAAGCAGCTCTCCTGTGGTTCTGCTGGAAGATAGGCAGAGATACAGTTTGGTTTCATTAGCTCGTTTTGATGGACAAAACAGCTGCAGAAAATACATTCAAACAATTTTTTCAAGTCTTCAAACCCAAAATTTCTGGGCATCATCACTTGAGAAAGATATTACAGATTTTTGGTGTGTCTTGGGAAGACAGTCCTTCAGCAATAAATACATTAACCAGCTCTTCAGCTCCATCAGCATTTCAGCTGCAGTTCAGCACAGAAAATTATGGGGATAAAATATTTTGTTTCCCACCCTCAGCAGTGTCTGTGGAAGGATGAGCTTCATGTGCACATCTGTGCACCATCCCCATGCTCTGCCCTCCACAGCTCCAGTTTAAACAGAGGAATTTGTCACTAACCTGACTGTTTTGGGATGTTTTCCGTGATGACAGCCATGACCCAGCTCGCAATCTCCCAAGCTCAAGATGCACCAGACCTTGGGCACACTTGGAAAAAACAAAAACAACCCACAATGTACAATTTAAGCAGACATATAATATTTCATGCTCTCCTGGAGAGAAATATGTTTATATTCAGCACCACAAGTCCGTGAAGAAAGCCACAAGGAATGCTCAAAACACAAACACTTGTATTTAGACAATACAAAAAGTGGATTTAGGCTTGTCCTGACGGTTTCTCCTGGTTGCTGAATTTAGTATGAATCTCCCCCTTGCAAACTGATGGCCAACTTACTCAGGAAAAAGAAACAAAAAGCCCCAAACTCTTTAGCAGACATTTGAAAAACCCTTCAGAGGCAAAATGCTGCAGAAAAGGGTGAATTTAACCCATATGGGTCCAACGTAACAAAATACCCTCGCACCACCAGTTCCCAATTCTTAAATAGGTAAACTTTTGGCAAGGTACCAACCCTGAATGGAAAAAGCAAGGAAATAATTAGTCTTTCCCCTGAAGGATGAAAGAAATCATGTGCAGAAACACTGGTGGGGATGGCAGGGGGAAAGCCCTGGGAGCAGATGCAGTTTGGAATGGAAATGGGTCTTCAGCATCCACTGATGGCCATCCCACCCCTGCCCTCTCCCCCAGCCCAACCAGCCATGGAAAAAGGCAACTTCTCCCAGAATTTCAGAGTGAAATCACTCCTGGAGGATGGGAAGCAGTGCAGGAACAGATTTAAGCTGTCATTTTATCCCTGCAGGTCAGTACAGCAAAGCCAAAGATTTATTTCAGTTCTGGTTTGTGTTGCCTCTCCTGTTTCCAAGTGTTTTTCTAACACATGAGATACACAGTTGCATTTTCAAATAAATGCCCAAATACTAAATATGCCTCTGTGTTCCTGCTTCCTATCATCCAATTCCTAGAAATACCCAGACTTTAAATGAACCTGCCAGTTATTTCAGATGAAATTCTTGTCTCGGTAATCAGCTGGAGCTGTCCTGTGTGTGGTAAATAGCACTTCAGGATAATTACCTTGCAGAGTGTCAGTAACTGCAATTCAATATCTCAAAATGTATTCTGTACTCACCTTAAGTATAGTGGCAACAGTCTCTTGTGAGGCATTTCTCATATCCTCCCCATTTACAGACAAAATCTGATCTCCTTGAATTAATCTTCCATCTAGGTCTGCAGCTCCTCCTTTAACAATGTCAGAGATAAACACTCCACTTCCATTTCTAACAATGCAAGAAGCATATGGCTAATTACACAATCCAATATTCTTTGGGAGACCAATTTAGATTACTTGCATTTAAGAGACACTAAAAGAAACCTGTGAGCAGAGGAAGAACCAGTTTTACACCTCATTCAGCTGTGTAAAAAATCAATGAATTTTAAAACCACAGCATGTTTTGCTAATATTTAATGCTGTCTTTCCCCTTGAACTGCTAGTTCTGACTGTAGGATACATAAAGATTTATGGAAAAAACCATTTATACGAATAGAAGTCTGAGGTTTAGTCTGTAATGGAGTTAAACTATCTCCTGATGGGACCTGGCAGGGTTAGGTTAAAAGTTGGACTCAATGATCTTGGTGGGCTTTTTCACCCTAAATGACTCTGTGATTCCGTGGTGTGAGCTGGTGCCAGGTGCAATGCCAAGATCTGGCATTTTTTTATCCTTCACCTGAAGCACACAACATTTCCTACCCTGAATTGTACCTGGGCACCATTTAACAAACTTCAGCAATTGGGCTCTTTCTAAGGAGGGGATCCCCACTCTGAAGGATCCAGGAGTAGCACAGGAAGTTCAGCACAGAAGCAAAGGGAGGAGGGCTGGAGACTGTGATTACCATCTGCAGGGTAATTTATATAATCTAAATTAATTACCCACCCCACAATCTGCTCACAACACCTGGGTTAAACACTGCCACCCAAAAACTGCTGCAGAAACTCTACTGACCGTAGGCAGTCAGGATAATGACACGGTGCTTTGTAATTGCAAAAGTAAATGATTTTTGGCAATACAGGATGGCAACTCCAACACTGAACAAGTGTCATGCCATAAATCTCTTTTAGCAAAGGAAGATTAAAACTATCAGTGCTCTGGTTTGAGTGATCTAACAGCAGTGGTTTAGAGATGTATCTGGAAAAAGTCACATTTTATTAGGCTGCTGTTACTTCCCACTGTATTGCTCTCTACAACTCCCTGACACGAGGGTGGAGCCAGGACAGGACAAGAGGAAAACAGCCTCAGGTTGTTCCAGGGGAGGTTTGGGTTGGACATCAGGAAGAATTTCTTCGTGCAAAGGGTGATCAGACATCGGCAGGGGCTGCCCAGGGAGGTTTGGAGTCCGCATCCCTGCAGGTGTCCAGGGAAGGACTGGAGGTGGCATTCAGAGCTGTCAAAGGCTGGAGTCGGTGACCTTGGAGGGCTTTTCCAGTCTCAGTGGCTCTGTACCTCAGGTTCTGCTCTGCAAACTGCTCTCTGCAGTGTGGCACAGTCCCCTGAACTGCTCAGGGTTTGGGTCTGACTCAGCCTCTCACCCTCCACTGGCCTCGGTCCCTTTGAACCGAGCATGAGCTCAATCTAACTCACAAATCCTTCTGCAAAGAGGTAGGGTAGGTTTATCCCCCAGTTTAGAAACCAGAAAAGCCATGGTTGGGGCTTCCAAAGCCCTGAGACACAGCTACCCTGATGAGCCCCCAGTTCTGCATGGGATTCCCTCTCTGTGCCCGGAGCTCTCCTGGGCAGCAACACCCTTCACTTCTCAGCCCTGCTCTGACACAGGAGCAGAGAAGCCAGAACCACGGCCCCATTCCATCCTGGAAGATATTTACATATAAAATTCTGCTCCTTATGGAGTTTTCCCCCTTTATTTCACATTCCATTTATTGGCTACAGTTGTTCATACATCAAAATCCCAAATATTTCCCATTGGAAGCGCTGTCACAACAGAGGCACTCTTACCGTTTCCCAGCTATGCTGAGCCCCAGTCCTCTGCCCGTTTTCTTTTGGATATCTACAGAGAAAATCTCCAAGTTTTCCTCATCCTTGTAGTGTGCCTCATTCCTATAAACCACCAGCTGCACCTTCTGGGGCGTCTGCCGGAGCGCAGTGATGGCTTCCTCGTGGCTGGCGCTGCGCAGATCGATCCCGTTCACCTGGAATAATCAGTGTTTGCTTTCCAAATGGCACGGATAAATGATCTTTTCATCACACCCTGCCCCTGGGTGACAGCACACATTTGTCAATTTGACACCCCTTGGCGCTCTAATTGAGCTTTCCCATTCCCAGAGGGCCGAGATCCTGGGTTTCCTATGGAGGGTGAGCTCGGAGCTTTGTGCCACTGCCTGCAGTAAATCCCAACAATCAGAACATTTGGGCTCGGAAGTTTTGGGTGTTCTTCCCTTCTTTTTAACCTCAAGCCTTTGGAACCTCAAGCAATGCTTCCTTCTCCAGCTACACAAAGTGGGATGTGCTCCTCTGAGCTCCCTGAGTATCTCAGTACTCAGATCCCTCCTCCCCCAGCTCCGTAACATCACCAAGATGAAAACAGAAGGAATCAGAAACACCAGAGAATAAATGGCCTCAGAGAATCCCAGCAAATAAATGTCCACAGAGAATCCCAGGCAGGATGTATTCAATGGTGGTTTTCCTTTTTTTCCCAATAGATGGCACACCAGACCGCTGCTGGAGCAGCCAGATACACTTCTCTTACCAAAACCTGAGGAGGTTTCAGCATTTTAGTAATGTCAGACAGAACAAGAAGTTCTGCTTAAATGTTCCATTAAAAAAAACCCTATTGGAACGTGAAACTTAATCTAATTTTGCCAAGCCTGATCCACAAGTGCCCTTTAAGGTGTTTGCCAATATTCTGTCAACTAAATCATCTTTTATTTCTTCATACCAAACCATATCAATACTTGGACGTTTTTGAAGTCTCTCTAGGAAGCAGCATGAACTGCAACAGAATAACCACAAATGTTAATCTACTTCCATGAGTTTTAAGGCAATGAAAAGATTTCTCAGAATTTCTAGATGTGCAAAGCTACAATCATATCTAATTTTACATTAAGATAATTAAGGCTAATCTTATTCTCTATATTCTTTTGTACCAACTCTCACACATTCATTTATAAGTGTATATTTTCCTTGACACAGGCATCTATGTGTGCTTTATCCCATTAATCTGAAACTAATTCGGTCATCTTTTTGATTAATTCAGCTTTTAAAAGCTGAAATAATAACAATATTATGGCTCACAAACATTAGCACTTTCCTGTTTGGCCAGAGAAGAATTAATTAACCTGCTCCATTCTTACCCCCTAATTATCGTGCTCTGTTAGTACCCCGTTATTTATAAAACCAAAACAACATTCAGCCTCAACGCTAACAAAAATATTTGCAGTGCAAGAGCTGTAAAGACAACTCCCCAAGTACCCCTTGCTATTTTCCTAACCCTACACACCGAGGCCTTAATGGCCATGCTGGGAATTTGTCCTGAGCTGACAGCAGAGCTGCAAAGCAGCTGCGCTGAACCCCTGCCTGACGCAAGTTTCATTTGCAGACCAACACTTCTCTCTTAACCCTTTCCCTCCACCTTCTCCCTGCTTGTCTGGGGGAAAAACACCACATTTATTCCCAGCAGCCATTCCCCAGCTGCGTGAAGTGTGGCCTGGGGGAGCTGGCAGGGATGCAGGGACGCTGGGAGGGATGCTGGGAGGGATGCTCACAGGGATGCTGTGGGGTGATGCTAACAGGGATACTGGCAGGGATGCTACAGCCACCTTCTCCTCCTCACCCCACGTTATCCCAGCTCAGTATTTGGATTTCAGGCAGAGCAGAGATACGGGAGCGGTGTTGGAAGCGCAGGCCTCCGAATGAAAGATTAAAGAGATGAATAATACTAAGCTATTGGACATGACAGCTGAACTATGTAATTCAAGAACTGCCTTGCTCAATTAAATTTAATGTATTCTCAATTTGTACCTTCAGTTTATATGAATATATAAGGAAATATGAATTTTTCAGGACGTTCTTAGTGACAGGAGGGAAGCCTCGAGAATGGAACCTATTCAACCTACAAGGGACTTCTGTTGAACTGAAAACAAGTCTCCACAACCAAACACAGACACAGAGAATGTAATTTACCTCTAGAATCTGATCACCAGCCCAAAGTCTGCCATCTCGGGCTGCTGCCCCTTCTTCATAAACTTCATGGATCACTATGGCATCCTGTGGGGAGAAGGCAGAGGCATGAACCCTGCTTCCCAAACACCCCCAAACTGGCCACCACCACCCACCCTACGCTCCTCACCAGCTCCACAGTTAAAAACACAGCACTCCAAGTCAGGAGAAGCAAGACTGTAACACAGATTTCTCAAATTTTCAGTATTCTGGGATAAGAAAGTGACTTCTGTAATCAAAAGCTGGTATAAAGGTACAAAGGATTTTGCTCTCCACTTCAGGGTAGTCTTGTCTTCTTCCATCATTTTTATGCATTGGCATCAGCAGCATGTGAACTCAGTGTGAACTGTAGTATTAATATAGTCTACTTTTAATGATATTATTTAAAACCAGATTCTTTGGAGCTATGAATATTTTTAGGGACTTGGCATAGACCTCAGCTTTGAGCAAGGGCTGAATGCCTTGTGGTAAATAGCACTGGTTAAATCTGTAAGAAATGAAATCCAGAAGAAAGGAACAATGGCAAATGTTAGTTTATTACTGAGGTTGGAAAATGTAGGCAGTGGCAGATGTAGCTTCAGGGAAGGTTTCAGTGATTTAATCTTATTGCCAGCAATAGATGTCCCCAAAGAAAAAGCATTACAAAGAACATACTGTTCTCTTGCTGGTGCTTTCCCTTTGCATTGTTCTGGTTTGTTTGTTTCTTTCTTTTTTTTTTTTTTCATTTTCCTTTAAAAAAAAATATAGGTGAGCATCCTGCTACAGTGCAGGATGGGATGCTCCTTTTTGTGTGCCAACCCTGCTCCTCTCCTCAGCAGCACCAGCAAACCTTCAGCCTCAGAGCTGAGCCTTAATTCCACACGTAGGTTCTGGATAACCCATTCTCAAACACCCCCTGCAGAACTGCTGTTGTGGAGCCTCTCACCAGCAGGACAAGCCAAAGAGGAGCTTTCCCACAGTGCTCCCAAGAAAAGCTGGTGAGGTTGGAGCATGGGAACCCTGCTGTGTGATGGAGCAGGGGCAGGGAGTTGCTGCTGGGGTGGGAAAAGGTCCCTCCAAGTTTGGAGAACACTCTTGGGTACATCTCTCATCACCAACTCACCCCTTGCCCGTGCTGCCCCATGATCCTTTCCCAGCACAGAAACAAAAAACAAAACAAAACTCCAATGCCCTTCAGGTAACACTCGGATCACAACACTGAGAGCACAATTCTCTTTCATTCCCAATACAGCTTATTTAATGATGGGGACTTGCTGGAGGCACAGCACCACTCCCACAGGTTCCCTCTGATCCATGGACACCAGTCCCTGAAAAAAGCCTGGGGGACTGCAAACACAAATGGATTACAGCTGACACAAGAGTTCCAGATGGGGGAAAAAGAGATTTCAATCTGCATAAATGAAGGGGAAACGCTATGAGCTGTGTACCAAGTAATTAAGAAAATCAAAAGAGTGGTTTGATTAAAAAATAAAATAAAATATAGATATATACACACACCCCTGGCAACTGCAGGTTTTTTTTTGTTGTTGTTGTTTTTTTTGGTTTTTTTTTTTGTTTTGTTTGTTTTTTTTTTTTTCAGTAACTGAAGCAACAAATACTAACAGAATAGAGCAACACAGGCACGTCCATCTTCTCCCTGTTGTGGGGTTTGGGTTGTTGTGGGGTTTTGGTTGGTTGGTTTGGGGCTGAGGTATTTTTCACCTTTGTTTTACAAATGATGGTGTTACTCCAAAGCAATGCAAGAGACTTTAGCCTGGGGGAAGTGGCCAATGCGAGAACACAAATATTGGCCAGCTTGTTAAGGCACATGATTCACCTGGGACACACCAGGGCAGTGGATGACCAGGAGGTTTGGCAGACAACTGGCAGTGTGGCCATGGAATAGCACACTGGGCACCTACAGAGGATGGCCAAATTAAACCTCTTCAGACTGGATTTAATCTCATATTTCCTCCCCTCTGAGCAAGGACCTTTCAATCACATTTCTCTAAGTTTGTTTCCCATCTGTGGCTGCTTTTAGAACATCCACCAACCTGGAGTTAGCAGCTTTTCCCAGCACTGCTTTATTAAATGTAAAGCTGCACATACCAAAGGCTCAGACCCAGGAACCACCAGAGTGCTATCAGTTTGGATAATCTGCATCATCTATTTGAAAAGGCAACACTTCAGCGTTACACTGTGGTTCCTGCATGTGTGAGAAGCCAGACCCAGGACTAAAAATACACATGGCATGAAAAGGTACATTCCTGCTCGCTCTCTGCCTACCCTGCAGAAGGAAACATCTCCTTGATCTGCCAAAACGCTGTTTTTCTTAAGCAGGGATTTTTTTTTTTTAAAGTAGTGTAGCTGAACCAGGCTTATCAAATAGATTTAAAACAGAACAGAGCAACGTGTCCACGATGCACTGTAAAGATTTCTAAATAGTCCATAGGCATAAATATCAGTTATAGTTTTCCTTAGCTTATGAACCATGGCAAACATATCTTTCCTCTGATGCTCCTGGGATCAGCTCAAAGTACTTAACCCAGAAGTAATTTTTTTTTCCACTGGATCCAGTGGGATCTGCATAAGACTCTGTTAGTTTTGATCATCCATGACAAATCACTAAAACCAAACTACTGAGGTGAGTGAGCATTTTTAATCATATCAATATTTTAAAGGAGTTTATGCAGTGATGAGATGTCATACTTGCCCCAAGCTGCAATGACTCTATCAACAGGCATGGATTGAAGCTGGAACACCCCTCTCAGTCCCTCAGAAAAAGCCCAGAATCTATCATGACTAAAATAACACATTTATTTGAAGGATAGCTTTGGGTTTCTGGACTTCTGCATCTCCTGTTCAAATTAAACGTGTGCTTGACATCAAAGCCTACGTAGCTCAAAATCAATCAATCAAGAGGGATGAAGAGAAAGTGGTGTCAATGTTCAGCTAGAGGTTGTGAATTCATGGTGGCTCTGGACAGATTTTCCCATCCCTCCCCACCTCCTTTCACCACCAGTTTCATACAGATTATGGCTCTCCATGGTGGAGCTTGGCAGAGTCACAAAAACTGTTCGTGCAGGAGGGGAAATAAAAACACTCCCGTATCAAGAACACACTTGTTTAAAAAAAGATACCCAGCTTCTGAAAGCACATACTTCATAAAGTTTACAAATCCATTCAACAAACTGGGGCTTTAATCTTTGTATATTTTGACAGAGAACAGTCTGGGACCATTACACAAATGTGGAATTAATGCAGAGCTGAGCAGTTCTTGCCCGGGACTGAAGGATGCCGAATATGAGCCGGGCCATGCAAACTGTGTTTCTCCATGCTAAACAAAGTCCACGCTGGCAGGTGTAAACTGAGACTGTCCAACCATGAAAATACTGAAAAAAAGACAGATGTGAAGGGAATTTCTCTGCTACTGCTGAGGTTACCATCCTGGGCTCAGATATGTTGGTGCTGAAGGGCCTGCAGCCCAAGGAAATGAAGCTGAATGCACTGACACGGCACTGCATGGCCACAAAAATCACCTGCAAGCCAGAATGGGCTCCCAAACATGGCAAAAGCACAGCTGGTTGGGATATGATGTGCCCCAAACCTGTTAAGAAGCACAAATGGTCACCAAACCTACCACAAAGAGAAGGTATTTTGTAGGGTTCAGGCTGGAGCTGTGGGACAGGCACAACCCTCACCAGCAGAGTATTGAGAATTTCACTGTGCCTGCACAGCTGTGGAGCAAAGGGAAGGCACAGGAGTGAGAAAGTGAGGGTTTGGCTGTGGAAGTAAAGGCAGAGAAGCAGGAGAAGCTCATGGAGCCTCTTGGTCAAAGAGCGAGGTTGGTGGAGAGTGAACAATGAACAGTGAGGGCAAGGTGCCTGACAGAAATTAGCACCCACCTCTGGAAAATAAAGCTGGTACCACGTGCACAGCATGATCTGCACTGCACTGCCCTTCATCTGGGGAGCGGAAGAGCCCTGAACTCCCAGGGAGCTGGATCTCAGCTCCTGCCCCAGGCTGTGGATATTTTTCTGCTTGATTTGTAACGATGCAGAGACCCGTGAGGGGAAGAATATCACACTCAGCCCACAGCAAAGGGCACAAACAGACACGTTAACTCTGAGAATTAAATTCAGTCAGATTGGCAGCTTAATCTTTGTATCTTAAATGTCAAGAACTGCTATGGCAGAGACCCCAGGCAAGGACCACAGAGCACTGCCCTGACTGAGCCTTTTGGGAGGAAGGTGGTGAAGTCAGCATCCTATTCAGGAAAATCACTGACCAAGTGATCCTTAAAAGGCTGCAGGACCATAAACCATGGTGAGAAAGCCTCACAAGCTGCTGGCTTTAGGCTTGGGCTGCTCACATGTTTCCTGGAAGTTTACAGCTCTCTCCAGCGTTTCTTTTCTACTGTGCAGCTGTTTTTCAGCAGGACAAGAAGCAGCTTTCAACTGAAAAGCCACAAAAACAGTCCCCAGGCTGTTACTGGGAATGCTGGGAATAGAGGGTGAGGGAGGACCAGGACACAAGACATGCAGGAGTCCCAAATATTACGTGCCAAGGGTATTTTGATGGAGTTGCCTCCCCTGTGATAAAGGTGGATCAGGGTGCAAAAGGGGTGATTTCAGAAGAAGTGGAGCAGAGAAATCTCCATATTCCTGGTGTTGCCTGGATTTGGCAAGGAAGGAGGTCCAGATTGTGGTAAAATCTTCCTGCACAGCCCTGCACTACTGCAAGTGCTACTGCTTGAACTGAGCTGAACTCTGAGCTTGTCTTTGTCGAGCTGTTTCAGTCCACGAGCTCCAGCCATTACCTGGGCAGGACCAAAGGAACCTGGCAGAGGGAAGGTGAACCACTCCCCACTGAGGACTGCAACAGCCAGCACAGAACCACTGGGAATGAGCCCTACCACCAACCATAACCACAAATCTGGTGTAGGGAATGAAGCTTTCTGCATGGATCAGAGCACTTTTCCTGAGGAAGACAAAAAGTAAACTACATAAAAAACCACGCCCTGGAAAAGATGTTTTTTTTTCTGATTTAGTTGACAAGTTGTGTTTTCCCAAGCTAACATTACACATTTCCAACTGATTTCCTACAAAGCTACAAATGTTACACTAAATTAGCATTATTAAGGGTAATAACAACTGCAAGGGGTTTTGCTGAGTGCAGCATCAGGGATTTATCTCTTTCCCAGGGCAAGCACAATACTGTTAGTTATTTCCTTTTCAACCTCTACAATATTTTGTCCAGAGTAGTAAAATTGTAAAAATTTCATTTTTACAGCCTGGTTCCCAGATAAAAGCAGAAATCAACTGGTTGCACAGTGAGTTTCACTGGAGAATTAACCCCATGCAGGAACCTCTCAGTAGTTAAAATAAACTCAGCTGCCGGTTACTTGCAGGCAGAGGAAATGACAACAGTTACAATCTCTGATCTTCCATTTGCAGATCCAAATGGAATCTCCAAGATAACTTTTCAGCAAGGGAGGGTGAAGGTCAAGCCCAAGCAAGTCACTTGGACATCTCAGAGGGGTTTATCTCATGCAAATGCCTCCTCCTGGCAGGGTTTTGCCATTGCTGGCGTGCACAAACCATTAGCAGGCACCCCAAATCCTAAGGCAAACACTGCTGCAGTAAAACAGGCTGCAGAATGTAAAAATCTATTACTGTGTTAATGCAGAAATGCCTCACATTGCACGAGACCCAGAGACTGCCCTGCTCAAGGTCAAAACAAAAGGTCTGTTTCCCATTTAAGAACAAGCCCTTGCAAGAGGTGGTGTTCACTTGCCAACTTTCATAAAAAAGATTAATCCACAATATCAATATGAATATAATTTTTCATACTAAAATACAGATTTATTTTAAGGAAGTGGATAGTATTTGTATTACATTTTATAGGCCCCTATAGTTACATCTGGTCCTTATTTATTTAAATTTTATTCAGCTTGCATAATATTTTTGCTTACAGTTATATTCTCTAAGATCAGAAAAGCTAAAACCTGAAAATTCAATGGCACTATTCATTAACATTCCTTCGCTCTGCAGTCATAGACATTTGCAAGCTCTCCTTTGATTCTGAAATAATAAAACTAAGGTAATAAGATGTTTAGTGTAAAAATATATGACTTAAGTCAGAATGATAGAAAGAGCTATGTTCCTGTGAATCACATGCCAAAGCAAACCAAAGTTTTTAAAAAAGTATACATGCTCATTTTAGAGGGAATAATAAAACACAGAATGACATATTAAAACCTTAACTCTCTCACTCTCATTATTTTATTAAGTTACAAAAAAAAAAAAAAAAAAAAAGAGAGAGTTTGCAGTGCACAGAGCATAGCACAGGTTATAAAGAATGCATGAGGTCCTGGATGTGTGTGACACAGGAAGCCAAAAGCCAGGGGTTTCACCCAGCAGCAGCCAGGAGGATCCTCCTGAAGCCCATCCTGACAGGTCCTGCTGCTTTTGTACATTGTTAGCCTAAATTTTATGGTTGATTTACATTCCTGGAAGACAGCAGCTCCTTCAAGCAAGGCCCTACCATCAGCTAAACCCTTGCCAAAGACCCATCAAAGACATGATTTGCAAAACTTACTGCCCTAATTCCCTTTTGTGACAACTCATGTACAAAGCAGCTTGGGTTTGTCATGCTCCTGCGAGCCAGCGTCCTCCTGGAATGATGATGAATCCACCAACTCCATTTCAGCATTATCCACGCAGGAGTCAAAGCCATCCCTCACAATTTCAAGCTAACTGCATTTACCACCCTGTCATTAAACTGCCTTCTGGTTTATGGATGTGGGCAAGGGTTTAGGGGTTTAGGAGGGATTGCATTTTTGCCTCTCCCAACCGCAGGCTCTCCCTCTGCGATACCTGAGCCACGATTAAAAACTCAGGGCTGCCATTCCCCTTTTTCCATTCCATTGTTCCATCCACTGTGTGGGGGATTTAACAGCAGCAGCAGCAGCATCCACAGCCCACAGATTGCTGGAACCTCCCCAGAGGCCAATATCCCCCTTCTCATTTGTAGTTACAAGGTGAGCACATTTCACCAGAACACGCTCAGTCCTAGCTGCACTGCATGTCTGCCTGAGCAATCACTCAGACGTTGTCTGACTACCCCTGATAAAGACATTTTTTGCCTGGATTTAAACATAGCTGAAGTGGGGAGGGTGGGATGAAAGCTCAGCCAAGGGAGAACCTGCTCAGTGACGCAGGAGTCCCAGAGCCCTCGTGCTCAGGTAGGTCCTCACTGCTGACAGACTGCAGCAGGGCACAAAGCTGAGCTCTAGGCTCGGCTTTGGAGCAGGAACAGCCTGGTTTTGGCAGCATGGAGCCCTCACAGGGTAATTAGCCCTTACAGGGTAATTATCCCTCGCAGCTCCAGGGGCAAACACCGGGGCTTGAACAGCTGCAGCTTCAAGTCACAGTTTTCCTGATTATTCCCTTGCCCTTCCTCAACAGATGGGGTTTATTCAAGGGATGACTCACCTGGACTGACAGAATGAATCTAAATATTCTTCTGTCAAACTGCATCCCACCCTCAGGAAGCTCCCCAGAAAAGCCTCTGGGCTTACCCAGGTGATCAGGGAAGATTTTTGATCCCCAGCTCCAGAGTTACCAGCTCTCACCAACTCCTGTTAGCTGAGCACAGAAATATTCTGTTATTTTTGGTTTTCCAATTCCCTGGCTTTGTGGATCACTTTATTTTACAGATGGAGTACCTTAACGTTTGTTAATTGCCTTAAAAATGCTTTTTATTAAAGTCAGCTGAAAGCAAAAGTACAAGAAGAAAATTCACCACATTCAAAGCAGACAACCCAGCATAAAAAATCCTGCCCAAGAGGCTTGATGTTGTTTACAACAAAAAACACACAGCACAAAGTATATTTTTCTTCCTTTCTGCATAAGGCTGAGATAATGACCACCCCCTACTCCACCTCCAGAGAGCCCTAAGTCACAGACCCTGCAATCTTCTTTTACATCAGAGGTGCCCCTTCAGCAATTAGCTGCCGTGATTTCCAGCCCCAGCTGAGCCTCTGAGCCCTCGTCCCTCCCAGGTTCTCTAACCCTGCATGGAGGAACATCCCCAAAACAGCCTTGAAACTGCTGAATGCCCTCTGGCATGTCTGAGTGTCTCAATCTCCCAGGCAGCAAAGCCAGAGTCAATAACCACCAGTAATCAACTCGACCCTCACTAAATTATTCAGCTGGCAGCAGAGCAGTGCCCCCACCCTGCAAAGAAAATGTTTGTAGCTTAGAGCAGTGCCTCTTCCACGTGCTGCCAGGAAATCAAATCCCTGAAAATTCACTATCCTGGATGACAGAAATTCATTGCAAGTTGTTAACTGGGCAGCTTTCACCCACTCTGGGGTGATAATGGGCTGGGGTTTCAGAGAATCATGGGGTGGTTTGGGCTGGGAGGGACCTGAGAGCCCATCTCATTCCATCTCCTTCCATGGGACACTTTCCACTAGGCCAGGCTGATCTAAGCCTTGCTCAGCACCCACAGCCTCTCTGGACAAAGCCCTCATCCCATCTGGATGAGTACAATTTAAAACAATTCCTTGATGCCCTGTTCTCTGAGGATTTAGGATGAAAATCTCCTGGCTGTCCTGGGGAGCCTCAAACTTCATTTTGGGGATGTTTCTAAAAAACATTTCTTTTTATTATTTTTTTTCCCTGTTTTAAATTCCCACTCTGGGGTTATTTTTACAAGTTTGATTGGACTACAACCAAAAAAAAAAAAATAAAATTCACAAACTGAAAGCCCTGTGCTTCAGCCAGCTCCACTCTGCACTTTAATTGCTTTAAAGCAGAGGCCATGTGTTGTGCTCTCTCAGGGGTACGTGGGAAGGTGAAATGAAAGTGAGTGAAGAAAAAAACCACTTTATAAAAAATCAGCACTTAGAGAGAAATGAAATAGAAGTGCTCCAGAGCAGTCTGAAGATCAACAACATGAAGACAACTCCCAAGGACAAGCCTTCCTTGGCCGTGCCTTTCCTGCAAGCACATCTTTCCTGCTCCCCAAGCACAGAGCCCCAGCCCTGGTTTATAATACATCACTGGAAAGGGTTTGCAGTTTGAGGGGATGGACATCTCCTCACCAAAAAACATTTCACAGGGGTTAAGACATCACTTTCCAACCTCCTGAACAAATTAACCTCCCTGCTCATGGGCTGTATTTTTCAAGTCTCTACTTGGTGATTCCTGATGAGATTCCAAGGTTATGACTTAAAAGTTGCACTCTATATTTCATTTCGAAGCAGCCTGTCCCTGGCTGCCAGATTTATTATTCCAAAAGCTGGGCCTTGTACATCTTGTGCTCCAGGAGGATATAAAATATTCTGAGAGAGCTTTCCCATCCCATGTGAGCTGCTGTTGAGTACCCTCAGCTCAGCATTTTTAGCTCAAGAACATCTTGGTACAAGATGGGTGAGGCCCTTACAGGCTTGCCATGTCCATTTTAGACTTGACACGTTCTGAGCAGCATTCCAGGCTTCCCCCATGCTGACAAATTCCTCCTGAGATCCCAGGAGCTGGGCTTCATGTCCTTCAGGGGCTTGTAGGCACTTCTGCTCTAGCCAATTACAGGTCATCCTAATTTCTCTGCACTGCACCAAACAGTGAATCTTGGACACAAAATTTCTGCCACACGAGACCTCCAGGGCTGATGAACTCCTTTGATCTTGCCTTTTTTAAAATACAAAAGATGTCCATCTGTGTAACTGAGTTAAAACCAAATGACAGAGAGCAAGACACATCCATCACTCAGCTCCACGGAGCTGTTTTGTTTTATTTTCTCTCTAAGCCATGAAACTCAGAAAGACAGAAAGTTTCCAACAGCCCTGAGCAGTATTTGCTTTTACTCCTCATTATGTCACGTGAACTTCGTTTCAACTCTTTACAAAAGGTTTTCTGACTCCAGGAAAAAAAGAAAAAAAAAAAAAAAAAAAAAAAAAGAAGGCATCAAAGTAATTTGGAGAAGATCAGAAGACAGAAAAATGGGAGGTTCCCTGCCCATGGCAGGGGGTTGCAAGTGGAGGATCTTTAAGGTTTCCAACCCAAACTCTTCCAGGATTCTGTGATCCCACCAGCTGTGGCCACAGCCCTGAGCTCCTGCCTTGAGGAGAAGGGGCTGTTCTGGAGCAGGAAGTTATGGAGATTCCCAGAGAGGGTCTGTGCACATGGCAAATGATCAGGTTAGGCTGTGGTTTCCCAAAAGCACCTTGTTTCCTATGAAACACCATTTCTTGCCTTTCAATGAGCAGATTCAGAATTATGAGAAGAAACAGGGACTCATTTTGGGTAAGTCCTGTAAGCTGAGGATCTGAAAAGTGGGGAGCTGGACCTCCCTCCCTTCATGGCTTGTTACTGCACTCCAGTGCATAGACTTTTAAAATCAGCTCCTAGGAGGACACTTTAATGAATAAACTAATGAAAGCATAATACTTAACGAAAACCATTTACTCAATTTAAAGAATAAAACCCTTTGCATTTTTCTCATCTGCTCTATATAGCAGTTATTTACAATTTTCATTTATTTATATTAAAATCTCATTAAAGACACACACCATATTGCATCTGACAGACTGCCATGTATTATTTCCAAATTCCAGCTAAATGAAAAAGCAGGGAGATGACTAACACCGAGCAACTTATTTGAATTTACTCAACACTGAGGAGCTTGACAAAAAAAAGGGGACTGGGGACAAAACTGTGCATGGCTGGAAAGAGTGAAAACTGACCCAGCTCCATCTCCATGGGAAACAGAGCGATTCATCCCAGCTCCACAAAACTGGAGACTGGGATAAATGGGACCAAAACCTGAACTTTTTCCAATTTCAGCTTTAATGCTGCAAAAGATCCAGCCCACACTCTGCAAAACAAAAATTTCTTTTTCCTTTTGACTTCCTTTCTTATTTCCTTTCAATTTTTTCCTTTTTTTTTTTTTTTTCCCACCCTAGAAGAAGACTGCTACATTGCAACTGTCTGTACCTGCTGACACTTTGATGCCTAATGATGCACCACTGTGATATTTTGGGGAAAAGCTGCATGTACCAGAGCAGTTCCACTGCCTGAAGAGTCTCTGTGTCAGGGAATTCAGGAGAACCCAGCAAAGACACTTCTGCAACAGAGACTTGTTTACTGAAAGGACTGAATTTGCCATTTAAAAAAACCCAATCTGGCTTCTCTTACACTGTAGCAAAGCATCCCTCAAATGGGAAGTGGAGAGGAGACAGCAAGAACAGAGGCAGAGAAGGGTTTATGGGGCTTAGCATCACTAATTTGCTGAGCTCATGCTTGAACTGATACATTTTAATTCATCTGAAGATAATTTTTTTTTAAAAACCAGCCTATCCAGCAGTCAGATTAAGCCAAAAGACACAGAAAGCAATAAAAGATTACCTTTGGTTTACCTCTGTTCTGCAAGGGCTTTTGCTGGCAGGCAGATAAATCACAGTTTGTTTAAACAGCTACTGAGCATTTCTGCTCTCAAGACAGAGGTGTTATCCTTGCTGAGACAGCTCTACCTCTGCAACATTAATTTCTAGTCCAGCCATTCCAACTCCTGATTCACAATGGTTAAATAAAAAGAAAACACATTTGCAACCTCTGACCACAGCAGGAAAACTACTGAAACACAAACAATTTAAGCAGGAGCATCATCTGATCTGACACAAGGCAAAATTGCCAGTCTTTTACTGGAGGTTATGGTTGGCTCATCCTCCCTGTCTTCAACAATTTATTAGAGCAATTACCTATGAAGGGCATTATTATTTTCCATGTTTTCCCTGTCTGCAGCAAACATTTATTTTAACAGAAACTCACCAGGGGAGTGTCTTTGCCCCCGACGATGCTGAGCCCGAGGCCTGAGCGACCCTTGGAGATCTCTATGGTCATCTCCTGCCCTGGAACTATGGGACAAGTGGCTGGATCCACAGGCAGTGGAGGTGGGAAGACACCTGAGAACATCAAAAGGGCAAGAAACAAGTCACACAAAACAATAAGAAAATGAGAACCACCAAAGGAATGGTGCGACAACAGCTAATTAAGCTTTTTTTTTGCTCTTCTCCTCCATAAAATTGAACTAGAGGGCCACTCTGAATCACTTCTGAAGTCTCTAAACCAGAGTGACTTGAGTCCTGGGAATAAACGCTGCCAGTAAAAGCCTGTGAGGTCATCTAATTCAGTTTTAACCTCTACAATTCAGATCATGATGGAAAGGGGTGTTCCTTTCAGGACAGGTAAAGCCATATTCCAGCACCATGGAATGAACAGCATGTCCCAGATTGTATCTCCTTCTATTTCAATCAAAACCAAGATCATCTTTGTATGTGAAAGTCAAGAAAAACAATTGAAGACACCTCCAAGCTCTCAAAAATTGTGACAGGAGAGAAAAATACAAACACATTATGAAATAACGGAATAGGTCACTGGACGTTGAAAGAAACCAAACTTCAGCAGAAGTTATCTGGAAAAGAAAATGCAAACACCCATTTTGGGTTAGGGTGCTAAAAAACACACAATATTGTGGCAAAATCACTGGTTCCTACCACGGCTGGTGACTTCTGCCTCTGGAGAAAGGTAAGGAGGTGCTGGCTCCAGGGGTGCCTCCTGGGAGCTCACTGGGGCTTTCGTGGAAGATTTGGGCTGCTTGATCTGGTGGAGGACCTAAGAGCAAAGCAGAAGCAAATCACTTGTCAGTCACTGGGATGTGGTGAGGTCACTGTCATCAGCTGCTGATTATTGTGCCTCATTAAATCCTCCAAATCAATAGAAGGAAAACAAGCAATTTCCACACATTTAGAGAGGAGCCAGTCCATTTTTTACTTCTCCACCAATAAAATTATTTTAATGCCGTCCCAGTTAATCCTTTTCCCCCATGAATCACTCAACCTTCAACCAAATCAAGCCCTCAGAACCCTCCCTTGCTGGTTAACATGAAGACACAAACATTTTCCTGAACACACATACATTTTCTGGGAGCTGCTCCTCTGTCTCCTGCTCATCTGCCACCACTGGTGTGTCAGCTTTACATTTCACATCCTAAAAAGTCAAAAAAAAAAAAAAAAAAAGAGCAAAGTGTATTGAAAATGTCTCATTAGCTTCAATAAAATAGCCTCCAAAACTCAGAGTGATGATTCTAGAGAAATCCAGTGATGTTTTGGAGGGACAGGACACAGGGAATGGCTTCCAGAGGGCAGGGCTGGATGGGATGTTGGGCAGGAATTGTTCCCAGGGAGGGTGGGCAGCCCTGGCACAGGGTGCCCAGAGCAGCTGGGGCTGCCCCTGCATCCTGGCAGTGTCCAAGGCCAGGTTGGAGCACCCTGGGACAGTGGAAGGTGTCCCTGTCATGGCAGGGGTGACACGGGATGGAATTTAAGGTCCCTCCCAACCCAAACCAGTCTGGGATTCCAGGATTTCTCCATGTAAATCCATTTGTACCACCAAGTAAAGCTGAAGCCCAAAACTTACAAAGAGGCAAAGCTGCTGTGAGCACAGGGAGTATCAGGAGTTATTAAAATCCCACCCCTCAGCTCTGAGGGCATGCAGTGCACAGCAGGGATTTTTGGGGGTTGTTCCAGAACTGCAGGAAGCTCTGGAATGACTGGGACAGCAATTCCCAAGCTTTGTGTAGGGACCCCTCAGTGCCCACAGCAGGAAGAGGTTCCAAGTCATCTGCTCTCTCCTCCCCCTCCTTTTTTGGCTCTCCTAAATAAAGCAACTGCTTAAAATGCATCCTCCAGCCTCATTAAAAAGATCTCCAACAATGGTACTTCAATCACTGGCTCCACTTGTAGCCTAATTTATTTCTCTACCTTTGTAATACATGAAAATATATTTTTATCTCCTACTTTTACAACTGCTTCCAGACAGGTACAGTGCCTTCCCTTGTTAGTTCTTCACTAAACCTGGGCCACTTTGATCCAAGTAAGAGTTATTTTTCTTATCCCATATGAAAAACCCCTGATCAACAGCCTAGTCTGCAGAAAAACTAAGTACCAAATTCCAAAGACTACCCCAAACCTTTTTCAAATATTCAAAAGTCACTCTGCATCTCAGAAAGAATTTCTAATTAAGATGACAATTTCTACATTAAAGAAAAGTAAACAGAATTGTAGGCAACTCAGCTTGGAACTACTGGCCTTGTTTGCTGGTGTTTTATTATGGTAAAAGATCCCAACCCCCACAGGATCTTTTTTTTTTCCCCCTTGAATTTTTCTCCAATCTTGCTGTAACTCTACAACTGCAACTATTATCCAAAAGGGTAACAGGAAAAAAAGATAAAGGGGTGATCTCATTGTATTATCAGAGGTGTCAGGGGAGGAATGGAAGACTGCTTTGTCATTTTCTGAGAGATTGTTTTAATGAGCAATGAAAAATTACTTCATACTTCCCTTTTTCATTGTGATGTGTGACTAAAATCTGAAGCTTCATCTTGCACCACAAGAAAGCACCAGGCACCACCTTTACATCTCCCTGATCTTTTAACTGAGGCTGTGCTAGAGGTACCTGAGCAAAATGAGCACCAAATAAACTCAGCATTTGTCAAAAGCCTACAGCCCCACTGGTTTAATCAAATTCAACCCCCTCAACTCCATCCAAAAGCACTTTTACACAGCCCCTCCTCTTTGCCAGTTTCAAGGATTTGCTTTCTGTCTGTTGTGAAGACAGATTATTGTTCCAAGTTCAAACCTTTAAAGGCAAATGAATCCATTCTCACATACCATTTTCACTTTGTCAGATTAAATCTTCCAGGAGCATCTCAAAGCCCCCTCCACCAATTCTTTTCCAAGCACACCTTACAGAAAATCAGATTTCTTCAACCCTCAGAAACCCAGGACCTTCCAGGAGGCCACCTCAAACCTCAGCTAATAAACACACAGACTCTGCCTAACACTTCCACTGGCTCCAGTTCAGAAACAAAGTTGTTTTCCTTCTCCCTTCTTATCATCCAAGCCTACAATGATGTCCATTATACAACTTTATAGCTTTTAAAGTGATGAGGTGCCAACAAAGAGTATGTTGTGAGAGACTGACAAATTTATCAGCAACAGATGAAGAGAGAACGATGTGAATTTTTTAACTTTCCTTTTATTACAGCTGTCACTTGGTGAGACATCCTGCCCATGCTTTGAGCTGTACATACTTGTGGAAGATCTCTGCTGATAAGCACATGCTTTTTATTTACTCAGTGAACTTGATCTTACTTGTTGACTTTTACATTCCTGATTTCTCCTGACACGTGACTGAGAAATTCAGTAACAATGGTGAAGTAGCACTGAGGCTCTGGTAGCAACATCATGCTGTGAAAAACGAGGCACTGCTTCCTTTTGCTTCACTAGAAGACTGCAAAGACAAATCTCCCTCCCCAAAACCACCAATTTCTGTTGTGCTGCACTGCAGAGTCAAACTCTTAATGCCAGTTAAGAAAAAACTCCCTTGGGGCCAGAACCATCAGCACACTCCCAAAGCTGAGATCCACTCAGAAATATTCCCCAGGTAGAATTAAACCCTGATGGTAAGAACACTCTGAAATTATGAAATTGGCTTTTGCCGTTATTTTTCCATCCACTTATTCCCCTAAACCAAGGGCTGGCCCAACTGAAGGCATTATGGAATGAGCAGCTGGGTCTGCAGGAATTCCAACCCTTTTCTGAGGGCAGGGCTTTGCCTTCACTTACCTCTCTGCCATTGCTCTGTTTGGGTCAACTCTTTTTCCTTCTTTTCTTTTACCTTTCACCTTGTGCCCTTTGGCTCCACAGTTCCCTTCTTTCTTCCTGCCAATATATTCTGGGTTTCCTGTGGTTCCAGAGGCACCTTCCCTCCACACCCACCTTGGATCGCTGCAATTTCTTTTTCCCACTAAATTCACCCCTCCCCTAACACCACTCAAAGACCTGCACAGCACCATGGCCTACACCAAAAGTTCACTTCTGTGTAACATATTTTATGTGCTTTTATCTGCTTCGGTCTTTAAGCAGTTTCTCCTATTACCTTGCAATCCCTCTAAAATTTCTTGCCAAGCTGAGCAAGAACTGCAATAAAACCAGGTGAGTGACACCTGCAAATACATAGAGGGAAACTCTGATTAGGTTCCAGCCCATCAGAGGAATCTGCACTGGGCTACCAAACAGCAATAACTCAACCTTTTAGTAATCCATTAGGGACGTAAATCAATCCATGGGTGATTAATTCTGATGCTTGAATAGCACATAACACTTCCTAACTCTTGGAATTTGCAGACTCATTAATTAAACACTTACTAGCTACAGAGCATTATGTATATTCAATTTATATTTGCAATTCCCAAGACACTCCTTGCTAGAGACATGATGGAGCAGGAAGAAGACATCTAAGAGGAAAAACATCCAGAAATGTCAGGTTTCCTTAGCTGAGGACACACAGCAAGTCCTGCACTCCTTGAAACTGGAGCAGGCAGCAAAAAGCCTCTCTCAGCAAATTCTGAGGTACCTCAAGCTTAGTCATGTTTAATGTTTTCCATTTTAAATTTTTAACACAGCGTCCAAGAAGAAGAAATCAGAGCTGCACCCTGAAGGACTTTCAGATTCCTGATAATGCATGATCCTGTCCTATCAAACAACAAAAATCTCCACCTGTGTCAATGAGAAGTTCAGTATTTATTACGGTGCACACTGACAGAACCACATTAAACCACAAGTTATGGCCTCAATGCAGAAATCACTGAGAGCAACTCTATAGCTGTGTTATTCAGGAGGCAAGACTAGATTATGATAATAGACATCTTGGCCTTAGAATTTATGAAGCTATGAATATAAATGAGAATATGATTTACAGACCAGGCTTTTTCTAAAGTTTGTCACACATGGATGGCAGGAGTGGAAACCCAATCCCCTCACTCACCAAGAACCCAAGAGAGGGCCAAAATGCTAAGTGGAGACTCTTATCTTGGTATTTTAACAACTTTACTGAGTACTCAGTTCATGAAAACAGGCTGGGTACGTAAAGCTGAGTTTGATTCTGCTTTTACGTGTACTGGATATTATTTGACAAAAGTGCTGCAACACTCCAATAAAAAGGCAGAGAAAACCAATCAAGCTGAGTGAGCCTCCACATTCTGAACTCTAATCAACATTAAATATTGCCCTAAATCACTCACAGCTTTGTTGGATTCCACATCAGTCAAACTTTTCATGACAACTTCCAAACTCGGGTCTTCCTCGCCACTTGCAGGTTCGGTGCCACCGTGGTCCTGGGAGAAAGGATTGACAGCAGCTTTTAAACAGAGCTCGGGGCTCCCATAACAGCTAAACAGAAAAACTGGACAGTTTTACCCTTTTACGTTGTATTTTTTAGACAACGGGCAGCATGACAAGGTAGAAAGATCCACAATTAAAGCTGATATAATCCCAGTGTCAGGGGGTGAATGAGGGATGCAACTCTGGGAAGGCAGACCTTGGTCCCCACTTGGCTGACAAAAAGCACCACAAGATATTCCCAAAACTGCATTCAGGGGCAGCTCTCAAGGCCAGACTAATCCCTGCCAATTGTGAAAGCTGTGGACTTGGCAGGAAGAGCCTTTCTCCAGCCCTGTGTCCCATGCTCAGCACCTTAAAGGAGTCCCAGTTTCCTTCACACAGTCTGAGCAGCTTGGGAAAATCATGGAATGGTTTGGGTGGGAAGGGACCCTAAAGCCCACCCAGTGCCACCCCTGCCATGGCAGGGACACCTCCCACTGTCCCAGGGTGCTCCAACCTGGCCTTGGACACTTCCAGGAATCCAGGAACAGCCACAGCTTCTCCTCAGCCCCTCCTCACCCTCCCAGGGAGGGAATTGATTCCCAATATCCCATCCATCCCTGCCCTCTGGCAGTGGGAGCCATTCCCTGTGTCCTGCCCCTCCATCCCTTGTCCCCAGTCCCTCTCCAGCTCTCCTGGAGCCCCTTTAGGGGCTCTGAGCTCTCCCTGGATCCTTCTCCTCTCCAGGTGAGCACCCCCAGCTCTCCCAGCCCGGCTCCAGGCCTGGGGCAGCTCTATGGCCTCCCCTGGACTCTTTAGGCCTAGAAACAAAACTACGTCTGAATTTTCATTAGACATTTTACATTTAAGCAAGTGTAAACTCAAATGTCTCGACCACCACTTGAGAGGACAAAGCACCTCTGTTCACTGTTGCAAAAAAAATACCTCATTCTGTGGCTTTCGGGTGATTGAAACTTCTAAAATCATATTTTACAGCAATTAATATTTAATATACTCTGTTTCTGGTGGCTTGCCCTCGGTATCACACCACAACACAGTCTTATCCTTGTCCTGCAAGATCCTGATTTAAGGTGTATTTACTGTTTATCACTTTTCATACAAAGATAAAGAGATAAACTGCAGATAAAGAGATAATATAAAGATCAAGAGATGAGCTGAAGAAAACTAACACAGTTAATCCATGGTGACTATGGCACCCTGATATTCCATTCCACCAGCCAGGCTGTTTAATGTGATCTGACAAGTTACATGTAGGGTGCATGTAACACACAACGTTAAATATTTATGTGGTATTTCAAAGATATTTGAAGATATCATTTCAAGATATAAGGCTATTTTTTCTTTATTTAAAGAGAGGAAGAGCTGCCAAAGAAAGCAATGTAAACTTCTGTATAACATCACTATATTTGGTTATGTTGATTTTATATAATAAAAAGATAGCAGCTAGAAGTAAAAACCTGTATTTACTTATAAAACAAACATAATGTAAATAGTCAGAACTTGCCATTAATGCATGAAACTCAACCCACAAGCATCTACCTCTAAAGGCAAACAAAGACACACTTGGGTAGAGTCTAATTACAGCCAGTTGACCACAGGACACAGTGTGCCTAAACAAAGCTTTGTGCTTCCTCCTGAAGGCACAAATATTAAACAAAGCTGGGAACAAATGCAGGTATTAAAGATAAAATGAACTCTGTGAATTGTTGAGTAATTTATAAAGCACCGGCTGCACCTGGGACGCGCTGCTGGTGTGGGGGAGAGAAGGAAAAGCCAAAGCACTGTCCACAAGTGACTCAGATCCAAACAAAACACGAGCAGTTCTTGCTCTGTGCAGCACCAGGCCTGCAAGGAGCAGCCACCAGAGGTAACAGAATGTGGAGAACAACAGCAAGAGTGCAAACAGGAGTGCAAACAGCCTTACCTCCCGTGGCCCCGTGCTGAGGGAGCCCAGCCACGCTCGTGGAAATACCAGGAGTTCAATGCACATGGATTTATTGAGGCAAGACCAAACCCCAATTGAATTACAAAACATCTTTTGCTTTATTAGCTCAGATAGAAATAGAATTAAAAAAGCAACAGCGAGGCTAACCGTGTAGTTTGTCTAGAAAATTTAGTTACACCGTTATTGGGATGTCAGAATGATAACGAGTGCGGTGACTGCAGGGATCCCCGGTGCACAGGGGAGCAATCAGTCTGCACTGGGGCTGAGGCAGCAACAAAAATCACAAAATTACCACACTGAGATTGTTTTTGCATTGGAAGATTACTCCAGGCAGAACTGCCTCAGCACAACTCCTCGGAGCAGCTGAAAGAGGAGCAGGGCAAGGTTTTTATGAGGGGGAGGTGGCGAGGTTTTAGTTTGGAGCCCTCTCTTCCTCCTGTGCAGTGAGTGCCCTGTTTAATAGCTGCTGTTAGTGCCATGCAGGTCTGTCAGGAACAACCAGATCAATAAAAAAGAGACAGGGCAAAATAAGCCTATTAGGCCAAGTCTCTTCCCAATTCATTTTATGACCCGGGGTTTAATTAGACAAGGTGCTCAAACTTATCACGAGCTGCTAATTATGATTAATCTATCCAATTTAGCATGTAATTAAAAACAACAGCCCACAAACCTTACCTCAATGGCAGAGTGGGAGCCTGAAGGCAGTGGGAAGGGAGTGACAGCCATCTGGTTGACTGCATCTTCACTTCTGCAAAAACAAAACAAAACACCACGTTACCCACCAATCCAGGGTGGGCAAACCTTTCATTGGACTTGGTTCTGCCCATTAAAAAAACACCCTCAAAAGCATGACAACTGCTCCTTTCCAGAGACAGAGCTCAGAAAATCACTTCATTTTTGCTCTGGTTCCTTGGTCCACAACAGATCCCATCCTCCATGGGAGCAGAGGAGGCTCATCTGGGACACACTGACATCATGGCCTTTGGAAATCTAATTTTGTGTGGATTATCAGAGGATGCAGTTGGAGTTTATGGTCCCTACACATCCATAGATGTGCTTACACTTAGGCTCTTTTAATGGTCTCTACATCTGTAAACAGCTTGTTTATAGTTTCACATTCACGTTACTGAAATACAACACCTGTTTTGATGTAACAGATTGCTTTTTTCTTTTTTTTGTTCATTTTTGCTGTGGTCTTTTCTAAAAGATTCAATGTAAAAACCTGGAAGAGATTTTATAAAATGCAGGGAGAAGAGGAGATGAACACTGATTCTCCCTACATAGAAAATGAATTATTTTCCCAAAATGCTTATGATGTATGGCATCTTTTTCTCTCTCTTTAAAATGCCTCTGAAGCTGACATTTCACTACTTTGTTGGTTTTTTTTTTTTTTAATTTTAACAGCATTTTGCCTTGCTGATGTTTTTCCTCGACTGCCATTTGAACTGATTTGTTTTCTGGAATTAGCTCTGTAGTTTTTTGGCCTCTGTAAAACGAAACCAGGTAACAGATGACTTCAGTGATATCACTTAAGGCCCATCATCACAGAATGATTTGGGTGGGAAGGGACTTTAAAACCCATCCAGTGCCACCCCTGCCATGGCAGGGACACCTTCCACTGTCCCAGGCTGCTCCAGCCTGGCTTTGGGCACTTCCAGGGATGCAGGGGCAGCCACAGCTTCTCTGGGCACCCTGTGCCAGGGCCTGCCCACCCTCCCAGGGAGGGATTTCTTCCCAAAATCCAATCTAAATCTACCCCAGCCATCTTAAAGCCATTCCCTCCTGTCCTGTCACTTTGTGCCTTTTCACAAAGTCCCTTCTCCAGCCTTTATCTGTGATGCTGCTGCTTCACAGGTACAGTTCTTAGATGAAGGGAAGTGACTCCTCCAGCTTTGATTTCTGGTCCTCTCTACTACACTCCTTGTTACCGTGACATGAGCAGAATCTTTTCCTCTTTAATCTCTGGAATAAGCCATTAGACTACTATGGGTTTTAAACACATTTTATGGAAGTGCCTGAAAGAAAAAAGTCTCGTTTTCCCCCTGAAGGGTTGAAAGACACAGAGCAAGCATGTTCTGATCACTGAGAAATAACTCTGTGAATCAACAGCTCTCAGCACAGCAGCAAATGGGAGTCACAGGCATCTGAAACGATAAATCCTGCAGGCAAAGGTTGGTGAATTCATTTACTTATCTCCAAGCACACAGCCACACAATTCAAAGGAGCTGGCTGGGTGCTGCTCAGAGCTGTCCTGGCTCCCAGCCTCTCCTCCTGGCCCTGCTCAGAGCCCTGCAAGAGTGAGAACCCAGCCTGGGAGCAGCATCCTGGTGCAGACACAGGGCCAGGACAGGCACGGAACCAAGCCCCTGGATTTCATCAGCATTTCACAATTTCCAAGTGCATTTTACCCCACAGGGCATATTGGGCAAGGATGTTTTCCCTGCTCTTATCTTCGTGAGACATCGATCTCGTTATGCTTGGTGCTTTTCTAACCTACAGGAATAAATCACCCAGTGATTTTGTGATTTTGCCTCGACTGCAGAGGTTTTCCTGACAATAGTTTATGTGAGGTACAATCAGCACGAAAACCAACCCCACTCTGCAGCTCACAATGCAGGCTGCATGCTGTGCAATTAGGAGCAAACATGGAAATAAAGAGGAACATATATATATAAGCTTTTGTAAGAAATACCCCAAAAATTGCTAGACAGAAGCTGCATGACAAACCGGCGTGCAATTAATTATCCAAATTAGTTTTCATTTCATACACAAACACCTTTAAATTTTTTTCCAAAAATATCTTTATGCAGCTTTAAGTGGATGGCCATTTTTATTCCAAGCAATAAAAAAACACTTATGGTAATTCCCCTGGGGAAAAAAAAAAATTGCAAAAATATAAAAAACCCCAAGGTTACACAGTGTCACAACTTGTAATCTCCCCCTGCTAGGACTCGTACATATTTAAATACTTTAATGCTGCTTCAAAGGAGAATGCTTCAAAGCAGAATCAAAGTGGGAATATATTTTAAAGTGACAGATCTAATAATAAATTGCTGTTTCTGCTCTCCACTTCCACAAGTGTCCTCAACTAAAATGTGAATTTATTTACGACTAAAAGGAGCAATCATTTTCTTTTGATGCAGGGGCAGACATCTTAGAAGTCTGAACATCATATTCCAATTACAGTGACAACATTCCACATATTTGCCAATAGTTGCTCCAGAACCACCTCCAAAAAAGCTGTTCCCAGTTGCTGGTGCTCAATCTTGCTTGGGGTTAAGGTGTCTAAACCTTCACATTCAGAAGATAAAGTCTTCATTCCTTAGTACATTTTACTTCTTTCTAGTCTAAACAGGACCTCTGGACATTCCCCATCCTGTCTTGTAGACCAAAAAACTAAAACTCCTGATGTTCTGCTCCATCTGCACCTTTGCAGCTTAAGCAAAGGCAAATACATTTCCTACTGACTTAAATACCACAAAAACTTGGTACAAAAGAAGCCCAAAGAGAGGCACATGCAAAGATAAATCCAAAGGGAGCACCCATTCCATGGTGCAGGAAGGAAGCCTGAAGGGAAGCTGCAGTTGTGTCGTGATGCACTAAAATAGTTATTTAGTTGTTGTTTTGCACTGGGTGGTTGGGAATTTGCACTGAGTAGTTTTTATATTGCACTACGTAAAGGGAATTCCTACACAGCTGGGTGCTGTAAGGCCAAAAAATCCCAAAGAGAAATCCCAAACCAGACCCACTTGGAGGGGCAACCCCAGCACCTCAGTGATTTAATTCTGAATTGCTCTCTGAGGGCTCCTGACAACTCCTGACTCATCACAGACCTCCAGACGTCCTCTGGATGTCTAAACCAAGGGAGAAGAACCCCCTGCCAAAATATCTGCAGCCATCAACACAGAGAGAGCATTTGGCAACAGCTTTGAGAGGGGCTGTGGGTGCTTTTTGTGGGAATACCTCAAGAATCAGAAGGAAAACCCAACAGCCTGTGTGAAGTGACACAAAAATCTTACATGGAACAGAGCTGTGGAACAAGGGAATAAATGTTTGCAAGGTGACACCAGGACATAAAGGCTTGCAGATTATTGAAAGCTTATAAATGTATATGTAAGTAATAGTGTAAATAAATGCAATAATAGTGTAAATAAATGTAGAACAAGGGAATAAATGTTTCCTCTGTAAGATGACACCAGGACATAAAATCTTGCAAATTATCAAAAGCTTATATTGTCCATATCCTGCTTATTAAGTTAAAAAAAAACCAAAAAAAACAAAAAAACAAATCAGGTTCTTGTATTTTCTCATCTTTGTCTTCCCTCTGGAAGCTCCTTTGGAAAAGAGGAGCTGCAGGAAAGCTGCACACTGAGCAGACACACTGGGTTTCTCCTCCAAGGCAGGACCTTTGTGCATCTTCCTGAAAAATCTCTGCCACAACAGCAAGAACAGTCTTGTTCTGCACTTCCTTTCCAGCCATCCCCAATTACTTGGGAGCCACAGGCACAGAGGTATTTTAAATGAACAACTGATGTTCATATAAACTGCAGCTTAGGTCATCAAAGGTTTTGAAGGAGCCCAAATTACTGAACTTCCTGGGCCATTCCTGAGCCTGTTCCCACATGTGTATGACAGAGAAGAGGAAACAGCTCTGGAGAAAACAGGAAAAGTTCAAACTTGCACACACACAGGGCCTGGCAAGGGCTTCGTTTTAAAGCTTTCCCACATGAAAGAACCTCAGCAATCAAAGCAAGTAAAAAGAGGAGTTTATACCCTTAAAATATGGCCAGTTATGTAGGTTTGAACAGACGTAAAAATAATTTCTATTTCTTATTATTTCTAATTATTATAGAAATAATTTCGAATAATTTTCTAATTATTATAGGAATAATTTTCTAATATTTTTCTAATTATTATAGAAATAATTTTGAATAATTTTCTAATTATTATAGCAATAATTTCAAATATTTTTCTGATTATTATATCAATAATTTCTAATATTTCTCTAATTATTATAGAAATAATTTCTAATAATTTTCTAATTAATATAGAAATAATTTCGAATAATTTTCTGATTATTATAGCAATAATTTAGAATAATTTTCTAATTATTATACAAGTAATTTAGAATAATTTTCAAATTACTATAGAAATAATTTAGAATAATTTTCTAATTATTATAGGAATAATTTCTAATATTTTTCTAATTATTATAGAAATAATTTCTAATAATTTCCTGATTATTATAGCAATAATTTCTAATAATTTTCTAATGATTATAGAAATAATTTCTAACAATTTCTAAAGCATGGCAGTGTTTGAGAGTGGCGCTAAACATAAGATGTTGCTTCTAGAGGCTCTGAAAGAAGAGTCAAAGTCACAGCAGTGGGGAGTGTTGAACAACCCAGACACTCCCCAGTCCTTGGAGCAGAAGGATCTCTCTCCTCTGCACGTCACCATAAATAACAGGAGATTCCACCTGGAACTGGAAGGAGGGGTTGGGTGACAGATTTGTGGGCTTCACAATCCCACCAGCAGGAAGCAACAATATCAGAGCAGTGGCTGCAGTGTGGGAGGGCTCAGGACAGATGACAGATGGTATTTAAATCAGAAAAAAACCTCACTATTAAAGCATTTCTCATGGTTCATCACAGCACAAGGCGATTTTCTTTTAAGGGATAAAGGTAGACCAAAGAGTGACTCACAGAACACAATGGGAGGATGGTTTGAAATCAGTGGAATTCACTTTAATTCAAGCATTCAGCTATATTTGATCTGCTTATTATGCCCAACACTGAAGCACCAAACCAGATTAAAGGCAGTTAAGTGAGCAGGGAAAAAACACTGAATTTGCTGAATCATAAAATTCTCACTGTAAAAGAGCATTCTGATGTAAACTGGATTTCCTACTCCAGATGTAAAATCTGATTATATTGTTTCATTATGCACGTGACAGGGATGGACTTACAACACACAAAACCCACAACGGGTAGAAACACATCTTATTTTGGGAACTGGGGCACAGACACTCCTAAAAGAGCCCCTCTCTCATATTATTACCTGCCTGATTCCTGTTGGAGAATCACAGCAAGCATTTCAAAAGGCAACTAAGGCATTACGTCCCTTATTGCCCCTAAAAATAGGAAAGTGACACTCTAATTGCAAATCTTTTAGATGCTCTTAGAAGCTCAAGTAATTAATGAGACCACTGGGAAACAGAGCTGTGTTAAGACTTATATTTTGGAATCTGGCCAAAATCAACTGTTTTAAATAATCATCGTCAACTTAATTGAGGAAAAGATGCTCATAAAGCAGAGTGAGAGGCCTTCAAACATAAGGGGGTGTCTGTGATTCTCACAACAGCTACTGAGCTGTGTCTCATCAGCAAAAATTCCAGGAAAGGGTGGGAATCCAATTGTAACACTACCTGGGGGTAAAAAAAGTGTGAACAGACTTTTACAGCACACGTGGTAAATTTTACAGGATTTTAGCAAAAAGTCAAAAAGGCTGAGGATACCTTTTATCCTTTATCTTTGTCCAGAAAAAGAAATAAATTTGGGGCTGGAGCTGGATAATCTTTAAGGTCCCTTCCAACCCAAACCATTCTGTGATTCTCTGAAGTTATTTAATGATAGTTATTACAGCTCTCACAGAAAGGCTTTTCTGTGCCCAGGAATTTCTGGGCTTCTTTCACAACTGATTAAGGAGTTTATGGAAACATCCCCCTGCCCTGCACATGAACCAAAACACCAGGAATAGGAAAACCTGGATGCTGTTTCCTGCTTCCAAGTGGAAAGCAGCATGCTTATCACTCAGCATCCTGAATCTCAGGGAAAAAAAGGCCTCAGGGTATCAGAGAGGGCACTTGGAATAGCCCAGAAATTCCACCAGTTTGGCTTTTATGCCCTGAATCAGCTCAGTCAGAACCTTTTTAGGCTGTGGATTGATGTGTTTCTGCAAAATTATAATCTACTCAGGTTTTTCACTGGTGAAATGAGAATATTCATATTTTTATGAACACGGAGACGAAATTAATTTCTCTCACAACTCCTGCAGTCTGTGTCATTTTGCTATGGTGAGCTGTGGTGTAACGTAGCCAAAACAAATCCAGAGGCACAAAAAGGCCACAGCTCATGTTTTCACTCAGCAGCATCCACTGGGTTTGTGGTCTGAGGTGGAGGAATGGGAAGCATCAAGACAGACTGGGCTCATCAGAAGAGCAAATAATTCTTGTTTGTCCTTAAAATCCACATTTAAGAGAGACAGTCTAATTGTCTTTGCTAGAACTCAACCACACATCAAAAAACAAGTTTTCTCCCCATGTTTGGGGCAGTGCTCCAGTTACTGAGGACATCCTCTCAGTGGGAAAATTCCCTTTTATTGCTGTTCCAGTGCCTGCCTGGGCTGAGCAAACAAACCCATCAGTTTCCAGTGTAAGGCCAAGAGCAGTGACAAGATGTTGTGCTCTTGGGAAGATGGAAGTTTACAACCACAGCAGCAGGATTTCAAAGGAGAAATTGGTTTTTTTTTTTTTAATCTCTGAGATAGAAACAAGAATCACCCAATAGTATTTCCAATATCTCTTTCTGGTGTTTCCTGAATATTGGAGATAAATTTTCGCCTTGAAACTCACAATCCGAAAAGGAGAACTTTAGCTAAGAACCTACATGGCCTTTGTGTCTCAAAGGCCAAAGGACACACCAAGGATCCAAAGGAAACACCAAGGATTTAAAGGACACACCAAGGATTTAAAGGACACACCAAGGATTTAAAGGACACACCAAGGATTTAAAGGACACACCAAGGATTTAAAGGACACACCAAGGATCCAAAGGACACACCAAGGATTTAAAGGACACACCAAGGATTTAAAGGACACACCAAGGATTTAAAGGACACACCAAGGATCCAAAGGAAACACCAAGGATTTAAAGGACACACCAAGGATTTAAAGGACACACCAAGGATTTAAAGGACACGCCAAGGATCCAAAGGACACGCCAAGGATCTGCAGCCCATGGAAGTGGCTCTGACAGGGCCCATTCCCTGGAGTTCTGCTTGGAGCACCAGAGCAGGCTGCAAGGAGCCCCCACTCTTGGCTTGGGCTCCCACAAGTCGTGGTTTTGCCTCCGGAGCTTCCAACCAGACACGTTTTCCACAGGCAATTAAATAATGGTGAGTGAGCCGTGGGACGTGACGTTGAATTTTCAATGGCTGGGGAAAAGTAACACAGGAGCTGCAGGCAAGAGCATTAATCTCCTCCAGGTCCTCTGAGTTGCCAAGGATAGCAACTCATTCCTCACGGTGCTAATGCTGCTCTTCCATCATTTCTGGGCACGCTGCACCAGGCAGAGCCGTGGCAGTGAATGTACACGTTTATATGCATTCACCCACAGATTATTACATTGTTCACAGGGAGGCTGTGGATGAGCCAGGAATATAAAACAATATCAAGTATGATGTATGTGTTGGTGGGAAGAGCACCTTATAAAATGGCATGGGGGTAAGTGCACCCAACAAAAGTCACAGCTGGAATTTATTCATAAATACACATCTATGGAATTCCAGCCTGTTAAAGCATGTATGAGTCCTGGGAAAGAGGCAGCTTTTTCCCAGATCTCCTGCCCAGGGTCAGAAGAACAACACTTCCTGAACTACTGAGGGAATGCACGCAGGTGTCTTTAATTCGTGTACAAAGAGGAAAAATTTTCATGCTCGGAGCGAAAGAAAAATGCCCACATGTAATTTTTATGCAGATGAAAAGATGTTTTAGCATATTCCCTCCCACACAATCCATCCCAGTGCTCCTTGGCAAAGCCAGGCTTCCCCTCTGTACAAACAAGCCCTTGCTCACTTTCAAAATCCTCTTTTGATGCCCACACAAAAGTATCCTTCAGACTTCCAGCCAGCCTGTGCTCCTTGTGCTTCATCCCTGCTCCTCTCCCAGCAATCCCAAGCCTCTGCACCATCTCCACTCCCTCCTGGCTGGATGAACAAGCTGCCCTCTCCAACCCCATGCAGAACCATCCCAAAGCACTTTAGGAAGCTGTGGGAGAAGCAGCTCCCAAGCCCAAGAGGAACAGCTCAAGTCTTCAGCAGACACCCCTAAAATAAGCATTCATTTCCATTAGATCTTTTTTCCCATTATTATGGAGAACTCTTCAACTGTTCCAAGAAGAATACTCAGGGAAAAAGCTTATTCAGCTTCAAAGAGAACTGAGAAAGTTCAGTGTGTGCAAAGCAGGCTAAATATGTAAATATGTCATGGAACAGGCTAAAGTGCAACAAATGTTTTGCTGAGAATGGTTCTTACCGTATGAAAACCAGCTTGACCTTTGATGGGGCAGTTTTAATGATTGCAGAAGCATTCTGGTGGCTTCTTCCGTACAATATCTGGTTGTTTATCTGTTAAAAGAAAACGATTTTCATGTAAGTGGAGGAGTACACCTTGTTCTAATTTATACCACCAAGACTTCCAAGTTTACTGTGGGATAAGGAGATAAGACTCAAAGAAAATGTGGTCTCCAAATCTTGATCTGCATAAAACAGGAACCAATGCAGAGCCAATTCACTGTTATTAGTAAACCACAAATGAGAGAAATACATATATATTTTTTTTTTCCTCCACAGATCCCTTGAATGGGTTTTAAGGATTATTCCCAGATTTTTGGAAAGCAGCTTGATCTGAGGAGAATCATACAGATGTGACAACAGCACAGATGTTTAGATGTTTAGATTCCTGCACTCTGCCTGCAGGCTCTGGCCAGTCAGGAAAACTGGCTGCTAAGACTGTGCTGACTCCTCAGCTCTGCTGAAGGGAGCAGGAGTGGGAGTCAGGGACATGAAGGACAATTTGAGGACGTGATGCTGCATCACTTCGGCTGCGACGGATCCACACAGCAGCAGACACCGAGCACTGCTCTGGACACAGGGAAATGCTGCAGCTGCCAGGGGAAAACAGCCTGGCCACGACATTAGCCGGGTGGGCAGCAAGGCCAGGGCACCTGCACTGGTCAGCACTGGTGTGGCCAAGCCCTGTGCTGGCACTGCTGAGGCACCTCCAGCCCTGGGGTCAGTTTTGGAGTCCACAGTCAAAAAAAAAAAGGACATTGAGGGGCTGGAGCGTGTCCAGAGCAGGAAATGGAGCTGGGGAAGGGGCTGGAGCACCAGGAGGGGCTGATGGAGCTGGGAAGGGGCTCAGCCTGGAGAAAAGGAGGCTCAGGGGGACCCTTGTGGCTCTGCACAGCTCCTGACAGGAGGGGACAGCCGGGGGGGCCAGGCTCTGCTCCCAGGGAGCAGGGACAGGAGGAGAGGGAACAGCCTCAATTTACACCAGAGGAGACTTAGATTGATATTTGGGAAAATTTTTTCATGGAAAGGGTTGTCCAGGCCTGGCAGAGCTGCCCAGGGCAGTGTTGGGAGTCCCCATCCCTGGAGGGATTTAAAATCCCTGTGGATGTGGCACTTGGGGACACGGGGCAGTGCTGGGGGAACAGTTGGACTCTGTGTCCTAGAACACTTTTCCAACCTAAACAATCCTATGCTTCAATACTGCAGTTTTTTCCTCCCACTCTAAATTTACAACATAATATTTACATTCACATTTGATATACCAATGCTGCTTAAAACAATAACGACAACGGAGCCCAGGAACTATTCAGTGGTGACTACAGAAGGAATTTTTGTTACTGCAGATGTTTGTATTGGATTCTGGGTTTGTGATCTTGGAAGGATATTTTTTTTTTCTCATTCAAACAAGAAGTAGCAGGCCAAGTCTTCCAGTCTGCTGTGATATGGGCTAGTCAGACACATTAGGAATATTCACAAATCTTATTTTCAGCGGGTCAAAACACGATGCAAGTTCATTGGTTAAATAAGGACAATGCAAGGGCAAGATTAAACCCCCTAACAATTGGTCACTGACAGGGACTGAAGTGCAAAACTTTTACCTACCAAGTCTTTTATTGTACAAAGAGGGACCCAAGCCAGGTCTAAAAGGAAATAATATCACCATTCCCAAAGAGTTGATATGGCTCTCTCTGCAGCTGCCATGGTGGAAAAGGCAGGGTGAGAAGCAACGTCCTGGGTCATCCTTCATTAATCAAACATCAATTTAAAAATCCAGCAGCAAAAATGAATGAATGCTCAGCTGCATTCTGCCTTCAAGCTCAACTTGAAATTTTCAGTGAGTTTGTTGACTTAATTTCTCTGAGTTTGAGAAGAAATTGTTACCTGGCAATACTGAATGCTTTACAAATTGTTTGGATTTAGTTAAATTACCATCAATTTTCCTAAACAGCAGACTTCTTAGATTGAAATTTATAGTCTTTACTCTGGCTAAATTAATCCTATTCACTACATGTATCAAATAGTCCAAAATTTAATTAGCTGTGAGCTGGGTCTCTAAGTTATAATTATTTAATTACTCCAAAATGAAAGCATAATCAAAGCAATTTATCTCCACAAGGTTTTGGGCTGTCCTACAGAATTATTACACACAGTATTAATTTTTCTTTTATTTTTTTTTTAAAGTACACTTTCTTTTGCAAAATAAATTAATGCTTCATTAGCTGCAGATACCACAGCGATGAGCAAAACACCAAAGCCTACTTAAATAAAACAAAACAGAGAACATCTAGGATTTCAGAAGAAACACCACTTTAAATCTTTCAAATTAAATAAAGTAACATGTCAGATTAACCAAATAGTACTCTGGGAGTCAAAGCCTATATAAATCTGTGCTTTACTTTTTGCATTAGAGATTAGAAAGGAAAAACAAAGCCTGGACTAAGCAAAAGAAATAAACTGATCTAAATCAACCTCAACTCTTCTTGAAATGTCTCTTTCCATAAGTCCTTGGAAAGTCAGCAGAGCTCGGAGAAAGATAAAAACTTGCTGCAGGTATGAGGTCAGGTCAGCACACAAATTCAGCCTTTGGAGTAATCACACATTGCTTTATGGCAGATTTAATCACAGATCCCAAATGTACTGTTGCCTTCACCTACAGAAGTTTTGGTTTACAGTTTCATGCACTGAAGTAGCAGAAAGTACAAACTCACTGAAATCCGAGCTCTTGGGTTCAGAGGAAAAAAATCTCCAGGATTGTTTGCTTCTCAAACTTTAATTTGCAGAAGAGAAACATTAGATACGGATATTAAAAAAAAAAAAAAAAACAAAAAACCAACCCACACTGTTTTTACTATGTGGCAGTAATGGAAATCCATAAAATTAGTATCATCTGATTTTTATGAAAATCAAGTTAAATGATACCCCAAAGCTAGTAAAAATACTGGCTTAGCTTTCTGTAATAATTATTTCTTTGTACAATGCACTGGGTTCCTTCTTACCACAGGAATTGTAGCATTTCAAGATACAACCAGACTCTCTGAAACAATGGGGAAAGTTTCAAAGCCTTTTTTTTATCAGTCAAATTTTATATACTGAAACCCCATAAAGTACACCAAGCTCCCAAGTGACTAAAGCATGAGGAAAAAATTGGAGAGAAAAACTAATTAGAATGTGAATTTCCCTCTCCAAAATTCTTGCTGGGCACATGTTTAAACATGTGCATCATCTAAAGTGATCAACAGAGCATAAAATCTGTAAGGACAGAAAATATCCTGCTCTGAGCTGGCAGCTGATCCCTGTGGCTCCCCACCTGGGGAGTGTGGAGAAAGGACATTGGGAAGCCACAGATCCCTGTGCCCTCCTGCCCAGCAACCTCCCCCTGCCAGCCTCACCTGCTGCCAGCTTGGAAATCACCACCCAAAAAAACCCAGCCTGCACACAAAGCACACCAAAAAAGGATTTGCATCCTTCTGAAAGGACCAGAAGGACACTGGAGCAGTTTGTCCAGAGAAGCTCCATCCCTGGAAGTGTCCCAGGCCAGGCTGGACAGGGCTTGGAGCACCCTGGGATAGTGGAAGGTGTCCCTGCCCAGGGAAGGAGATGAACTTTAAGGTCCCTCCCAACCCAAACCATTCTGTGATTCTGTTCTGTGATCCCACAATAAATAAACTGAGAATTAAATGCCAATCCCCCACACCTTAGAACAGAAATGGCATTGTGAGTTTGGCTGGGGAGCTCATTTACTTGGGCAAAATACTGCTGTATCTATTATATTATTGCAGCATAACTTCTGTTTATCTAAGCACCTTAAAATAAAATAGCAATAAAAATGCATTTAGCACAAAAGCTCTCTGGCTTGGAGCTGTGACAACAGGAAAACTTCTACAGTGATTTTTGACTCTTCAGAATCAAAACAAAGGAACTTTAACTCCTTCAAGAGGTGCTGTGGCCTCACAGAATAAAACACAGAAAGGGTTGGGTGGGAAAGGACCTTAAAGGTCAGCTCATTCCAACCATGGGCAGGGAAAGCTCCACATCCAAACGAGCAGTTTCTTTCCAAATCCTGCCCCATCTTCAGCAAGGGAAGGGGAGCTGGCAGAACATGCCAACATCAGTAATTCAGCATGAGAGGGCTCTGAGCAGCCTGGTTTATTAATAGAACTGAGTTGACTCTCTCCTGGGGAGATGATAATAATAATAATAATAATGGTAATAGCAGGGTGGATTATTCAGTGTGAACAGAAGCTCCTGACAGGACGGGCCCATGCAGAGCTGGGAGCAGCAGGGCTCGAGGCACAGGTACAGCTCCAGGTGAACCTGCTGAGGGCCATGCTGGGCACAATCAGCCCCAGCACTGAGCCCAGCCTAACAAGACACGAAGCAGGGCAGACACCTGCACTAAACCAGCACGAGGGCGAGGCAGGAGCACCACAGATGGTTCCTTTGCTTGGAAAAAGAACAGAAAAGCACAACTTGTGTCCTGTAAAAAAAAAAAAAAACTTTCCTGTGCAGGGACCAAATTCTGACCCAAGTAGTTTTCCCACATGTAAAAAAAGTAGGATGAAAGGACCTTCTTCCCCAAAAAAGCTGTTTTCTCCAGCACACAGCCATCCAAAATACATCACTGAAGAGGTATTAAAAAATCATGAGCACATGAAGGTTTTTTATGTGATCTGCATGTCCCTCCATGTCAGGTTGTGAAAACAAGCCAGGAACATTCCTCCAAAAGGCTACTGTTGTTTGCAGAAGCTAAAAGTGAGCTGGTATTTCATTAGTTCAGCAACTAAAGATTTTATGAATAAGGAGCTGAGGCAGCCTGGCAGCATCCCACATCCTTCAATTGAATCTAGTCAAACTCCAGTTCACAAGAAAAATGAACAGGTAATATCTATCTGTCTAAATGGCCATCCCATTAACCTGAACTCCAGCAAAAGCCACAGGGAATAATCTGCACACCCTGCAGTGACATGCTCTGCTTTAATGGAGCATGACTGTCCAAATGGGGCATCCCAGGACAGCCCAGAAACGCCAGAGGCTTCCCAAGATGTGAATCCCTTCTCTTGCTGAGGCCTTCCAGTACTGAAATCTGAGGTGTAATTAAAGATGCAGATGCAAATGTACCTTAAACATGCAGTTAGGTGAGAACCAGATGTGAGCTCTGTCGTCTCACTGCACATGGCTAATGCACAACCCAGCCCTTTGTAATGCAGGATGTTTGAATTTATCCTTTCCTGTGAGGAACTGTACTCCTGCCCACTGAAGGCACATCTTAAATAGGATTAACAAGGTAGTTACTAAAGCCTCCTTGAATTTTTATTTGAATCTGGGCATTTTTGAGATGGAGACTCTCACTTTCCTTCTACTGAAGGGAAAAAAAAAAAAAAATTATTTCCAACTTAACAGGGAGAGGAATGATGGCAACACCATCACTTTGGGAAATGCTCCTCATAATGTGGCTCATCCATGCAAAACCCAGCCTTGAGGTACATGTGATTAATCCCACATGGTGCCTCTTCCAAGTACTTAACTTTAGATCCTCTGCTTTACCTATGATATGCAGAGGAGAACAGTGCCATCAGTTCTTTCAACACACCCAAAATGTAACAATTTCCCTTTTTTTTTTTACCATTAGAATTCAGTGTCAGGGATAGAAAAAACATCATTCTGAAGGAGAAAGCAATTTTCCTACCCTACTCCATTATGGTCCAGACTTTCATACCTTTTCTCACACTTAAAATGAAATCAACTTCAGATGATGGTGCTTCTAGAGCAAAAAAAAAAAGTTCTTTCTTGTACTATGTGTATTGAAACTCCCTAATTACAGAACTGTTAGACAATGAAAAATGCTTGGACAATTCTGACTATTCCCAGGGTACCCCCCAGGCAGCCAAACTGCTCTTTTTTGAGTCAAGAAATGTGAAAAACTAGGAGGTTTTCTGACTGCACAGAGAGTTGCTGAAAGTTCAAAGCATCCCCACCCACAGAGAGCAGCAGGTCAGCAAATCCCTGCTCCTCACTGAGAGTCTCTCCAAGGGGAAGATCCCCAGGGATGGACGGTTTTTTTAAACCACTGAAGCAATCACCACGTGGGGAATCACTGCAGGTACCGCAGCTAAAATGTCATTTTGCAACAGCCCAAGAACCAGATGAAGTGAAGGAAAAGCTGTGTTTTCAGGCTGAAGGTGAAGCAAGGAGACTGGAGAAAAAGTGAAGACAAAATGCTCCACTTGCTAACGAGCTCTCTTGCGTCGTGGGTGAACTCGTGCCAGACACAACTACAGAAGATAAGTATTTTAAGTTGCAACAGATCAAAACAGATTATAGCATGAAATTTATTTTCAGGATGGGGAATATCCCTGTCATCTGTAAAAACACATATGGCAACGTTGAGGGGGTTTTGGCTTTTTTTTTATCGAAAAGTGTGAATTTCCCTGTAAACCACACATGCACTCCAAGGATTGATTTACTGTCCCCTTCCTGCCTTTCAACAGCCCCTCCCCACGCAGAGCTTGTGAACATGCTGAGAGCACAGACTTTGCTGACAAGACATTGCTTTTCACAGGCCAGTGATTTTTGTTTCACTGCAAACACATTTACCTGCCAAAGGCCAAGTTCTCAGTTGGCATAAATCAGCACAGCTCCTCGCTCAGCCACCTAATTCCACTTCCAGGCTTTATTTAAAGGTTCAAGATGCCTCTCCCTCCCTGCACACGCTGAAGGGAATAATTACCTCGAGGAACTCATCCCCAGAGTACTCTAGGGAAGAATTACCTCGAGGAACTCATCCCCAAAATGCATCCAGGGAAGAGTTTTACCTCAAGAAGCTCATCCCCAAAGTACATCTAGGAAAGAGTTTTACCTGAAAGATTTCATCCCCAAAGTGCATCCAGGGAAGAGTTTTACCTTGAGGAACTCCTCCCCAAAGTGCATCCAGGGAAGAGTTTTACCTTGAGGAACTCCTCCCCAAAGTGCATCCAGGGAAGAGTTTTACCTTGAGGAACTCCTCCCCAAAGTGTATCTAGGGAAGAGTTTTACCTTGAGGAACTCATCCTCAAAGTGCATTCAGGAAAGAATTTTATCTGAGGAACTGATCCCCAGAGTGCATCCAGGGAAGAATTTTACCTCACGAAGCTCATCCCCAAAGTGCATCCAGGGAAGAGTTTTACCTCCAGGAGTTCATCCCCAAAGGAAGAGGGAAGAGTTTTACCTCAAGAAACTCATCCCCAAAGTGTATCAAGGGAGGAGTTTTATCTCAAAGGTTTCATCCCCAAAGGAAGAGGGAAGAGTTTTACCTCCATGAGCTCATCCCCAATGTGCATCCAGGGAAGAGTTTTACCTCAAGAAACTCATCCCCAAAGTGTACCAAGGGAAGAGTTTTACCTCAAAGATTTCATCCCCAAAGTGCATCAAGGGAGGAGTTTTACCTCAAAGGTTTCATCCCCAAAGGAAGAAGGAAGAGTTTTACCTCCAGGAGCTCATCCCTAAAGGAAGAGGGAAGAGTTTTACCTCAAAGATTTCATCCCCAAAGGAAGAGGGAAGAGTTTTACCTCCAGGAGCTCATCCCCAAAGGAAGAGGGAAGAGTTTTACCTCCAGGAGCTCATCCCCGATGTGCATCCGCCCGTCCCGTCCTGCGGGGCCGTCGGGATTGATCCCAACCACGAAGATGCTCATCCTGGAGCGGTCCTTGTTGCCAGCCAGGCTGAGCCCCAGCCCATTCTTGTCTTTCTCCAGCTCAATAATGTGCAATTCTCCCGGGAGATCTGCATATCTCTGCCTGATTTTTTCTGGGAAGGTCAAAACATAAAGGGAGTTAGAACATAAAATGAGTTACATGCAGATGTTCAACAACACACACAAATATGCCAGAAATTTATGGCTTCTCAGCAAATAAGTGTTTTTAACAGAGGTCTTTTCAGCACAGACTCTAAAACATCATTTGCTCTGTGTGTATCAGTCACACAGCAAAACAAAGCATCAGCTGCAAATACTGTTCACATGAAACCCACACTGTTTTTAATTATTTGCACAACAGCCTGGTTCCAAACCAAAACTTTTCAGAAAGGAGGGTAAACAAGGAAATTCCAGAGGCACCTTTACCTTACAAAACCTATCAAATTCAGGAAATTCCCGTAAAGTTCGAGCTGGTTAATTAACCACTGCGGGGAAGTGAAGCCCTTAATGGCTCAAACATTACTGCAAGCTCACATCTCAAGGCAAAGCCTTCTGCTTCCTCCTGGTGACTCAGGAATCTTCTCAGCACGCTCTGCTTAACTCCACGGGCTGATTAGGCAGAACAGATGTCAGTGACAATGGAGATGAGTGATTGCATTTTTAAATGCAGCCTCACCTGATATTAAGGTAGTTATTTGTCTTTCATCTGCATTTCAAGCATTCCTGTGACAGAGCTCGATATATTTACGAAGTTATTCGGAGCACACAGCGTGGCTGGGGATGCTGACAGGTTAATCTGAGTGTCTTTTCACCACTGGCATACAAACATCTGTCACCATTGCTAGGGAGGGCAGTTCTTTCCTCTCTGCTTTCCCCAGTTTAAAGCACCACCTGCACCCTTCAGCTGGGCCACACACTTGAAAGAGCAAGTCAAAGCACACCCCTGTGGCTGGGTGTCACCTTTAGCACAGAGCCCAAGGTGAAAGAAACTCCTGCATTATGCATAAAAAAGGAGAAATAAGGGATATTATATGTTCAGCCATATCCCTGAGTCAGCAGCAGGAACTAGATCAATATTAGCTACTACCACTCTCCTGGGGAAACATATTTTAATAGCATGATTTAACTGCTGTAGTGAATGTTCCCATGACAACGAGAAAGAGGGAAAAGAGCTGGGGAAGGTGAGAGGGAGGCAACCAAAAGTGAACAAAAACTGCTGAGAAGAAAGAAGATGAGGTAGTTCCTTCCACAGCCCCTGTGCTGTCAGGGTGATTTAGCTGCACATGGGATGTTCCCAGTGGCTCTTCTCTCCAAGGGTCCTTTCTGAGTAATTATTCCAGCTGCAGCAGCCCCTTGTGCCTTGGCAGAACCCGCTGGGACATGGAGAGCAGCTTCCCATCTCCAGCCCCAGCTGCACCCAAGAGAATTACCCACACTGAGAGCAACCAGCTCCCCCCTCGCTGCATTTACAGGCTGACATTTTCCTGCCACACTCAAAATCCCCAGTGCCTGAGCCTAAAATCCCCAGGGTGTACAGTCAGGGTGAGATGTTATCCCTGGGAAGCTGCTAAAGCCCTACAGAGCTCTGCACAAAATCAGAGCATCACCAAAAAAAAGAAAAAAAATTAGAAAGCTCATTTGTTACTATCAATTATATGCCCCCCAAAATTCATGTAACTGTGTTAAATAAATGGCAATGCGTGTAGCTGCATGGTTCTTTAATGTATGTCTTAACTAATGGGGTCAACGTGTAATTAGAGGTGTGGTTTGCTACGTGGATTTGGAAACTGTTTTCTCTTCTTAGTAACAGAACAGCAAGACAGGAAGGGTCTCAAAAACCGAGTTTTCTGAAAGCAAAGGAGATACAGCCACACACAGCCACACCTGGCTTGTTCACAGCACTGAGGTTTGATTTCTTTGCCCACGAGGCCAAGTCCAGACCTGAAGAGCTCTAAGGCATTTGCTGCCCACCACAATTAGACAAATAACTCAGCACAGCACAGCAAGGAGCTGCAGCACACCCCAGAACTGGCCACCAGCAGAAAAGGGTTTTTCTTATCGATTGCATTTTTGTGGCTAAAACTAAGAATTGGAGCAGGAGGGCTGCTGTCCATCACCTTCTGCCACAGCTCCCTGCACTGCTTGTTGTACACATCTCACTGCTGCTTGCCAGGAGCAAGGAACATGTCTAAAGCATAATTTTAACAACTCACAGCTGGGTGCACAGACAGGAGCTGAAGGAGCAGGGAACACACACACACACACACGTTTAAATGCAGTGCAGATGAAGCTGCCCATCTTCAGAGACTGCCTCAAAACTCATTCCTGGTTTGTCAGTAAAATTCCCCAGCACGAGCAGCCCTGTGACACTGCAAACACACGTGGCTCCAGCCTCTGCCTGCACACAAACTGCCTCTGTGACTAAGTCTGTAATTCCACGGTGTTTCCTCCCCAAAGTGAGTTTTCTCACATGGGAGAAATGTTGGCAGTTCAGAAGCACATGTGTATTCCTTTCTGAGCTGGGCTGGAACTAAAAGTGAGCTTCAGTCCTTCAAAAATCAGTAGTTTGGGCAATTGCCTGGGATGGGGACAAAGCCCCACTAAAATTCCTGGTCTGCCCGTGTTGGGCCAGGTCTGGAAACCTGGTGAGTTGAACCCCAGCTCTGTGCTCCAGCTGTGCCAAAATGCCCCACTGTGGGAACAAATCTTTGGGTAAAGAAAAAGTTCATCTGGCCAAAAAGCAGAGACCAACTCCAGGGTTGGCTGTTTTCTTTGGTAAGGAGCTGGGTTGTTTTTTTTTGTTTGTTTGGTTGGTTTTTTTTTAAGTGTCTTCCCCGTTGCATTACTTGTTGGAAGAAATCCTTACTTACAACAGAAGGAAGCCTCTGTGTGGACTAAACCCTTGATTCTAAATGATCACATTCATTTCCAAAGCGACTATTCCATGGTTGGAGATGGCTGAGGTGACTGAGAGTAAAACAGAGGGAGGGAGGCAGGAGGATGCTCCGTGCCAGCCCCATTTCCATCCTGGCAGGAGGCACCGCTGTCCTGGAGAAGGGACAAGTAGAGACACCCCTGCTTTTAAAACCAACCCTCTCCTAGCCCTGGCTGCCTCCTCCCCGGCCAGCAGAAGGTTCTGGCTCTCCCCAGTCCCACCTCCTGCAGTTCAGCCCTTGGAAGGGCTGTCCTGGCCAGGCAATAAATGACAACAAATTCCCAGCGGCGCTGCCTCACTCATCCAATCTGCATACAAATATCCTCTGGGCATCCAGCTGACTTCCTACAGCACTGGCATGGTAGTCTCAGCTTGCCTCTTAATAAGGATCTCACAAGATCATTTTAAACAAGTATTTACTGCTTAAACAAACCTGCATCTAAGGCATCTCCTTTTGAATGCCTTTTTCAGCTGTTTTTTCTCCCCTCCAGCTGGTATCAGTTTTCAGCTGGCTGCCTAGGGTTGGGGAGCCAGTTAGCATCTGCTTTTGCAAAGAATTCCATTATCTGCCTTCATTACCAGATACTTTACACGAGGCAATTGTAATTCTGTTGTTGCTGCATCGCACATGGGACTCGGTGCCTCTTGTTTTGGCAACTACTCGGGGCTGTTTCCACATTCGGAGACAATATGCCCATCACAACTTCTGCAAACACATCTCACCAAGGATATTTCACCAGCTAATACTGCAGCCAGCTTCTCTTAAAAAATACCATACAGATGTAGCATGAGCCAAAAGCACGAGTAAACGCTTTAGTGATCACTCCTGCAATGATATTTCCCAGTTATATTAGCAGACAATTACATTTCAAAGGGAAACCCTGGAAATGGAAGACAACTGCTCCCAAACAATCTACTGTTATGCTGCTGCATATGTTTCCCTGCCTCAGCAACTATTCCTATTATATTAAACAGAGAGATAAAAGAAATACATGGGGACAATATGGTCAGGATACTGGAGTTTGCATGATCTAGTATGGCAACAAACACAAAATTTATCTGCAACACCAGACCCAGACACCACTTCTCAGGAAGGCAAAAGGCTCTTTAAATGACAGATACATAAAAGCAGTTGCAAAAGGCTGAAGAGCCTGTTTCCCAAACCTGCTGAAATCTCCAGGTAAATGAGCTGAAAGGGAAGAGGTGTTGCTTTGGAAAATGGTGTCTCTGCGTGATGCAAATGAGAGTCCATCCAGAAAAGGTAAAAAGAGGAAAGAAAAAGCTCTGGATGACTCAGCAGAGTGATTTGGTTTAGTACCAAAATGCTCAATATTAAAAATGTCAAGGCAAACTATAAAGAAAAGGGGAAAAAGACCACAGAGAGAGACAACAGCTGATATCTGAATACAGAAGGCGATGCAGAGGATTTTCCATCCCTCTTGTGTCACCTCAGATCTCTATTAGCAGCATATGCTGGCTTTTGGAGATCCCATTTATCAGCCTGTGCTCGTTCTAATGCATTTATCTCCCATTTTTACCCCAGAGCACAAAGCCTGGTTTCAGCCCTGGCCCTCTGCTCCTCACTGGGCAGTGACAGACATCAGCATGCAGGCAGCATCCCCTGCCCAGAACCAGCCCAGCATATCAAGCAACCAATTCCCTTCTTGATTTCACTACAAACATTTAAAAAAATTAATGTAGGAAGTCCCTTGAAAGCTAACCCTAGAGCTGTGAGGGCAGCACGTCTAATTTACTGATTACAATTTACAAGAACCTAAATAAGCATATTGAAGGGACCATAATTGAACGAATGGGGTTTAGAATTCTCCCACTACTAATAATATAATAAGCTTATTGTTTTAATCTTCCCACTAGCCTTCTATTCAGCTCGAAGGAGGCAGACAGTTCTTCAAACCTTATCTCAGAAGTGATGCACTCATCTGTTTTCATAAGCCTTAAAGAAAAAAAAAATAGAGTATTTCTGTAATGCTTTTCTAAATTCCATTAAATCGTTGCAGTTCTTCTCTCAGTGATCAGCAAGCACAAGGAAAATAGGGCAGTTGTATTCAAAAATCTAAATGGAAGGGCCAGAGATGCTGTTCTCAGCAGTCCCCCTCCCTCAGGTGATGAGAGAGGTACATCCTTGTAAGTGCTGTTATCTCCAAACCTGGGGGCAGAGAGAGCTCCCCACCTGACCCAGAGACTCAGAATCCCCTCCAAGCTCCCTCTGACATCCCTTTGGCAGCACTTTGCTCCATCTACATCATTTGGAAATCATTTCCCAAACCTGAAGTGATGATCTGCAGAGAAGAACAAAACTCAGCATTCCTGTCTTCCCTTCAGCAGACTTCAATTAATTCTCCCAGATAAGAAAAAGAGCTCCATGGCCCCTCCTTCCCCAAAATACTGTCAGCCAGCATATTCTAATATTACTTTAGATCCCATGAGGCAGAGAGCATGCACCAGGTGCCACAAACAGCCCGGGTGTGGGCTACACACCCTGACAGATACAGCTCACCTGACCTCAAGTGCAAAACAAGCAGGCATTAAACTCTCCTGAGACAATATTCTTACCCTAAGCTGAAGATTCCCTCTTTTCCTCTTGTTTTGTGAGAAGGATTCGGGCTCTTATTTGGGATCTCCAAGTTTCTTCTCACTGCTCCCACCAGCTCAGGCTCCAACTGTGTTTTGCTCCTCTCATTCTCAGCTCACAAAAGGAAACTTTCCTTCTCTCCTTAGATCCCACCTGTCCCTCACGTCACTTTTCACAGCAGAAAGTGGAAATTTCTGCGGGTGCTTGCTAACCCACCCAGGAAGAAGGGAGTAATGAGAGCCCCCACAATGTGATTTAAGTACCATTTCAGCCTTTAGAAACTGCTAACCATTAATTACTTCTTCCTAAAATCAAGGGAACCATCGCATCCCCCAAAGACAACAGCAGGGAGAAAAGTGACTGAAAACCAGGGAAACTGTGGTCCATAACACCAGAGAGCACCTCCAAAGCTTGCACCATTTCACACCAACATTTTGCACAAATGGAGTTTTTACCAACAATTTTTCTCCTTATTCAGGCCCGAAGCTTCATTCTAAGGTTGCACTTCCATTACACGACATTTAAGTCCTCTGAGGAAGAGATATTGTATGCTTTCCTTTTTTTAATTAGATGAGAAAGCCATGATGAGTCTATTCATGCCCATGTTTATCTTTTAAAAGGAGATTTAGTGGAAGTGTGGTAAATAGAGCATCCCATGCTAATAATTGGTGATTATAAGGGAATCTGCCTTCCCTTGCACACAATCCTTCCACTCATTTGCCTTTGCAATGATGCATTAACCCCCAAGAAAGCACTTGGGTTTCCTCAGAAGTGACCTCCTCTGGGTGCTGTGGCAATCAGTGACTCACTGGAGCTGAGCTGGGAGTGCCCCTGCTCCAGCTGATGCTCCCGAGGTCCTGCAGGCTCTGGAGGAAAGCACTGGCAATTCTGGGACTCTGGGTGTTTCCTCCAGAAAGGAGACACGCTCCTGCCACTGCTTGATTAAACACAATCAAACAGCAACTAGGACTTTGGACAGAATCCACTGTGAGGATATAAATGGTGATGTGTAAAAATAGATCACGTCGTGGTTATGCCTGGGCCACAAAATGCCAGACTGAAGGCATTTTTGGAGTAATTGAATCCTTAAAATGTGAGGTAGGCTCCAATGACAGCTGCTGTAGACCCCGTTTTCAAGAGACAGATCCCACAGAAACACTCTAATGTAAATATCACAAAGTATTTTGTGGCACTGTGCAGCTGAAGTCACTCAAAGCCAGCACCCTGCACTCTCCAGAGCTCCCCAGCTCGGGAGCATCCTGGAGATAAGGCTCAGTTATCTCTGCTCCCCGAGGAAAAGAGCCCTTCTGCTGCCTCCCACAGCTCTCAGGGAAGGCTGGGTGTGAGAACAGGGCAGGAACATCAGGAAAGACTGCAAAGTCCCAGGGAAATTCCAGCTGAGCACCAGGGATCCTTAAGGATGCACCAGCACCAGACTCCAGCTGCTTTAAGGACCCCCTTCACACCTCAGTTTTTGGAGAGTATCTCCCAGCTGGGACAGAAATGTCTTTCCTGACCTCCTCTCACAGAACCACAGGAGGTGGGAGGGACCCACAAGGCTCATCCAGCTCCTGGTAGGATCAGGTTTTCTGCCCTGCTCCTGCTCACTTTGCTCTCGTAGGATCTACGACCCGCTCCCTACATTTGGATTTGAAAGCTGCTCCTTCATTTGATGTGCCTGAATATTGGGAATTCTAATCCATTGCTTTCCCCACTTGGTCTCCATGCAAACAAATGAATATTGTGAACATTCAAATTCTTCCTCCCCTGACAGGAATAATGTAAGCTGATCCTGACAGTGTTTCATCTTTAATAATGATGTTCCCACAACGCGAGGGGCACAGCCGTTATCTTGGAATCTTTCTGCATGGAGTCTAACTAAAGAGAACCATGTCAGACTCTTGTCAGAAACTGAGACTTTGTTACCTAATGAAAACTTCTAGGGGACCAGTGGTAAGTAACTGCAAGAGGCAGCACAGACAACACCTCTCAGAAGTCGAGGTGATGAGACATTTCTCTCTTAGTGATTCATTTAATTCTTTTAATTTAAGAACCTGCAGTAAGAGCCTGAACCTCCTCCATCTAGAGTGGGACTAGAGAAATTTGGATTTAATAATAAAGACTTTCTGGGCAGCAAACACAGCCTTGTGCTGATGAGCCCAAAGATCTACACAACATTCTTCAAGGAAGGTCTCCAGGGGAACTGCCAGGCGCTGTGAAATGTAGGGAAAAACTCCAACAATGTAAAACTTCACATAAAATCAGAACAGCAACACTAACAAGCCATAAAAATAAAAAAACACTGGGGAGCTGGTTGTGGGAGAGCAGGTGAAGGGGGGGAAATGACACTGGGCACTGGGATGAGAGATGGTGCAGAGTGCCAAGCTCCCTCTGCTGTGGCAGCACAGCCCTGTGACACGACAAAGCCACGTCACACTGACCTGGCAACGACTACGTGAAACTTTTGGATTAAAAACCCCCACCCCAGAAGTCTTAACTTTGCTTGCACTGCAGTTTTTAAATGTGCTGTGACAGTGATTAAACAGATTAGAGCTGGATGAATCACTGGGACTGTAGAGCCCAGGAAAATGCCCACGGAGCTGGGCTGGGAATTACAGAGAGAGCCTCAACAGCAAGAAGCCCCACAGAAGATTGATCACGACCAGCTACTTCAGCTGTGAATTAATTCAATGGCAATCTTAATGACAAATTTAAATCCTCTTTTCTATTTTTAGGTTTTAGTTGTTTTGCTGAAGATTGATTGTAGCTGTCAAGCTAGTTACTACAAAAACAGATTTACTTGCACCAAAATATTGCATTAACATTGCACGTTCCTTTTTTAGGCCTGCTATGGGGATCTAAGTATTTTAAGTATATACAGAAGCTATTTAAACATTTAAGGAAATATAAAATTTACGACACATTTGGTTAATTAATTAATCATGTCAGATATTATGGAGAGCTTTCCTTCTATATTTTATATTTTTCCTAACAACATATACTGTTTGCATTTGGAGAGACATGAGAATGTAATTAAAACACAAACAGCCTCGTAATAAAAACACTGCACACAAACATACCAATTATAATTAATACAAAAAAAAAATATCCTTACTGCCATGTTTTCCTTTAAAACTGGGATATTTAACAGAAGCATTGTTATTCTCCTGGCAGATAATGGCTGGTCTGTGGTGATCAAACCTGTTTTTTATGGCCTAATTTCCACTTTGCCAAGGGTTCTGTCTCTGGGTTTCACACACAGCTCGTTGTGCAGTGACCTCAGAGGAGGCTCTGCCACCCCACAAACACTTCCACAATTCTCCAGCTGACAACTCTCAGCTTCACACTCCCAGCTTTTATTCGCAGGCCAGCAAAGAAAAATATCCTCTCTCAGCCCCTAACAAGTTGCTCAGGTTTGATAAGCTGTTTTCATTCCCTCTGAAGGAGTTGTGAAGAGAAAAGCTCTTTGTTTCAGGCTGCTGAGGAAAAAGGCAAAAGCTGGATTTTTACTACGGTCAGTGCTGGGTCCAGATTCCTCTCAATTCTCTGGGTGCACACATACTTCACATGAAAAAAGCTATTCAGGAAAATTATGCTAATGGGTCAGAGTATGCTCAGATCTCTATGCAGATTGCCTTTTAAAACTTCCAATGTGTGTTAAGAGCAGAAAATGTTCAATTTAAATGAAATGCAAAGCCAATTTAAATTAAAAAGCAGCTAAATATTAAAAAAGCTGGATATCTAGCTTTCAGAGGACATGAGGTGACAGTTCACTTATGGAAAAGACCTGACCAGCCCCACAATGCTGCTCAGGTGGTTTATCTCCTCTTCTTTTTTTCAAATTTAGGCAGTATTTATTATCTCTGTATTTATATTATTATTATCATCTATATCAGTATTTTAAATATATTTTATATTATTTTTTAATATATTTTTTATCAGTATTATTATTTATTTTATCAGTACTTTGTTAGGTTCATACCTGCTCTGTCTTCCACCAAACTAATTACAGCTCCTCGAACATTTACAAACTACCTGACCACTTTTGAGTTTTGAGGTATCAAACTGTACTTGAGTCATCCAGGCTCTGTTTAGGTACAAACCTGAGTTTCCCAATGTCATGGCTTGCCTTTGATAGCTGAGGTAAAATGAAACATGAGTGAAAAATGACTGCGACACCTGGCACTGCTGCAGATTTCTGCACCTTGGAACAGAACAAATGCACCCCTACAATTCCACTTTGGGGCCTCTTCTGCTCATAAATACACAATAACCATTCTTTTGCTATGTATTTCCATTTCTTCAGCTGTCATGTCCCAATTTGTGGTGTCTGATGTGTTAATCACAGCCCAGCACTCTGATTTTAGATCATGTTTTAGCCCAGGAGAATGGAGATGAAGGAGAAGGGTCTTCCTCCCTCCTCTGTCCAAGCCAGCTCTCGTGCCAGACTCCAAAAAATCCATTCCTCCTTCCTGGAAGAGGTTTTCAGCAGAACATTAGAGAGGATGACAAAGTGAACACTTATCATGTAGACAAACCACTAAAACACAAACTTCCAGGCTGAAAACACGTTTCTCCAAAAGAGAAAGGCACCAGCTAAATAAAGAATTAATTCAAAGGTCTCTTCCTAAAATGAGACAGCAAGAGTTTTAGGAAGAATTTTCAACTGTCTCACGTGACATAAATTGAAAATCAGTGGGTGCCCAGTGCTAATGAGAGCACAGATCTTTTTCTAGTGTTAGTCAGGCAGCCACTCCTGCATTTACAGCTGCCAAATTCCTGTCCCATCAGGTGAGGCAGGGGAACCCGGACTGAGGAAGGGATAACAATTCCTCTCCACACAAATCCCCCACTGAATAATCCTGTGAAATCATAAAGCAGTTGCATGCTCTCCCTAAATAAGCCTAAATAAACCTTATTTAATCAGCTGTCCTGAGAGTCTGTTGGAGAAGTTAATCAGGTTTGTGCTGCACTTATGACATCACAACACTTGATAGATTTGATTAAATAAAACAGTATTTTCTATTAGAAATTCTATTCGGATTATTTTTAAGCTCTCCAAAGGACAGAGCTGGCAGACCTGTTTTCTCTTCCACAAAAGAGTAAAAAAAAAAAAAGACACCCTTCCTTCAAATACGAGGTGCTAAGCAAGGCATTTGTTTTTCTGCAGAAGAAAAATTGTATCACAAAGAAGTGAACGGAGTACTTGAAGAGATGATTTCTGGTTTTTTTCTTTAGTAGCAAAATATGTTATTAGACAACAAATAGCTTCTCCTCCAATGTATTTAATGAAATAAAGATATTAATGCCTTAAGCTTTGGGCAATTTTGAAATGAACCAAATTATAATCAGGAAATTGATGATGTATGTGAGCAGAGACTTGCAGTATGTCAAGCACTCTCTCATCTTCCTTTTGGCAAAAGAAATCCATCTCCAAGGATTAATCCAGGAGGAAGAGCTAAATGGATAAACTTTACTATATTAAATACTCACTTTTTCCACTCTGACTGGAGGAGGAAATCAACTAAGAGAAAGCTAAAAAATAAACGCCTGAGGGAAAAGTAAGAGTGGGGTATGGTAATTTTTACTGTACCTCTTTTGGCTTGGTATTCAATTGATTTCCCCCCCCCCCCCCAATGGAATTTAGCCTTCAAATAAGATGATTCAGATGCATCCACAACTTACTCAGTAATAAACACTGTCTTTAGGGTAAGCTGGAGGTCATTGGATCCTGCTTTCTATTTTATTTTATTTTTAAATTTACATGGCCACCTGACCTCTGGGAACCGTGGTGTGGAGCTCCACAGGTCTCAAGATGCCTCACGTCTCTGATGACAGATGGCCAAGCAAGACACCCAACTGATGGCAACCCACCAAAGAGATGCCAGGTCTTCCCAATGGCAGTCCAGGGGTCATCCTCCAGTGTTTATTGATTATATTTTAGTCTCTTATTAGAAATTAAGCTTAGGTGCAATAGGGTGGCTAATTTTATTCTGTTTTTCTACAGGAGCACAGCATATGCAACTGCCCCCTGTGCAATCCAAGCTCCTGCCCCCAAACCTCTGGACTGGCAGCAAATCTCAGGGGTCTCAAAGGTGCTATAAAAAGTTCATGAAAACAGGCAGGAGAGAAACCTGATAAATACACTGAATGGGGGAAAGGCTTTGGTGTGAGCTCACACTTTCATAGAGTTCTCTCAAGGGAAAGCCTCAGGAAGGCCTCAACCACAGGAAAAGCTTAAAGTGGAGCCCACACCTTCCTCCACACCCAAGTAGTTGAATTTCCTACACAAATCTGTAGGAATCAACCTTCATTAGCTGCAGTACTCACAGCACCACTCATTATAACCCTCACAACCTTCCCCATCCCCGTGTCCCTGTGCAAGGCCTGCCCATCTCCATCCCCATCCCCATCCCATCCCCATCCCCATCCCCATCCCCATCATCCCTCCTGCACACACAAACAGCAGCCACATCCTTCTGGCCCCAAAAGGCTCTGCTGAGCTCCCCATTCCTCACAAAATCCCTTCCCACCTCTTTCCCAGCCCTCACTCACAAGCTGCCCGTGCTCAGCCTTGCACAGAGCTCTCCCTGCTCCCTCATCCATCACATGGTGCCTCAGGTTTTGGCTTTTCTATTTTCACATTCTGAGCTGCTTTAGTGTGTGGGTCTGGGCTTCACATCAGGGGATGCTGAGCTCTCTGCACAGAGCAGGGACACAAAACAATTCCTGCTCCAGCTGGGCACCAAGGACAAATGACCCAAAGCTCAGGCCCAGGAGCACAAACAGCGTGGGCTGGAGAGAGAAAAACAAGCAGGATGGGAGTGCCTGGGCTGAAGCTGGAATGGGACAATAAGGTTTGGCTGTAATTTCCTCTGTCCATTTTGTAACCTGTTAATTCTTTTAGGGAGATGACAGATCATTTAAGGATTAACACAGTATCACTTGGTTGTGCATCATTAATGGATTTAAGCAGACAATGCTGTAATTTTAGAGCAAGAGTTCATTTCAGGATTGAGTTCTTAGAAGAGTAGATCACGTGATTTTAAAATACTGTTTGTATAGAAGATGTGATTTTTTAAACACTGTTTTTCAACGGCAGAAAGTCACTGAGGGACCAGCCTGCCGGTGTGGTGCCTGATGAGGTATTGCTGAAGGGCTGGGAGAAGAGTGGAAGAGGAAAAATGGGATGAGACAGGGATGTGTGATGCCTTGAGAAGGCTGATCTAGAGCAGAGGCTGGGCAGAGTCCCAGAATAAAGCAGGGATTCATTCAAAGGATCTCCTCCATGGATCCACCTTGGGCAGCACCAGAGCCCAGCCAGGGCTGCAGCCAAGAGGAACCAAAATGGTCCCAAAATGCACGAGCGCTCCCGGGGGCTCTCACTGGGATCAGCTCTGCTCCATTTGCACCTTGCAGTTCATTGTCCCATTCCAGCTTTAGCCCAGGCACTCCCATCCTGCTTGTTTTTCTCTCTCCAGCCCACGCTGTTTGTGCTCCTGGGCCTGAGCTTTGGCTCATTTGTCCTTGGTGCCCAGCTGGAGCAGGAATTGTTTTGTGTCCCTGCTCTGTGCAGAGAGCTCAGCATCCCCTGATGTGAAGCCCAGACCCACACACTAAAGCAGCTCAGAATAGGAAAATATAAAAGCCAAAACCTGAGGCATCACTTCCACTATCCCAGGGTGCTCCAAGCCCTGTCCAACCTGGCCTTGGACACTTCCAGGGATCCAGGGGCAGCCTCAGCTCTCCTGAGCAACCTCAGATTATAACATTTCCTCTAACAACTTTTTGAGGAAGCAGGGAGAGGGAAGCACAAGCCACGATCTCCAAGCACTGATGAAGAAAACAGACTTGCACATCATCACACTGATTACAAAAGGATCATTATTGCTTCTGGGGCAGCAGAAAGAACCACCTGCCCTTCAGCCAGCTGCCACATCTCCTCTAAAGCCAATATGGCAAAAGTGTTTTGAATTTGGTGATAAAATAGAGATGCTCATCTGATGCAGCCAGCACACACAGATATATCTGCATATAAATTTCCTTCCTAATGTCTTTAGCTTGCAATCAGTTTTCAATACACACGTGGCCATTACAAGGCATAAAGCAAATTTTCACTGGTCTGTCACAGTGTACTGTAGCCAGCACACCTAGAGATAAATTCTCTGGATTGCTCTTTAAATGCCACCTACCCTGATAAAGAGCAATTACACACCTGCTCAAAGTGATGACACAACAGGGAATAAGGGAGAATCAAGTCTTCAGACAGAGAAGCAAAAAATAAATTCAACTTTCTCCTGACAGTTCAAGAAGTGATTCTGGACAGCTGCCTCAATTGCTGCAATACTGTGCAAAAGTAGGTAATGTCTATAAAGAATAAAATTATTGTCATTTAGCATTTTTTTTTATTTCCCTTCTGTTAGAGCCTTACTTCCCCTATGCATTGGGAGCAGCTACTGCGCAAACCGAGCGGATCATTTTGTTACAGAACTATTATGCAAATAATCTGCTCTGTATTCTAACTAGAAGCAATGCTGTGCTAGTCTGGGCAAGACATGAGGCACTGTGGAGTTTTCTTTTTAATTTTTTTTTTCTCTGTGCACTGGAGCAACATCATTTACGGTGGTAATGATGAAAGATATCTTCCAATCTAAAAATCAGATTATTAGTCAAGAATATAAACACATAACCACCTTTTACGAGCTGGAGTCTGCCTTTCATTTACCTATTTAAATATTTACATCCTTTTAACATATTTTTAGTTGCAAGTCATTGCAGTGATATTAAGAATACTTTGGTGAGAGCAATATATAAAGACCCACTTGGATCACCCTCTCTTAGCAAGTTTGTGCCTGTGTTTACAGATTTACACCACAGACATTATCTTAAATCTGAAATTACTTATCTGTAGCACCGGAGCGAGATCAAAGATCCCAAACAACATCAGCCACCTGCACCAAGCCCCAGACAATGTAATAACCTTATAACATCAAATCAGTGTATTTCATGCAGAGCATTTCAGTGCTATTCTCTGGGTACCTGGCTGGTGTTGGAAGAAAAGATCTTACCTAAGAACAAATGCAATCTCAGGCAATATTTAAAGATGAGATTATCCTTCATTGCAAATAGCTCATTTGTTTACTATCACATCGCTTTATTCTTGCTTTGCCTCCTTCTACCACGAAAATGCTGAATATTCAGTTTAGATTCCCAGCAGCTTTTTATTTTAGTCTAAAAACATTTACCTAACACATTCTTAACAAGCAAAGTGAAGAAAATTCAGCCATCTGTCTCTGCATTACAATAACAGTTATGGAAGAGTAGATTATTCTATACAGCAAGAAATTTAATGCTATGAATTCTTATACTTTAAGCACTGTGTGCTCCAGTCAGTTTTGTATACAAGAATGTTGAGCACTGGCACAGGCAGAAGCAATGATTTATAAGCAAACACATGAGAAAATATTTTGAAGATATTAAATGCATTCAATATTCCAATCATGCTATATGTCCATGCTTCAGACTGAAGGAAAGAAAATTAAAAAAAAATACCTCTGCTATTATTTTCTTTCTCCAGCACTTCACTAGTTCTAAATTACCACTAAAAATGCTTAAAAATGACTTGCTGGAAACAAACACGACATAGAGATAGATGTGAATCCTTACCTGGGAAACCCCCTTGTACCATTGCTGTACCAGCATGTACTCAGGAAATCTGCATTCCTGACAAACATTCAGGGCTGTGAGCAGCTCAAATCCTCATCACACACAGGCTCAGGGCTTGTCTTTCTTCTGACGACCTTGGGCCTATTTTGCTGAGATTTTTCTCTCCTTAAGGGCAAACCGTCTGTCTGTTTCTATTACGAGATGCCATCAATTATATTAATTTCGGGCTGCCCACAAGCTCCCAGTTACATCTGCCAGCAGAGGAGAGCTGCCTGTGGAAGCACGCAGGGAGCAGCAGATCCCCTGGATTCCCACATCTGACCCACGGATGCTCCCAGCTGCTGTTTGTGCTCCGCCAGCATCCGAATGACATCTCCATCCCCAAACACGAGTCCCCCCCCCAGCGTGGCTTGTGTGCCTGGCAGCTGCAGGTACCTTCCTGCTTAATGACCCACTGCATGGCAAAGGAGCAGTTAATAATCTTATTTATCCGAGCATCCTTCTTCCTGTGAAGCTACGGGGGTTAAAAATTAATTTCTCTCCCACGAACGGCTTCATTAAATCCGCTGTTCTCCGACGCTGCGGTTTCCCAACGCTGATATGTGCTCGTGGCATAGGGTTTGATTGTTTTGTTTTGGGTTTTTTCTTTTTTTTTTAATGTCAGAAAACAAAACCAATCTGTCATTACGAGCATAAAAAGGCTCAAACTTCATCATAACTTGTGTTTTGTTGAAACCCCAAACAAGCAATATTAAGTTTCGCTGCAATCAATGCTGAACTGAAACACTGAAAAGACTCAAAATCCTTCATTTAGTAATTAAAAAAAAAGCAAAGATAAAATCTCTCTCTGAATTTATAAACATACTTAGTTATTTTGGGAAGTCCTACTAATTCTCTCTTCCAAAAGCTACATTTAAAACAACTCAAAATACTCAGTTATTTCGTTAATATCATTAATTTGTTCATTTTTAAAGTTCATTGTCCTTCCTTTAGAATATGTCTCACAGCACACACACAGCCATCTGTTCAGTGCATTATGTCAAGCACACAGTAAAAAAACCACAAGAAGTCCCAGCTGCAATTTTACTATTACTTCATCAAAAATGTAATTTCCTCTCGCAATACTTCATCAGATGATAACTGTGCGTGTGACTCACAAAGAGAGTGAAGAAACCAGCCTGACAACAAAACCCCAAACGAACCCAAGAGCCTCCAAGTGCAGTGACAGCACCTCCCTCACCCATCCCAGTGTGGCAGGGCAGCTCTGTGGCTCTGCCCAGCACGTTCTGGATCTGATCTTAGGGCAGGTTACAAACCCCACGTATTTGAGCTAAGTATGGGTCAGAACAAGAATGGGAAAAGAAGATTAGCAGCACAGAGTCACATTAAATAGAGATTAACACGGAGCTGAAAAATGAAAGTCTCTGCTCTGTTTGTCTAATCCTGGCTCTTGCCTGATCTAAGGAAATCCACTGTATAACACTCACTTGGTACTATATTTAAGAACATTAAATCTTGCAATTACTACTTTTGCAACGTTTTGTTTTCATAAAGCTTGAAGCCTTTCTCCAAGCTACATCTTCCCCTCTGAGCATCATCTCTGTTTGCTGTTGATTGCAGTGACATCTATTGGAGAGGCAGTGCTTGGCTGCACGAGCTGCCTCCACTGAAGATCAACATTTTCAGTGGATCCCCCCTGCCAAAATGAAAAGTTAGGACTGCTTTTCCTTTGTTTCAGCACAACTTTGCATACACCAGACTCCAAACAGTGAGATACCCAGGAATTATGAGTGGGTTGGCTTTTATTTAGTCATTTGTTAACGATCCTGGCATTTTCCCAAAATGCCAATCCTCACCCACAGCAGTGCACAGCCTCTGCCAGAGATCCTGTTCCTGCCCACCCCATGAACCTGACCACACTCTCCTCAAAGTCTCAACTGAACTGGATTCCTTTTTTCCCATCTTTTAATGGAATCTCTTTTTTTTTTTTTTTTTTATATTCCATTTTTCCCATCATTTATTTTTCTGCTCTCACTGATCACAGACACCACTGGCACCTGGATGCTGCCAAAAACCTCACGTGTGTTAAGAGCTGCCCAATCCCAACCCAACCCTTATCACAATGGGGGATCACAGAACCATGGAATGATTTGGGTAGGAAGGGACCTTAAAGCTCACCCAACCTGGCTTTGGACACTTCCAGGGATGGGGAATCCACAACTTCTCCATGCCAGGGCCTCCCCACCCTCTGAGTCAAGAATGGAAAGTCGAAATACCAGAGAAGTTCTAAAATCTCTTGCTTTAGCAGAGAAACCACTGTTCCTTAGAAATGCATCTTAGGAAGATAAATCATCATGCTTTCTTACAGCTTCATTGATTTCTACATTATCTAGAGACAAAATAAGAGGAAGGGGGCATTATTATCCCCTTATTAGATACAGTTAAATATCCTTGCAGACAGGAAGTCTGAGCACAGCAGTAGCTTAGTCCATTATCCAAGCCACCTTCCACAAAATTTTTATTACCATCTATTTTTATTATTTTAGACTTTTGTGAAACCAACCAGATCGATCCCAGTCAACTAACTGACAAAAGATTCCATTAAAGATATAACAGCAATTGAAATGAAGGATTCCAAGTTCTTTCAACAGTTGTCCTTTCAGTTTTTCTAGAATGGTTTTCCAGCTCTGCCCTGTCTAATTTACGTTTGCTGCAACTTGGTCACAAAAGCATATCTAAATTGTACAGCCAGGAGTTCCCCCAAGGAAAACCTCACCAAAAATTCCATTACAGACTGCTCTGCCCACCCATTTCCTCTGCTTCTTTTTACTACCAACCCCTCATTATGGCAATAAGCCACCACAGGGTGCACCCAAGTCCATTAGCAGGTTCTTGGAGCACAGCTCCAGCCATCCCCACTCCAGGAAAACACACCAGTGCCTACTGATGCCTGCAGCACAGCTGCTCACAAGCACAAACAGCTCCTTTGTGTGCCTTCCCCTCCTTTTACTTGTTTTGATTAAAAAAAAAAGAAAAAAAAAAAAAAAAAAGAAAAAAAAATCCCATTCACAACCCAGTGTTTTTCAGATTTGGGAAGTCTAAAGAAAAAAAACTTCTTTCTCCAAAACAGGCTCTGCCATTCTGTGGGAAAGGAAAACTCCAAAATGTTTCAGGTCTGGAGGATGAAGCATTTTGAAAGCTCCTTTTGCAGCAGGATGGACACGCTGCAAATTATGCAAAACTGTTTCCATGCATAAACTGGAAGCCTTGAAACAGCAACCTCAAAGCAAAGAGAAAACAAACCCCACACACAGGGTTAGGGCTGGGTACAGATAAAGATTTGGCAGTGCCACCAGAAGAAGAAATAAAACAAGAGGAAATACAACTTTCAACTTGCCTTCAAAGTCAAGGAAAAACCACCTAAGAACTTGGGAAATGATGTTGGAAATACTGGGGGCATGAAGCAAAGGAGAAGCAGATCTGAAACTAAAGGGTCTTGGGTGCAAGAGTCACATTAAAAAAAAACCAACCAAACAAACAAACAAAAAAACAAAAAACAAAAACAAAAACCAAAAAAAACAAAAACAAACAAACAAACAAACAAACACAAAAAAAAAAACCAAAAAACAAGCAAACAATGAAACACCTGGAGCTTTAAACTTCTTAAACCACAGAAACATGGAGGACATGTCTGGAGTTTCTCTAAACCAAAAACTACCTCACAGCTCTATTCCCAACAAGGATTTGCCCTCTTTGGATCAAAACCAACTCTTGAAGGTTGAAACAGAAGGGAGAACACGTACAAGAAATGACTGTTTGTTCCAAACAGGAATTCAGGTTCCAGGTCAGCAATGAAAGCTACAGTTTCAGCAGTGGGAAAGCAGAAATAAAAGGGAGCATTGCCAAAAGGCAAGTGGGTTTAGATTTTAGGGGAAATTAAATCAACACCAAAAGGTTATTCAGCCACTTTAAGGGGAAAATAGACAAAACATGGAGACTCTGAGGCAAGGTGGATGGCACAGAAAGGAAAGAAAAATTCTCAAATATGGCAGGAAGACTAACAATGGTCTGCTTTTTCAGTCTGGGGAATGATGGAGGATGTGGAGACAAAAGATGAGAGGGAGGGTTGAAAGAAGTGATAAGCAAGGACAAAAAATGTCAAGCAGAGCAAATAAAGTACTTCCAGAGTTTGAAAGAAATTGATGAGCAGGTTCCTGACACTGCAGCTGTGTTAATAAGAATGCTAAAAAATAAAGTAAAATCCATCAGGAGCAAAACAAGAGGACAGGTTTAACAGCTGTCCCACCTCAAAATGCCCTCCAAAGCTTTCCATGCTGTGACAGAGATTGAGAACCACAGGAAGCAAATAAAAGAGAGGTTATGATGTGAATTTACCTGGGCTGACACCACATCTTCCTTTTGGAAGGAACCTTATTTTCTAAATAAGGAAGACAATAAATCCAGATCACCTGTTGATATATTTTTAGTGAGGTCCAAAGCCAGTAGAATGAGTTGGATAAGTGGGTGAGGAACAGAGCAATATGAACATACAAATGGGCAGCTCAGAAAGACAAGTTCTTGTCTGGGTTGGCATTTCTGGGAAAGGTGCTCAAGAACCAGGACAGAAATTATGAGCATCAAGCAGTTCACAGAAACAACACTGTACTGGAATTTGCAGAGAAAACTTTGTTTTTCAAGTGAGCACAGAACAGGGACTCTGTAAAATGCCATTCCACAGCTACCAAGATGCTTCATGTCATTAAGTACAGTTGGATCATTTCTAACATGCTTTTTACTGCAAGGGCTGAGGCACAAACTTAGTTTAGGCTTCCTTGGCCTGTTCTTAATTTTTAAAGGAAAAGAATGAGGTGAGGAAGAATTTATCTCTGTTTCCCAAGATTCATGGAAAAGATGGCTACAGCAAAACATTCAGCTTCAGTCAGTAGAAAGGAAAGAGAGGAGATTCCCCTGAACAGATCTGTGTGCTGCTGCCAAGTCTGGTAGGATTGATGGATTTAATATCAGCAGCAGCTTTACCTTTTCAGCTTCCAGCCTCAGCCAGCAATATCATTAGGGATGGCAGGAGAGCTAAAAAATGACCAAGCCCATGAATAAGGAATTACTTCTGTGCAAAGTATTAACTTAGGCCCAGCAAGCACTTGGATTGAGGCATATCCTAATTAGATAACTGAGGTGTCAGCCTACTTATCACACCTATCCTTTAATTGGGAATTAGAACTCCAGTAACGAGCTGGAATGAGTTTGTTACAATTGGAGCTTTACCCAGTCGGTTTGAGAGCTCACAGATGATGAGAAAAATCACTGTAGCAAAAAAAAACCAACCAACCAAACAACAACAACAAAAAAAAAAAAAAAAACACCAAAAAAAAAAAACAAAAAAAACCAACCAACCAAACAAAAAAATACAAAAAAAACAACAACAACAACAAAAAAAAAAACCCAAAAAACCCCCAACAAACTAAACCCCAACAAAAGCCCACACAGAATCACAGAATGTTACAGGGATAGATGGGACATTAAAGATCATCTCATTCCACCTCCTGCCACAGGCAGGGGCACTTTCCACTAGACCAGGTGGGTCAAGGCCTCATCTCACCTTATCCTGATTTGGTAGAAAGGAGCATAAAGATAAAAAAATATAAAAGGTAACTGATTTTAGAAAGTAATTTAGGACTCCTAATTGTAAGTTCAGTATTCCTAAATATTTTACTGCTAGATAAGCTATGGATAATAATATTCCATTTAACCAAAGTTGTAATTAACAAAAGTTGTGATTCAAAAGCAGCTGGAATCTAAATCATGCTGCCAGGAGCTCTCCACTGGCACTGCTTCCTATTCCTCAGGTCCCTGCTCTTCCACAGAGGGAGCACCACCACAAACCACTGCCAAACCCAAAATGGGACAACTGCAGAGCCCTTCCCATGCAGAGTGCTACAAAGCCAGGGGATCCTTTCTTCAGCAGAGCACCAAAACAATAAATCAGCAGGTTTTTCTTTTCAAAGGAACCCATCCTGCTCGAACAGCATTGCCTGGGATCAGCTCCAGGATTTCTGTTTTTTTGCACCAGTGGTCCTCAACCTACAACTGCTCGACTACCACTGAAATCAGAGCAGTAAAACAGAACACCTCCAGTCACTGCTGACATCTCTGCCCAAGCAACTCCTCCAGACACAGCCTGGATGTTCTGGGGCTGAAAATAAACTCAGCCCTTCCTGTATCTCTTCAGAAGAGCTGAGCTCTGGGATCTGGCTGGGGGGAAGAACCATCTAAGTTACAAACCAGGCTGAGGACTGATGCTGTGGCCACACTGAGCACCACTTCCCACAGGCAATAAAAGGCACGAAGGCTTAGCAGCAGCTGAGTGTGTCCCAGAAATGTGATCTGATGCAATGATTGGAGCACTACTCACCCTCTGCACAAGCATCCTCATCCTCCTCTTCACCCAGAGCAGCCTCCTCTGCGTGATGCCTTTCGAGGGCTCTGTAAGGAGGTGGCAGCTTCATGGGAGGTGGAGCCCCATATTTTCTCTGATGGATTCAAAGACAATGAGTTACATGTTTTGTAACCTCCGAGAACATAAAAAAAAACCCCATTGTCTGTTGCATTGCATGTGCACAGACACAGAACTTAATTACAATGCTAAATTCTGCAGCAAAGGCTTTTTGTGCAAGAAAGCAGAGCAAGAAGTGACACTGAACATCAGGAAAAAGAAACTAAAACACAATTGTGCATGCACATTTACTTGTTGATAAAATACTCGTGTATTGTCATAAACATCAAAGTGTGAACACTAATCAAGGGTTAAAAACAAACATTGAGCTACACCCTGTTTCTTATAAGCCTCCATAACAAAACTATCTGGTGCTGATAAACATCCATTTAAAAAATATATAAAATAAGAACTCAATCCTCTTAGTCCATACATGAATATTTAAACATCACAGTCCGTCCGTGTTTTGGCGTAAATTTAATAAAGGTTTTGAATTATATCTCCCAATAAAATTCTATTACCTCACATAAATACAGGCAGCTCCTATAATGATGCATATAGCGGCGCATGGCAGGAATACAGAGCAGGCTCTGAGGCTGGAGAGGCACTGGCTCAGCTCAGCAATTGGTTTTACAGCTCCAAGGAACTGGGTCCTGCCTTGGTTTGCACCACGACTCCACTAAATGATGCTCAGCTGCATCCCCTGCAAGCCCACGGCTAATAGCAGGATGTACTTTAGAGAGGGAACACCAGGGAGCAGATGCCATTAGAGCACCCAGAATTCCTGTAATTAATTCCTCCTGTGGCTGGGAAATATGACACAACACCCAAACACATCAAGCCCAGGATAATATTTCATTTTTTTTTTCACTGTGAGCAATGAAAGCTGAACCTGCGTATTGATTTTTAAATTCTTGAAGTTGAATTTGTATAGAATGGTGCAAGGTAGTGAGCTGCAATATGTGGAAAATTTGGAGAGGCAAAAAATATCTGTCTTCTCATCCATTTAAAAAATGTAACAGGAAAGCACTGCACTGAGTGCAGAACACAGTAATAAATGGAATTAATTCAACCCACCAGTAGCAAAAGTGTGTAGTGAGAGCACTTGGAAGCACAACAGCTGTTTTCCAAAAGGATCTAACAGTTAATGGTGCCTCCTACTTTTTTCTTGAAGCCAGCACAGACAGAAGTGTGCAAAATCCAGATGATCCAGGAGGCAAGGGAGGACTTAGGTTCTACTTTACTGAGCAGGTAAAGATGGAAAATCTGCAGCCTCACTCTCAGCTGCCTATGACAAATGAGTCACTTTATTATCACTGTAATTCAGTAATAACTTACAGTCTAAATGTTGACCCTTTGGCTTTTTTAAGACCTTAAACGTTTGTTAGAAAGTCTGTGTGAAATTACACGAGGCACCCAGGCTTACCCAGCAGTTTTCTATGGCTCAGAGGGACAAATATCTCTTATCCCTCCTGTCCCAGTGAAAAGCCAGAGGAGAAAATTGTGCCTGGCTGCTCCATTGCACCACGTTTTTGTACCAGCACAGAGGCAAAAGCACAGTTCACACAGCCAACCAGCAAAATAATGTCGACATCTGGCTCGTCCACTAATGTTTTAAGTGGTTTTATATAAATTAAAGTGCTCATTTTGAAACAAACAGATCAATAGAGGAGGATAAACGCCAACAAATCAGAGAAAAACCTCCAGCATTTGAAAAGATACTGGAAAAGACAGGTTTTCCAGCTGGATGTGGCTGCTTTCAAACCAAACTCTTTTGTGACTGTCTGAAGACTGGACTAGAAATATCACTGATTCCCCATAGGGATGTGGACTAATAATCCACTAATAGCAACTCTTTCCAACTCCGAGACGGCCCCACAGAAGTGCACTACGACTGCTTTGTGAGCCCACGTTCAAAGCCAAAAAGGAGCTACATATTTATGCACTGGAGCTCTTCTATATTCCACCCACCAGTTTATAGCAGCAATAGATGAAAAAAGGTCTGAAAAAGATTAGGCTCCCTCTTTAACCTCGGAACGCCGCAGAACGCGACGCACCGGAGCGCTGGAGATTAAAGGCAGCACGTTGCCAGAGGATGAGAGCTTTTGAGATTAGAAATTTAGATAGAAAAGACACAAGAAAAGGGGATTGTAAGTGCTTCATTGGAAGTATTATGCTCTGGCATGAAAGCATGTCTTCAACACCTTTTCTGATAACTGAGCCTCGCTGCTCCTGTCCCTGACAGGATCTGAAAGGAGCGTTACAAAAACTTTTGGAGGTAAAAGGGTCTTCTCAAGTACCCAACAAACACCAGAGTGCTGAGTCGGATCAAATGGAAACTTCATCCTATTCGTAGTTAAACTGCACCAGGCAAAACTTATGGTCTGCACTCATTCTGTCTCTGCTCCTGCTGCTCTCACACCCTCCAAGTACCTGAACTACACTCCTCAGTCAGGGCAAATCTCACAGGAAAAAACCAAGGCCATGGGAGTGACACAGCTGAAAATGAAAAATTAAATTTTTCCTGTATTCCCTTATTAACACAAACTCCCTGTTTTCTACCAAACAGAGTGGTTTTTTTCTCTTTTAAAGCTGCTGTGAAGTTATTTGGAAGTCACAGTGCAGTAACTGCCTCCCAATTAGCTGAGCAGCCACAGACCCCGCAGTCATTTCCTCATTCTACACAGCTGCGGGAAATGCAGGAGACTCTGTGGATCTCATCATCCCATAAGGTGATTTCACTGGATTTCAGGCAGCCTCACACTGAGGATATTATTTGTGTACATGTTGCCATTGCTCTGTTTCTGCTGAACAAAGGGAATCAATTTGCCTCCACACGGAGCAAACCAGGTACTTCAGACAGATGACAGTGAGGAGCTGTGCTAAGTACAGGGTTTCAGCACCCAGCAGACACCCACAGAATAAATGTCAGAATGCTTGGCAGGAATTTGGCAAAAAGTCGTAGAATCAAAGATATTTCAACAAAACACTTCAAGTTTAATTTCAGACTTCGGAGGAAGCTTATCACAGAGTTAGAATACATGCTATTATACTATTTGATTTAGTAAAACCTGGGTACAGCACTGAATGGAATAAATACCTTATCACTCTTATTTCCTTTGTCTGCATCCTGATCTTTGCTGACTTTGATTCCCTTAGGCTGGGCAGGAGAAACCACCTGAAAACCAATGTAACATCACCCACATTAGGGAGAGAATTTTAGCTGCAAAACAAGCATCCAAAGTCAATTCCTGACAGTAACAAAGCTCCCCAGTGCACTCTGCATTCTGCCCAGTGTTAAAGGGCACTGCAGTGCAGTCCAGAAATTACATTCTTTCACTGGATTTACTGATTTACATTCTTACATCAAAAGTTTGGAGTTTCTGTGTGTACTTTAGGCAGGTAGAATTGTATGCCTGCTCTTCCTGAGGGCTTTGAAAAGTTTCTTGCCTTGGCCTCAGAGGTGAGGAGATGCCTCAGATCTTTTGGAAATTAACTTGCTCCCAGGTCACTGTTTCAGGTCCCTGTTTCAGGTCCCTCTGGTGACACATTTCACAAGGAGCTGCTGGTGTGAATCTGACTAATTTTAATTACAGCTTTGCTCCTCTGGATAACAGAGTTTATTTCTAGATTATGAAACATGAGCAAATTAGAACGCATAGGGCCAGACTCCTACTACACAGGTGGGAGAGTTGAATTAACACCTAGTCAACAGATTTACACCTACTCCATGTAAATTAGACAAATGAGGTTGCCAATTAGACCAGAGAAGTAATCAATCAATCAATTGCTCTGTAACTGACTGAAAGGATCCATCCTTGGACACAAAAATTGATAGAACTGGCTGAAAGTTGTTTAGCCAAGTTTAAAATAAGATGCACGCTATGCCATTTACTAACTTTCGGAATAAAAATAGAAATGAACTTACTTTTGGTACATTAGCCAAGCTCTGGACTACAAACACCACAGGATTTCCTGCATTCTTGATGGCATCTACTGCTTCCTTGTGGGTGGCATTTTGTAGGTCTACCCCAGAAACCTGACAAACAGTGTTTATTTTTATTAGGTACAGAGTCATTACAAGGCATCACACACACTTGCAGGAGATTAGTGTATCTGAGGAAGGCATCAAAAACAGTCAAGAGTAATTATTTGTAAAGTATGTTTCGATGATGGTTTAAAGAAAAGTGTATTACTTGGGATTCATAATTAAAAGATGGCCATATGTTGCCCAAAACAATTCCTCTAGATAAAAACATAAGGAGTAAGATTGTCAGAGTGTTACATAACATTAGATCTAACTCTTTCAGGTTTTACTTGTTTGTAAGCTAAACCTGAACAGCACTATCAGCTTGGCACCCCAGATTCTGAAGTACTAATTTGGAGAAAAATGAGTAAAAAAAAATGAACCAGCAGTGAGAGGCAGGAAGGACATTTTCCCCCACAGCACCTGCCAGAATCAGGGATTTATCCCAAACAGTGGTTATCAGTTAACTACTCTAAATCCACACACACAAAATAACAGCCCATAATTCAGTATGAACACTCCGTGTCCTTGTATATATTAAATTTATGCTTATAGATATGCTGTAACTTATTCCTCATTTGTACGGGAGGAGGACGCTCCCATTTTCTTCACTCCCCCCTCAGACACCAGGACACATCTTTTCTTAAATACAGAGAACGTTAAAAGAGCTCCATAGTCAGACCTTAAAAAAAAAAAGAAACACCACCAGAGGTTTCCTTTGGTTTTCAAAACAAAGTGTTGCCAATACCTCATGAAGTGGTGGCAGTATTTTGTTCCACTCTCCACCCAAAGCTGTTTGAGACAATTTTTATTTCTTAGACTAAAAAGGAAGGTTTATCTCCATTTACCTCAAGTATTTTATCTCCAGTTTTTAAAGCCCTTGTTCTTCCTGCTGGGCTGTCTTCCAAAACTTGTTTGATAAAGATCCCTTTAAGTTCTTCTCCATTCTTCAGGCGCTTTATGACAGTTTGTCCACCAACAATGCTGATTCCAAGAGACACATCAGGGTCTCTGAAGATCTCAACACTGAAAAAATACGTGGTAGTTTCAAGAGCTTCAAACAGGTTTTTTTTTTTTTTTTTTAACTACAAATGCAAGGCCTTAAATAAATGTAAGCTCCTGGTCTTTCAAGAAGATTTAACAGAGTAAAGGGATTAAGTCAGAAGCCTGAGAATGCTCTCAACAGAGCTGAGTTTTCACCCTGAGCAGATCTCACTCCACAAGAAGAGCAAAATTCTGTGCCAATCCATGCCCACTGGGCAGAGGCTTTTATTTTAGAGAAAGTCAGATCTTCAAGTAAATACTCATCCTCTTTTAGCTTGAGCAAAGTGTCTGGGAATGGGAAGCCCTGCAAGTGGCACTTTAGACAAATAATGAAGTATTTCATACAACTTTCTGAGCACTGACTTCAGTGCATATTCATCAGCTCAAGCAGGAAGTTTCTGATCATATTTTACTTGGGACCATAAAAACAATTCACCTAAAAATGTTAACAATACAACAAGGATGTGGCTAAAAAGGTTGGCTTGGCAATTTGGAATCCTGCCACGGAGGTTTAGCAGGGAACCCATGGAAAGGGAGACAGCACAGCACTGTGTGCATTGTTCACACCTAATAGTTATTAAATGACCAAGAACTTGTAGGTCATCCACAACCTAAACCAGCCAAGCTCTCCCAAGTCAGCTGTATAAATAGAAGGCAGAATTCTGCTGAACATCTGTTAAAAATTCCCTGTCTTCAGGAAAGCCCAAGGTACACAGGTACCCTAAAGTTATTGGCAGAGGAGGAGAGAGAGAAAAAAAAAACACCCAGTAAGAACTCATGTGGCTCACAGAAAAAAAAGACATGAGGTAAATGGGGAGGAATAATATGATTATATGAACATACGTCCGTGGTGGTCCCCAGTGGCTGAAGTTTGGAGTTTCTTCTCCTTCTCCTTCTTCTCTCTCGGGTAATTCACTAATTTGGGGCAGAGGGGAGGGAGGAATAAAAAATAAAAGAGGCATCACCCATGCCAGGTCACAATTCCTCACATATTTTCTATCTGGCTGCGAGACAGCAACACCTTCTCACACTGCCCAGTTTAAAGCAAATGTACAGAGTCAACAGACCAGACAGGAATTTTTGTATTTAGGTTTAAATGTACTTAAGGAATGCTCCAGAAATAAACATGATGGGCAGACCAAATTTATAAGCTGCTCTGTGATACACAAATCTGCACTGCATTTACTCATTGGAAATGACTATTTAAGCAATTAACATTTACTCTCTGATAAATATGCTGTGATGCTTGGAGAGAGATATAAACATGCCAAAACCAGTAAGCAGATCATGATCTGAGTGGGAGAACAGATCCTGTGTGTTCCATTAAACAATCCTCTCACCTTATTTTTGAGCTGCTTTCCCTCTGAGAGAGGATTTCAGATGAAATTAGGGGAGCACTGAGGATTGGAATCAACAGGCCCCAAAAGCTCCACTACCTACTGACCCCAAAGTGGTGGGGAAGGACTGGGACAGATAAAGCAAATATCCACAGCAATGCCAGCTCAAGGTTCCTCAGCACCACTGGCAGGACTGAAGTTTCCTGCAGAGGCCTGAGAGCCCTGGCTGAATGCTGCTCTTCCCAAAAGGAAGAACAAAGGGAAGGGAAAAGCAGGAGGAGGGCTCCTTAAGGAGCCCTGTGTAAGGGCTACATCCCTCTCCTCCAGGCCAGCTCCACACTCCCCTCACTGCACTGCTGGCAGAGCCATTTGCACATCTCTGTCCCAGCAGTCAAGGGAGGAAACATGGGAAGTTTTCAGGTTTTAAGCCAAACTCCATCTCCTGTAAAAGCTACAGACCTCTGTGTCTGTCTGAGCATTCCACACAGCCTTTCATCATGATTCAGCTGAGTAAAGCAAGAGGACTGTTAATATTATTTAATGCATGTCTTTCAAAACCCGAAATCTTCCTCCATACCTGCCTGATGCTGTTCTAGGCTGAGCTAAGGTGGTTACTCTGCCAGATTCCTGCCTCTTGGGAAAAACATAATTCTCCTCTTTCAGTGCTTCCTTTCCAACTGCTTCTGAATCAACAGCAAGCTCAGGTCCTTTGGAGTCACTCTGAAGCTTTGTCCCTGAAGAAAGAAAGGGGGGAGATGTGAAAAAAGGGGGAAGATGTGAACTTTTGCTTCCTCTGTCCAGGCACCCACCAATTATTCCACCCTTGGAATTAAAGCCTTTATCCCACCAGGTTCCAAATGTGTTCAAGCCAGGTTGGACAGGGCTCGGAGCTCCTTCCTCCCAAGCACGGAGTGCCACTTCAGGCAGGTTGAAAAATTTACTTCTCTGATCAATCCACCAATTCCTAACCATCCATCTGTGGCCATCTGACAAGGAGAAATCTGAGCACAGATCCCAAACCCAGGATATGGGGCAGTTTTCTACCACACAGATCACTTGCAAATTTCTGGTTGTGCTGAAGTCACCCCCAGAGCCTGTCACTTTATTTCTGTATTTATTTATCACTGGTCAGATTTGGAGGAGGAAGCAAGATTAAAAAGGTGAAACCCATTTAATGCCAGACTGTCTTGAGCCTGCAGAACTCTTGATTTTAATATTTTCTCATTTGAAAGTATTTTTGTTTTGGTAAAAAAAATTGAAATTTGTAAATACGAAATTATGAGATAAAGAGAAACCTTCTTACAAACCTAAATTCATCTCAGTTTTCACTTCTGACTGGGTAGTTTCAGTATCAAATATGTCTTTTTGGTAGCTGCTGGGAGCTGTGGTTCCAGAAAAGTGTGACCTTATAGCAGCATTCTCTTCACACTTCACAGAGGAGAAAAGAAGTAATTAAAGTTAGAAAGCAATGGCATTAACTTATACAGGGGTATTTGACAGGAACATTAATTTTTACAGCAAACATACACATTTCCTCAGCTACATTCATATTTATTCAGGTAACTATGAAATACTAACTGCTCATTTAAATACTAACTGCTCATTTATGCACTGCATTAAGAAGAGGCATGAGAAATGTTATATGCAGTTGAAATATAAAGCAACTGTATCTTTCTCCTCACCTGCAATTCAGACAAAAATTTCTTTACTCCTGCTCATTTGTTTTTTGTAAGTAACAAACAAATAAATTTAATATTGTGCACTCTGGTATAAAACTGTCAGTAGAAACTTCATTTTATCTGTTTATACACATACTGCTTAAGGGGACAAGCCAAACAAAACTGAAATTCTCCGTGGCTGTGATGTCAAATCCTTTTCCACTCCATTTTTTTTCATGTAAAAGCAAACACGCCTCAGAAGCTGGTGCATGGGAGGCTGATAATATCACTTTTTTGTTTGGTGAGGGGAGGAACAAAGAATCAGAAGGAAAAAATAATTCTCAGTACTGGAGAAAGATGCATAAATAAGAGTTTTGCAATGTACCTGAACCTGCCTCCTCCTACTCCTCAATCCACCACTATCCTTGCCACAATTCCTTCCACCATATCATTTTTTACTCAAATACACAATCTGGCTGAAGGAACAGATTGGGGTTTAAAAAAAAATGAGGAAAAGAGGGAGTTCCTTTCACTGAAGCCTCTGGACTCTCAAACCCATGAAGTGACATTCTGCTGTTCCTGACATGCCCCATATCAGCACGGCTTCCAAAAAAAAAACAAAAAAAAAAAAAAAAAACAAAAAAAAACAAAAACCCAAACCCACAAGATTTTGGGTAAAAAGACAAACTCAGGATGCCTGTAAATACACCAATCACATATTTCACTCCAGCAGGCAAATACACAGACAATAAGTTACCTAAAAAACCTTCCAAAATGTGCAAAAAGATAGATTGGTGTCTGCTAGCGGTACGCAAGTAAATAAATCAAATTTCTAAATTTAATGAATTAAATTCTAGTCATTAAAACCCTAGAGAGAGTCCTGAGGGTTTAGTTTTGGAGTCTGCCCTGAGGGATCTGTGCTCAGCACGGAGACCAGCACAGCATTCCTTACCATTTGATCTTTCCTGAATGGATATTCCAGGGACTCTTTGGCACTTAGGCTAACACTGGATCTTAAATCTTGTATTTCAGCAGCCTCCAGCTGCTTTGCCCATCGTTCTGTAGGCAGGTTCCTGTCTGAAGCTGCCTTCTCTCCACCTGGTGCATCATCACCTTTCAGGAAGTCTGAATCCTCCTCATACTCCTCATCCACCAACATTTCCCGTTCCTCCTCCACGTCCTCTGCTCTGGCTTTCAGAAACTCACACATCTCCCAGGACTCCTTCCCATACTCATCATCCTTCTGAGAGAGCTGAAATGACCTCCCCAAGTCCAAATGGGGCTCATCAACGAGTTCTTCTTTAAAAGGTACCTCGTCTCTGAAACCCTGCAAAGATCATGAAAGGAGCACAGATTTTACCCCATGTTTCCACCCCACTTTTTTAAAGCTATGCTTCGTTTTTTGCCCACATTAAAATTACATCCTGATTTTTAAAGTGAAAATCTTCTACATTCTGCATTTTCTACAAGGAAATAGACTCTCTGACTTATGGTTTTAACACCAAAAGTAGACAGTGCAATTATTTTTTTTTCAATATGTAAAGAAATTTAAGTCACACAGCTTAGATGCTGCTGCAGCCATTCGGAAAAACCAATCTGGACTGAAGTTAGGGAAAGAAATTGTTAATTAACACTAAAGCAGCCATAGGAAAAAGTACATATAAATCTAGTTAAAGTATCTCTGTGCTTCACACATATCTGCTGTTGCTTTATGAATGCATGAACATTTCTTAAAATGCTATCAGCTAAATAAACAGTCCAAGAGTTTGCTTATGCAACTCTGTCAGCAAGTTAAAACCCCCCCAAAAAAACACAAATAAAAGCCATACTTGCTTGTCCCTACCTTGGATATTCCATCCAACTTTTAACCTGGGGCAGAGGGGAAATGGAAGACCCACATACCCCAAAAAAATAAAAAGTATATAAATGACTGTTCATTACTTTCCTGTTTTAAGGAGAACAGTGCTCAAACCACAGAGCAACAAACCAAAAAAAAAACCAACAAAACCAAGGGAAAAGGTATTAAAACCCACTCTGAAAGATGTCACTCAGCAGTTCTTTTTCTGGGATCTGTCACGTGCTCCCCCAGCCTCCAACATCTCCTGTTTCTCCCAAATGGAATGGGGTGCTGTTCATTGGCTCACTGTGAGGCTGCACAGGCAGCTGGGATCTTCTGCCCTGCACTTATCCCAGAATTTTTGCCACACACTGAGAGCTTTCCCCTTTTATTTTTCCTTCAAGCCACCAAGTCTCTGTGGCCCAAAGAACCCCCAAACCCAACCTCAACACCCCAAGCCCCCAGACTCCAAAACCAACGGACAGATTCAGGGCTCCTTCCTCAGAAATGTTTTTGTTTCTGCTTCCTGCCCCTTGCCAGACTCCCCACGGCACTGCACCACTTCTGACCTTCGGTGTCAGGATCCTGTTTTGTTACATTTGTACAAATACAGAAGGAAAGCCCCCAGACACTGCCGAGATGTTTGTATAGTTCAAGTGAGAGGCAGGAGAGAAAACAGGAGAGAGGCAGGAGCACAAGGAAACAATGCAGCCAATAGCTGGCACAAGAGTAGAACACCAGCAACCCAGAAATTAGCCCATTTTATTAATTCAATTAGCATTAAATGTCCCTTGAATCCATTTGATCTGTGTACCTCGATCTCACAAAACACCCAGGCTGAAGAGATCCTAATTCTCTCCATTTTCACTTCATTTCCCTTGGCTCCTGCAGCGTCGTTCTCCCAACACCTCCCCAAGTCCAGGGCACATAAATCAGCTCTCTCTGCCCAGAACCACCCAGGGTTTGTGTCCCTGACCCAGCAGTTTGCTCTGCATCCTCCCTGACTGCTGCACTGCAGCACCAGAACACCACCAGCACACAGGGAATGCTGCAAACACGACACTGAAGCAAATAAAATCCTCAAATTCCATCATTTTGGGGTTGACATTCTGGTTGCCCGTGTCTCAGAGTGGGAGCCAGCAGAACACACCACCCCTGGCTACCTGTGTGAGCAGGTAAGATAATAAAAAATAATTTTAGCGACTTCCAAAGCTGTCACACATGAGGTGAAACAAAATGCAAGTAACTTCCCCTGCGGGTGTTTTGTCCAGATTGATCGTTCCAGTTTCAGGTCTTTAAATAAAATATTTTCTTTAAAATGACTTAATGACATTGGTTTTATTTAGGAAGTAGAAAACCAATCTGAGCTGCCAGAGGATAAATTCTAATTCCCTGCAACCCCTCCTATGCCCCCAGAAAGCAACAAATGCCATTTTACATTGTGAAAATCAGTAAATATAATTTATCATCATCCAGGATAATTTCTTCACAGTATACCTACATCTACCCTATAATACTTCTCCTTTTGGTGCTTCTACTCTACCATTTCAGCATTAAAAACAGGTTTGCATCCAGAGACAGGTACCCATGTTCAACTACAAGAAAATCTGGAATTTCTTTTTCCTCCTGTGTTGCAGTTCTGCATGCTCCTTTATGTGTTGTATTTTCTGGTGTAAAAAGAATACATTTACCAGCATGAATTTTGCAAAGCACTTGAGAACAGACGAAAGTTACAAGATATCCACATCTCTCCAGCCCTGCACTGGTGAGAACTGCAACATTATTGCCTATTACCCTGGTATCTGAGTTTCTCACTATCCTTAATGCCACATCCTCCCACAATAAACAGAATTATTTCTCAGATAGTAAGGACGAGGAGAGTTGAGGCAAGAGTAGAGAAATCACTCCAGAGAACATTAGAAGGCTATGAAGAAGAAAGTATTTCAAGAGTGCCTTATACTCTGAATTACTTTTTTGTTTTGCTTCATGACAATTAAAAGCATTCTGCTTCCATACTTTACTGTCTGAGCCCACCACTTCTGATTATAATAACAACACAGCATTCCTATTTCATATCCAAGGTAACCCAAGATATTTTAATGACATAATAAATTTGATAAGGCAGTCTGGGAGCTGCATTGTTAAGAGCTCCCAATGCACTTGGCACAGTTTGCTGATAGAGGGAATCCAATACTTTTGGTCTTATCTGAAAAATATACTGTATTTTTTACTTTTAAACATCATTTCCTGTCTGTATAAACTGGAGTTTGACCAAAAAAGTAACCAAATACCTGTGGGGCTTCAAGTATTACTGAGAAATTTGTGTTATCTATTGGTTCTGGAGACCCAGGGCTGCTTTTGATGCTGTTGTTATCCACACCGTGCATTCTCTCCTCCTCTCTGCTTTCTCCCTAAGAAAGGTAATCCAAACAATGAGTCAGGAAAACAGCAACAAAAAAATTCCCACATCTTTCAAAAAATTAAAAGGGAGAAGGAGAACCGGCCATTGGAAAAGAATTATAAAAATAGAAAGTCAAATATGGAGAAGTCAACAGCTTTTATTCTTTGAACATATTGGTTCAGATGCACTAAGACCTAAAGAGATGTGTAGGAAGGGAAGACAAATACAAGGTTATGAAAAACAAAATACCAATTTTCAAAAAAGGAAATAATATATTTAACAGCCTTCCTACACTCCTATTTCACAACTCCTCTACCACTTAGAATTACAAGCACTTTCTGTTAACTGGGGCTTTAATTAATTTTGCCTGGGTGCCCTTGATGAACAATACTGCAGCATTCCCCAGTACACTACTGTTCCAAAGCCTTGATTCCAGAAAAGGGAAATTCTGCTTGAATTTACAGCCTTGACTTCAAACAGAGTAGCTTTCTTTGATGTCAGTGGAGCCCAAGCAAGCACTCAGCAGTGTCTGAGAGAGAAATGGGCTCCAGCACACGTTTAACTGGGCTGCCGAAGTGCTGGAACCTGTGCACAGCCCACATGGGTCTGCCCAGGCACATCTCCCAGTTCCACGTGGATGTTCTTGAAGGAGGAACTTGAGCATGCTGGTTTTGGACACCGAGCTGCCCATTTGCCAGGACTTTTGGCCCTCTCAAGGCACGGCAGCTCAGCTGTTTCCCAAATGCACACGTGCCCTACGCGGAATTCTCCCCGCAAACCCCACCCACAAATGCCACGGGATGAAATGAGAAAAAGAAAAAAAATTAAAATCAGTTCTTACCACTAAAGGCTTGCAGATTCCAAGGGAAACTGTACCCGGGGGCACAGATTTCAGCACTTCCACTGCCTCTGCCAAGGTGGCACCATCCAAGTGTTTCTCATTGACGAACACCAAGCGGTCGCCCGGCAAAATCTGCCCCCCGCGCTCGGCCACGCCACCGGCCACCAGGGAGCTGATCACAATGGCTGTCCCTGCTGGATCCAAGGGATCCTGTGGGGGGAAAATAACAAAACACAGCCCCAAGTGAAGGCCTTGAAAGATGATGTTTGTTTGGAGTGTGTTAAGGAGCGCTCAAGCACGTTCATCCTCTAATGCCACGGGACTGAAGCCCGCTGAGACGGTCAAAAAGCGCTGTCTGCTAACACTGCCAGGGCCCAGAGTGTGCAAAAAGGAAGATATTCCATCACTTGCCTAATCCATTAAGAAATGTTAAGATCTGAAAGGTGACCGATAGCCTGCCTGCCCTCTCCTTACACACACAGACACAGCCAGGCCGAGCTGCAAATAGAACAACAACGCTGGCAGCCTTCCACCAGCCTCCATCCAGCCTGGGACGGGCTAATGCCACAGAAAATAACCACTCTGCACGTCACCCGAGGGCCTCGGAGCAGCAGAAAGGGAGGCAAAAGGAACCACTGCAACGTCAGAAATGTAATTCGAAATATTAAGTTCAAATGGCACCCACAAATACTGAAGAAATAGCAGTTGATGTGGGGTGTGTCACTGCAGCGTTTCTGCTCTGTCAACTCCACGTGACACCTTAGAAGTGACATTTTCTCCACCTTAACAGGAGACAGCAACAGAAGAGTAACTAAGATTATTACTGAAGGAACACTGCAGTGGTGGATACAGAGAGTGTCATGCACAAAATATTACACACATTGTAAACTGGTGCAAAGATATCCACTTCACTTAATATTTTATCCTGTATTAGCCTTTGCTTTGCGTCCTGTACCATTTCTATCATGCCTTCACTTATTTAAAAAAATATTCTCCATTCAATAAGATTATAAATTATTATATACTGGTAGAAGGATATTAAGAAAAACATATGGGGTTTTAATTTTTTTATATGTATTCTGTTTCCTCATTTGTTTTTTTAAGATTGCAATTACAGCCTTTCTCCCCCTTGCTGGAGGCTCATAAAGTTCAGGAATGCTCCTTGAATGCACTGGGTCTCTAAATGCACAACCATGGACTGTTTTTCCCTCAGGACTTGCATCTTATTCAGGGCATGGGAGGGATAAAAAAAGGGCAAAATTCAAATCACAAAGACCACCGTGAATTCAGCACCTCAGTGTTAATTTGAAAACAGGAATGCTTTTTAAGCTCTTTATTTTTATATGACTATACACTGCTTTCCAAGGGCACATGTTTTTTAAGGTATGTGCAAACATATGAGGCAATGCCTGTAATATCTGTAAAAGGCTGAAATTAGAGAAGTGGAATTAGAGTTCAGCAGGAAGAGCCACGCTGGGGCTGGATTCAAGTAAATAAAGATTACCAACAATTCTCTCCTGTTCTTCTGCTCGATCCTGCCCTTTCACAATTTTATAATTTTACGGTTTATCCGCAGTGCACACAAGATGTTTCCTCCTGAGTGTCCTGTCCTGGCAGCCAAGCCCAGCAGGTTCCCTGTGTTTGCCTCCTGTGCCAAGGTGCTCGAGCTGCCCGAGTTGTCTGTGCCCAAACCTGCTGCACCTGGTGCTGAGGGAGGATTCCCTGAGCTTCCAACAGCATCCCCTCAGGAGATTTCCAGGAATGAACCAAAGCCTGGCAAGTTCAGAAGAGGAATCCAAAGGGATTCCAAAATGTGAAGGCAAAAAGTAGAAAACTGAAGTTACTGCTGCCCTTTGTTCTTGCCAGCAAACCCCAACAACCCTGGAACCAGCACAGACTTCTAGACTGGTTTTAACCTGGGGGTTTGCTCCACTGCAAATTAGAAATAACCTTCTGGACACCTCTGCAGACTCAGGATCCAGACAGCTCCTTCCCAGCAAGCAAGGCACTGTTCACATGAGGGAGGCTTTGCTGGAGAACTAAACCAGCAAGTTTTCCTATCATGGGCTCATCTTGCTGTGGCCAGGGAGGTTTATGCTGGTTCCCTGAATGGGTGAATGCTCTCTCAGCAAAACAACACCTTTGCTGACACAACAGCTTTTATAATATGACTTTTGCTGGCTTAGCTATATTGATAAAAAAATGAACGAAACAAACCCAGCACTCACTCCCATCCATGCAGATAAGCTGACAAAATTCTGTGAGTGAAGGACTGGCCAAGTATTTTCGGTGCTGGCTGAACCAGGTTCAAAGCCCTGCTCTGTCTGGTCTAAATCAGTTCTTTTCTGGGTTCTGGATCAGAACCACTTAAGCAGGACATGGGAACCTCACCATCAGCTGTTTCTGTGCAGGGTCAGTGGCCTAACTACCACATCTCTGAGGAGAAGCAGTCCTGTTTCAACTCACCACTGAAATAAAAACAGTCTTGCTCAATAAATCATCATGTTTTGGTATGAAATAATTTAGCTGAAAGAAGAGTTCCAAAAGGAAGAGAGATCCTGCAAAGAAGCAGCTCTAGGCAGAGAAGTTTTGAGGACAATGTGGTTATTTTCCCTGCTTCACAACTCACACGAACACAAGCCGTGCACAGGAATTGCTTCATGAAGAGCAGCAGAAATCTTAAAAAAGGGGGCCCACATTAAAAACTGTTGTGCAGGCAAGTAGGAAACAATTCCACTGCTGATTTCAAGCAGAGGGAGCTATTGTACAGGGAGAGGAGAGCGGGATGAGCTGCACAGTGAGAGCTCAGCAGCAGCACCAGCAGTGCTCAGAACCTCAGGGCTCACCAGCGGCTGAATCACGACGTGATTGCCACGAGGAATGCAACAAAAGCTGCACAAGAAGGCACAGACCCACTGAACTTCAAGGTGTAATCATATATATCCATATTCTCTCAGTAATTTAATATTCTAGCACAACGGTGGGTTGCACTGTGCTTTCCTTATCTAAACCAAAGGAACACTGGGATTTCTTTGAAACCTTGCCTTATGATTTACCCTTGACCCCAAGCACACCCTAAAGAACCACCTGCTGAAACAAGACAGCAAACACCAAACCCACATTTTCTAAATGGTGAGTGCCACTGGGCTGTGAGGGCTGTTGTCTTGTTTTTGAAAGAAAGCAGTGCTTGCAGCAGGATGAAAAACAGATCCTTTCCTTCTATACTAAGTGCAAAAGGTACAGTTTGTATAAAGTTAGTACAGTTAAAAGGCAAGTTCACTCCCACAGTGGGATGTCAGGGCTGCCTCAGCTAGAACCATTCCAAGTTACCAAAGAGCACCAGTGTGACTGCACACCTACCCTGAGGCTCTACACTCATTTTACTTGGCTCAAAGTGATTTTTAGTCACCAGCAGGCAGGAGCACATTTCAGCCTCTACTTTAAAGTGAAGGCTAGTTTACTGTGATGGAGTTTGCAACTCTTCCCCCCAAACCCAGAAGTGATACAATTTCAATATTTCAAGAAATTATCACGTGGCTTTGTATCAGAGCACAAGGGGAGTGCAATGGACAATCCCATGCAAACTAGCCATGTTAAAATGAGCACGAATCAGAGAAACATTAAGGCTGGAAAAGACCTCCAAGATCGCCATGAACAGGCCTCGGCACATTTAAAGAGGAACTTTTACCTTTCCTGAAGGATTCCTTTACACCAATCATTTACGAGCAACGAGGAAAAGAATCGGACTGCAAAGCAGCGAGGAGACAAACCCCCTGAAGCCAAAAGCTCATTTTTAAGAGAAGAATCACACGTTGGAACGTTTGCCACTTGTGTAAACGCTGAGAGCTGACCCCTGCCATGCAGCAGCAGCAGCCCAGGACAGTGGCCCCCAGTAGCCCCCTCTGAGGAACTCCTGTGCTGCAGCTGCCGTCCTCCCCTCTGTGCCCGAGCCAGCCATGGACTCTAGGAGCTTGTTTAAAATAGCCACAATTTATTCATACTTAGCACACCATATATTTAACTACGCTGAACCATAGCTTTTCCCTTCTCCCCGCCGCTCCTCATCAAAACCCACAAATGTTTCCCGGAGTCCAGGTGTCAAATTTTTCTCCTTATTTTCAGAGCCTCGTTTGTTCTGGATCCATTTAGCAGTGGAGAGTCAGGCAGGGGCCACTGCAGTTGCTGCCTCTGGGATCCCTGGGTTTGGGGCAGTATGAAATCTCTTAAAAACCTGAGCTCTGCTAAAATGTTAAGAGTCCCAGGGGCGAAGAGAGCCCCACGTGCAACGCTGGAGCTGCAACTTTATTGTGGCTTCCACTGCCACGGGCACCGAACACCCGCACTCAGAATGCCTTAGGAAGCAAACCTGAGACAGAACCCAGTGCAGCTGACCTGTGCCCATCCTGCTGGGAAAGAAAAGTGATAAACCATGCTGGCTGCTCCCTTCTCCCTCCCAAAAGGTGAGGTGTGCAGCAGCCTAGAGAGGGCACTCCAGGCCAGCCCAGCTCCCACCACCGCAGGCATTCCCTGCTCTGAGAACCCATCCATCCAGCCAGCCCCTCCCCGGGCTGAGGATGAGGAGCACTGAAACTGCAGCTCCACTGGATGGGAGCAGCTCCCACGTTTGCTGGGGTTTTGTTTGTGTTTTGCTTTTTCTAAAGGCTCCTATGAAAATGTGAGACAAAGCTGCGGGTGACTGACATTCCCTGTGCAAAGTCACTCTCACTTAGTTACAGGCTATATTAGTTTTGGCATCACTTGAGATCTAAATCCAGCTAGCCCGACTTCCTAGAATATTTCAGCTTTCTTCAAGCAACAAACTGCCTGCTGCCACAAAAACACACATCCAAAATAGCACGGCCAAGGATCCCAAAAGAAACAGTTTGAAACTTTTTTTTCCCCCCTGTGCCATTTTTTTGATTTATCTGAACATTTTTACAAGTGCCAATTTGTATACTGCAGGTTTCTGTGAGGGAGCCAAAACAAACGCCTTGGAGCTCAGAGGTCAGAGCAGCCCAGCTTCATTACATTTTGCATGGGACCACTTCCAGGTCTAACACACATATATCCATATTTTGAACTCTTCAGTGAATAAGATACCAGGCTGAAAGACTCTTAGACACAACACTTTTGATGCTGAACAAGGAAAAGACACCCGTCAACAGTGAAAAGAAGCAGAGGCATTTTATGTTTGTCTCACTATTATGTAGAACAAAGGTAGAAGTGCACATGAGTAATGTACCTGCATGCTCAGCCTTGTGAAATTACTCAAAATACTCATCCATGCTCTCATTTTGTGAAGTGCCTGTGGTTCCCTTTGCAGAGCCACCCTCCACAATGGGATGCAAGAGCCAAGACTGACAAGCACCCTTTTTCTGTGCCTTCTCAAAGTGCCTCCAACAGACAGGGAAGAGAGGGAGAGCCAGCTGTGAGTGAGGTCTGATTCCCTCCTTAACGTGGCCTCACTTTAGGGGTGAGTCTCGAGGTCCAAACCTTCTGTTCACTCACTCCAACATGTTTACAGCAGTTGGCTGTAGGAACTGCCAAAGGCACTCTAAGGCCTGGAAAAACATCCCTGAGGAAGTGCTCCACTGGTTTTCGTTAGATCCACTGCATCTGAGTGAAATTCGAAGCATTTCAGACCTGTTTCTGCCTCTTCCACTCGGATTGCAGTCAGCAGGACTGCTCAGGAAGGAGATTACACAACGCACAGCCTCAGAGAAATAAACTGCAGGCCGATGTGCTGAAGCAACACAAACTTAAATACAGAGCAGTATTCAAGGAGGAACGCTGAACTTTGCTGTGATGTAAGGCAAAGCACTGAAAATAAAACATTACTATTTATTGATCTGCAGTGAGGGAATAAAGCAATGAATTTCAGAAGCTCTGGTGTGCAGCCGGCATTAATCAAAACTTCTGTCGTGGGAAATGTCAGCAAAGGAACAGGAATTCGCAGGGAAGGGGAAAAAAACCAGCAGCAAACCACAAAGAGCCCCACCCAAAGGAGGAGAGGGAACAGCAAAATAAAGAGGAGGAGGAGGAGGAGGTGGCACAATGGGTTTCCCACACCAAGCTTTCATCATGTGGGATCTGAAATCCTATCGGCCTCCCCCAGCAAGAAGGAACACGGTGGCCGGCGGTGACTCGGCCGCGTGGGCCTGGCAGGGCTGGAGAGCACAGCACAGTCCCCACCCCTCTGCTGTGGACCTGGGACCCCAAGGGGAAAGACCTCACACACTACTGCTCTTCCCAAACAAAAGGATCAAAGACAGGCAGCGGCTCCGGGCGTTCTCGGCGTCACCGTGCAGTGGACTCAGGTGCCTGTCGCTATCTTTTAATTTATCAAACTTCTCAATCCATCTAAGGTTTTATCCGCCTTTCATATTTGCTCTCGACAGAGCTAAAGTCTCAGGGATTACATTCATTAGACTCTCTTAATATCTTAGACTTTCAGACTTTCCAGCTCCAGAAAAAACACACTGAGTGCTGACTACAGGGAAATGCCACGGAGATAAGGAAAAAAAAAAAATCCCTGAACTCATAAGGAAGTGGAGGAAAGCCACTGTGTGATGAGATAAAGAAGGGATAGAGATGTGTGGGAAAGAAGAAAAAAATACCAACAAGTCAAGGGAAAAAAAGTATAAATGGTATCACCTACACAGCCTGTGCTCAGTGGGCCCTAACACAGGTTATGGGTTTGATCAACTTTCAGACTCAAAGGATTCCTGAACTCAAAATCCAAGCAGAGAGCCCAGCAGCACTTACACCAGCGAGGTGAGCCAGCCTCAGCACTGGTCCAAGTCTGAGGAAGTGCAGGATGCGTTTTTACACAAACCAGAGCTCTCCTCTGCATGAAAACCTTGCTTCACAAACAGCAAACACATGAATTATGGAAGACTTGCTGCAGAAAAAGCTGCAAAATAAAAGTGGGGACAGAGGACAGGCTGGGTTTTATGCAACAAGGATCTGCAAACAGTGATTTGGCCCAAAGAATCACAGAATGCCAGACTGGGTTGGGTTGAAAGGGAACTTAAAGCTCATCTCATTCCAGCCCCTGCCATGGGCAGGGACAATTTCCACTATCCCAGGGGGCTCAGAATGCCATCCAGCCTGGCCTTGAACACTTCCAGGGATGAGGAACAGGGCGGATGAAGGAGCAGACAGGAGGGTTGGTAGAAAGGTTGCAGAGAATTTTAAGGCTACAGTGAATCACGTTGAGAACAGACAGAAAATTCCACGTGCAACAGGATTCCTTGGATTTGGGGAGCAGCATCTTCCAGCAGGGTGAGGTACTAAGAAAACAGAACACCTCATAACTTCCATGAGTTTTCAGGATGCTTCATGCTTATCCATCAGCACCACCATATACCTCAAATCTCATCATTTCAGAACAAATTCTGAGCTGTCTGGGCTGAGCTCTTCCACACCCACCGCTCCATCATCTCCACATGCCCACTGCCAGGCCAGCACAGCTTCCTCCAGCCTCATCCACATGATCTCAGCCTGGCTGAGATTTACCAAGTGGTTAACAGAAAATCCAGCTACAGCTTTGTCCCTTTAAATTCTCGCCTTCTCTCGCAGGCAGAAGACATCTGTGGAATAATAATGAATTTCTTTGGTTTGGGGTTTTTTGTTTTTATTAAAAGCTATTCTTTCTAGCAGGAAATGAAAAAGAACAACCAGATTGGAGAATTTGGGGGAAGAAGGGAAAACATTTCTAAAGGTTAATAGCAATAATACTGCTCAGCATTTATTTCGTGGATATGCGACAAAGCAAAGAAAAACAGATGTTTCCAGTAATGCTCCAGTTTCTCTGCAAACTCAGGTATTGTCCAGAGCTGCTGCAGCTCACAGGGACAGGAGGCATGTCCTACAGTTTGCTCTAGAAGACAGCAAAAGGAGGGATTAGGAAAATCTCTGTCCTTTACTGAATGCTGATCTGGGGATCAGCACAGCTTTGTGAAAGGCAGGTCCTGCTCAGCCAAAATCTGCTGCCCTGGGCTTGGCTGGGGTAACCCATGGCTGAGAGAAGAACACTTTAATAACTGAATAAAGCCAAAGATAATAGCAATGCTAATACCAATAAATATAATGAAAAGGGACATAACAAAAAGAGAGAGGGGAATAAAACCTGAGAAAAAGAAGTGGTGCACAAATGCTGCTGCCCAGCCTGTTCCTGAGCAGTGATGCACCCCTCCTGGCCAACTCCCCCCATTTATAGATCATATAAACCATGTATCATGAGCATGATATCCTATGGAATATCCCTCTGGCTAGTTCAGATCACCTCTCCTGGCTTCTGGTGCTCCTCCTCACTGGCAGAGCATGGGAAACGGAGGAGTCCTTGACTCAGAGTAATCGCTACTTAGCAACAACTAAAACATTACCCTGTTATCAACATTGTTCTCATGCTGAATCCAAAACACAGCGCTGCACCAGCTACTTAGGAGGGAAATTAACTCCATCCCAGCCAAAACCACAACACCTGCTCAGTGTGGATGGGGGAAAGGCCGTGGATGTGTCTGCCTGGAATTCTGTGAAGCCTTTGATGCTTTTTCCCACAGAATTCTCCTGGAAAACCTGGCTGTGCAGGGCTTGGATGGCCAAGAAGGCCAATGGTACCTGGCTTTTGTCAGCACTGCTGTGGCAGCAGGACCAGGGCAGTGTCTGTCCCTTGTGCTGGGCACTGCTGAGGTACCTGGAATCCTGAGGTCACAAAAAGAAGGACATTGAGGGGCTGGAGCGTGTCCAGAGAAGGGAACAGAGCTGGGAAGGGGCTGGAGCACCAGGAGGGGCTGAGAGAGCTGAAAGGGGGTTCAGCCTGGAGAAAAGGAGCCTCATGGGGACCCTTGTGGCTCTGCACAGCTCCTGACAGGAGGGGACAGCCAAGGGGGTCAGGCTGTGCTGCCAGGAACAGGGACAGGAGGAGAGGGAATGGCCAAATTGCACCAGGGGAGATTTAGGTTGGCTACAAAGAAAAATTCCTTCCCCGAAAGGCTGTCTGTAGCAGAGGATTCCACAGCTGTCCAGACCTGGCAGAGCTGCCCAGGGCAGTGTTGGGAGTCCCCATCCCTGGAGGGATTTAAAATCCCTGTGGATGTGGCACTTGGGGACACGGGGCAGTGGCAGCCTTGGCAGTGCTGATGGGAACAGCTGGACTGAAAGGTCTCAGAGGGCTCTCCCAACCTGAATAATTCTATGAGATTCCTCCCTAACTTGCCCTTTAGAATGACTTCCTGCCTCCAGATCTCTTCCTGTGGGTCTGTCTGTATCTTTGGGTGAGATACACAGAAATCTCTTTGATTTCTTATTAAAGTGGTCTCTGCTCTCCCAAGGCATTAGTACTGCAGGTTTTGGAATCCACTAATCGTGAACACCTCAGAAACTTCTCCAGGAATGTGCTCAACTGCATTCACCAGCTCTTAGGTCCTGGAAAGTAGTTTTTAAGCTGAACTCCAAGAGAATTTTTCAAAAAGCTACACTGAAATTCAATTCATGACACACTATTAAGAATTATTTTACACATGAAGCAGCTTAATATGATTTAAAGGATGTAGAACTTTCCCATAGGGGGAGAGAAGCAAATCCTCCGTGAGATGAGTACCAACACAGTTGGTACTGAGGCTTACAGAACTTTGATGTTAATGAATGTGGATGGGTTGTAGAGATGGGAGAAAAGCTGCCTTTATCAGTTTTCCCAGTACCAAGCTGATAGCCATTGTAAAACTGCTTTTTAATACAGCTGTGCAGCTTTTGCCAGTAAGCCACAGGTTTCCATCACATGACCAGGTGAAAATGTGTTCAACAAAGACATGAATATGCTTCTTTGTTCATAACAAACTTATCACAAGAATAGACAAAGCTCAAATTATCACAAGAGGGCAAACGTTTAGCCAGCAACTTGTCAAAGCATTCCAGCCTGCATCTCACTGCTGAACAGACCGAGAAAGTAAAAAAAAATATATATAATCTACTTGAATACCACCTTCTACAAATAAGAAGTCAGTTTGCCTTTTTTTTTTTTTTTTTTTTTTTTGTAACTCTACATCTGGAGCCTGTTTGGGGCATAAAGAAAAGAGGAAAGATATTTGGAGACACTTAAATTGCTTCACTTCCTGCCGTGAATGACTATGCAGTGATTTCGTTAGAAAAGAGAAAACAATTGTTTCCCATGCTCCCTGGGAGAAGGACAAAACATAACCTGCTGAATGTGCAGCAAAAGAGACTTCAGTTCTACAGCACGAAAAACTGCTGCTCATAATAAAGGGAAGGCAGGAATAAGGCAGCTGTGGGGTCCCTATTGCTAGAGCACAGGAAAATCCCTGGAGCACTGACCCAGGCAGGCACAATCCACGCTGCTCCTCCAGCTCTGGGTAACCTGAAGCTCCTGAGTGCTGAAATGGCTCTTTCTGCTTCACTTGGAGCAGGTGAGTCCGTGAGTTCCTCCAGCCAGACAGCTCTCCAGGGCAGCTGGACTGTGCCAAAGCAAGCAGGCACTGGGGACTGATCTCTCAGCACAGACAGGGAGGAACAGCATCTCACAGTCCTTCCCAAGAGTTATGTAAAATGTCAAACCTCCCCGCTGCACCCCTCACCCTCTCCAGTTTCATGCACTCTGAAACAGCTGCTTTAAAAAGACTCTGACTTCAAAGCACAGTAAATTAAGCTCCACATAAAGTCCATTCAGCTTTTTGTTTAATTTGATAAAAGCTCATCAGACCATTCAAGTTACCTTCTGGTCAATACTGCCTCAAGAAATCTGCAATTCAGCTACCTGTGGTTTTTCCAATATTTCTGTAAAACATTACTGACAGAATCTATTGGCCTGCAACACATCAGGTCTTTGGTAAACACTGTTTCAGGGCTCAAAGAACTTTCTATCCTGCTGGGATCTCTTCATTTTCTCTATAAGTCTTTTGGGATTTTTCTTTCCTCTTGCTCTAAATGCCCTGGGGTCACAGTTGTTTTTTAAACAGCATCTCTTCTCTGTTTTAACTTGATAATGTACATTTCCATTTCTTTCTAAGGAAAAGGGACTGGTCTCAAAAACAATGGCTTAGCTCTGCCAGGAGGCTGGATGGGGCTTGGAGCAACTGGGTCTAGTGGAAGGTGCAGGGTTTGGAACTGGATGAGAGTTAAGATCCCTTCCAACCCAAACCATTCTGGGATTCTGTGATCAGTTCCAGGCTAGACAAATTTACTGTTAAGCTGGATACTTTCAGCTCTGCTGACAAAGAACACGAAATGCACTCACTGCAGCCCCTTTCCATCCCAGGTGATCCCAAATCACTCCACCAGCAGCTCCTGGGTCCCTCCCTCCCCACCAGAGCTCACTTGGCACTACCTGTGCCAGCAGCACCACATAAAGGTTAGTGAAGAGGTGAAAGGCAGAGCAACCTCTCCAAGTGAAAGGAGAAGGAAATGAAGGGAGGCAGAGTGTGTTACTCCACGGAGGAGCTGGCCAGGAGGCTGAGCAGCACAGCTTTTTAATGGCCAGGAGACCTCTGCAGTCTTCCCATCACAGCACCATCAAGAAAAAGCTGAGCCTGGCCTAGGAGCTTTCACCAGGTCCCAACACAGTGATGACAACAGAAAAAAAAAAAATAGGACATTTCATTTTAAGATGTCTTCAGTGTTTCTTATTTAAATGAAAGAAAAAAAAAATCCAGTGAAATCCATCATTTCAAGAATCCACAGGATGAGCTTCCCATCCACCTCCCCTCTGGCCAAGTACTGACCTTGCTGCCAGCAGAGCAGTAGTCCCAAAAATTTTACACTTCCTACAACATAACTACAAATTACAGCATTCAAAGGTTGCTGAAAAAAATGGTTTTTTTTAAATACATGTGGAGACCACAGGAAGACAAAGAATATCCTATATAAATACTATCCTGTCCTAGCAAAAGGGGTAACTCTACCCCAAAGTTTTATGAACCTTATTAAAAAAAGGAAGTTTCAAGCTCTATTTTAAGCTTTTAAATCCCTAAAGACAATGAAAAGAAAACACAGGACAAAGTAGAAATACTATTGATTATGCATAATTGGTATAATTAATTTGTAATTAGTTCATTAAAATATATAGGCATTGGAAATTATGCTTGTACATTTCTGGGAATATCCTGCAAGTCACTTGGGATGTGCTTATCATTTATTTGATAGATGAAACATTATTAGAAAGACAGCCCATTAAAAATTAATATGCCAGAGTAATAATTTTCTCGATCTCAGCATTCAGTTTTCCACGTACTCAGACTCCTATTCTGCCTCACAAAGAATTTATATTAATTCTGTTTTCCAGAGCATGACTTGGGAAGCACAGCATTTAGGACAACTGAGGCACAGCATCCTTTATGCTGAGCATGCAGCCAGTTTTGAGAAACAAAAACTGGCAAACATTATAAATTATATACCACAGGAGTGCTCAGCACAGCATCTAATTCTACAACCAAATTTAAGAGGGAAAGGTAAAAAGCTTTGTGCTTGAAAGCAAGTAGGAAGAAACTTCCAGAGCACTGGGAGCAGCCTGGTCTGTAGCTGCTGAGCATTTTTGTGCTTCTGCAGAGTGTCTGGCATCTCTCACTGCCAGAAATGGATGAGCAGGACTCCAGAGCTGCTTAAACCCTGCAGGGAACAGCCCCAGTCCCACCCTGGGGCTGGGATCCACCACTTCAAGGGTGCTGCTCCACTTCTGTGTGGGGCAAAGTCAGGTGGGGCAATAGAGCATCGCCACTGCTTAACCCTGATGCCACTTCCCTGCTCCCACTGAGCTTCCTGAAGCCCTTCCAGTATTTCTGAAGTGTCATTTCAGCCAACAGCTACAGAAATAATTGGATCTTAAAAACCCAGGACAGTCACATCACCTCCTCCAAGGTGGGTGTGCAACACCAAACTTTCCTTGAACTTCTGTAATGGACAGAGCCAGTCCTTGTGTGTTAATTACCAACAAAATCTCCCCTTCAAAAGCATTTTCCTCCCCACCCGACCTCCATCAACACTGTGGCAGCCAAGAAAGGCTGGTCACTCACCGATGATGAAGATGGGCCATGGCAAGACCCATCTTCATTGAAAAACACCTAAAAAAAATTTTTAGAATTGTGTTCTTCAAATGGAGCAAGATCAGCAGGGGACACACAGCACAAGCAGCATCATTTGCCATTATAAAGCTTGAATTTTCTCTTGTAAAACAAAGAGTATGTGCCTAAAAAAAAACACCTTTCATCTTTTAAAGAAGGGTCTCCAGGTCCTTTAAGGCACAATTAAACACTGCTGCAATTCTGTGCTTCCCAGCAAATCTGTGTTAAGAATTCCAAACACTCTCCCAGGAACCACACACAGTTTTGTTGTTTTTTTTTTTTTTTTTTTCCCTTGCTTCCACTGTAGCATGGACAATTATTTATTTTCTTTGCCTTGCACTCAAGGATGTGATGGATGTATTTACATAAACACACACACAGCCACAGATATCTCTCTATAAAAATTAATCTGCAGATGATGAAAAGTGTAAAAGATCTAAGAGGCAAATCCCAAACAAAAGAACACACTTTATACACTTTATACATAAATATCTTGAAATTATAAAGATCTGAGATTAAGTGGTTTACCACTCATTTAGAATTGATTAGAATGTATTTAAATTTAGCTGAAAGTACCACAACATTGCTCGTGTATTTGCATCTGCGAATAAGTAAATAAAAAGCCTGCTATTAAAGCCTTCATTAATTCTGATTATATGAGAACTTAAAAGCAAATCTGTGTATTACTGCTCTGTAAAGACTCCCAGCAACTCTAGAGCAGAGCTGGCACTGCAACACAACATGTGTCAGCTAAAATGACTAACAGGATCTATTTTCAGTAATCTTAAATCGCACTCCTAAAATATAGAATTAATGGGTTCGCATAATACTTCAAATATTTTTTTTTCCTTCTAATTCATTCCCAATTCCTGCCTTATTGTATCAAAAAGTGAATTTTATATCACTTGACATTTATGTACAACAGTTGAACACATTTCATTAAACTACAATGTTTAGGCAGCACTCAGATGTGATGTGTATATTATTATAAAGAGTGATCCAGCTATTTTATTTCCTTATAAATATGATGACTGGAGGTTTAAAAAAATATATCATGTTGACTAGAAACATGAAGAACATTTCATTCTGACTACAGATTTTGAGAGTTTCTACATCTTTAATTGAAGCCAGTGTTTTTGAAAGAAGGATTCATTAATTTTAGTAGCATTTCCCTCCAACTAAAGACTTGTCTGTTAATTTCTAAGAAGTTTAACAATTAAGAACATAATCATCTCCAACTAATACCCAAGAACCTTCGCTTGCCACTCTGACAGCTGAAAAGTCATTCTAAGTTAGAACAAAATACAACAAAAAAAAAAAAACCTTGCCCAACATTTAGTCATTAAACTCAGAGTTATGGGGTGCAGCTTGATGAAAGGTTTTGCACTCTATCATGTCCAACAATCAGAGGTTTAGAACACTCCACACTTTATAGAGTTGGCCCCAAAATACATGACTTTTCCCTGCAATTCCCAGGCCCAAGTGTCAAGTCCATTACTCAGTAATCAACATCACAAAACATTTTAAGACACTGTGCAAAGACAAAGGATCAAAGGGATTTTTAGCATTTAGTTTATACAGAAAAGTATACCTGATAGTCCAAAATGCTAAATCCTAAACCATTTTTGTCTTTCTCCAGCTCAACAACCTTTACATCAGGAGACCATAATGCCAATTCCCCTTCTTCCTCCTCAGGATTGAAGTCTTCCTCAGGTTTCACCTGGAAAATAAAAGCTCTGGCTCAAATACCATTCTCTCAGCTCTTTACAAACACTATTCCTTCAATATTTTGAATGTTAATGGTGCATACATGCCCTAAAATGTGACCTTTTATGGAATTAAAACTTCACTGAGCATTATGAATAGAGTTTTCTCCAGCTTGTTGCCTTGAGCACTCCCCTGGGCACAGGCCTACATGTTTTGAGCATCAGAGCCCAACCTGGCACACAAATACCCGTGTATTAGTCTAATTAATTGTTAGATTATTACTAACCTGTTACACGTTGATGAACTTCAGCTGTCCCATTAGACGCATAAAGGAAAAAATAAATAGCATAAAAGATTTAACCACAGACAGCTAATAGAAAGGCCAGGCAATCAGAAAAGATGAGAAGCCAAGCTGTAAATACTTTTGCAAACAGGAGCAACCACAAGTGTCAAGCTTTAGTTTCAGACTTTAAAGCTCCTGCGACAGAAAGAAACTTTTGAGTTTCAATCTTTTTTTTTTTTTTTTCTCCCCCAGTTCTATAAAAACCTACTCAGAACACGGAAGCAATCAGCTAATGGTGGCAAGGACGTGATTTAGTGTAATTCAGAGCTCTCACTCACCTATTAAGTGTGGGGATGATGAATGGGATGTAGAGTCAGCAAAGCAGCTCCGTGATTTACCCACCCTGTCTCTTCCCAGGACAATGAACCTCCTCAAGACCAGCCCGCGCAAACCCGGAAACACACGGATTTTCCCAAAAAACTTACAGCCCTTCTGCACAAGTGGGTGGCAGGAGAAGTGTTACCTTCTGCTCTGGAGGGGACACTGCCACGGGGGGCTCGTCCACCAAGGACTCGGTGCCGTCGCCGAAGAGCCGCCGGCAGCACACCAGGGTGAACGGGGGTGGCACCTCCTTGAGGAAGGTGACAGCCTCCCGCCGGGACTTCCCACACAGCTGCACCCCGTTCACCTGCAGAATGGGACCACACATCCACACAAAGAGAATTAAAGGATAGCTACCAGATTATTTTAATTTTCTTTTTTAAATTTTTTTTTGGCGTACATTTTTCCCCGCCCGAGCCTCAAAGTCTGATTTTACCTGGGGATTCCGGCACGGCTTGCACGGTTTTGTTAACATATGCTTCTGAAGAATATATACATTACTGCAAACCTTCACCCCCAAGATCTTGTGACTGCTGCATCATGTCTCTCTAGCCTCCTCTAACTTCTTTTCTGCTCACCACTTCTCCAAACCTAAACCTTTCCTAGAATTCTTATCTCTTTCTCACCTGTTTCTTTGCTGGGGATCTTTTTTCGGTGTTAGGCTTACGTGTTTGAATTTAAAAAGATAAAAGAATTAATTTTCCCCACAATATTTTAAGCAAACACAGGTTCTGAGCTCCGATCAAAAAACCTGAAGTCAGAACTACCACAACGAGCTTGAAAGTTTGGCTCAACAACCTTAGAGGTGTTTTCCAACCTTAATGATTCTCTGATTCTAACTTTGCCAATTTAAAATGCAACAAAGTGACAGAAACTAAAACAGATCCTACAGAAAACAGGTGAGAATGTTTGTACAGTAAGGAAGAAACCAACTACAGTAAGCAATTAACCAGAAAGGCCTGACAAGGGTCAAAGCCTACCATACCATAAACTCAAGACTGTGAGTGATAACAGATCATTGTAAATGGATGTTCTAAACCACAGACTTTGAAAAAGAAAAACAATAGAGAGATAAGATAGATAGATAGATAGATAGATAGATAGATAGATAGATAGATAGATAGATAGATAGATAGAGGGGCTTTAAACATGGGATACTGCAGTAGCACTTTTTTTGTAGCTGTTCCATCCTTGGAAATGTCCAAGGCCAGGCTGGACTGGGCTTGGAGCAACCTGGGATAGTGGAAAAAAAAAAAAAAAAGAGGGATTCATCCTCTTTTACCTATTTTATAACCTTTATATCCTGAGGGTTCCTCTCTCTTCACCACAGGGGTGTCCCTAAATAGGAGGACAGCAGGATGCCAGCAGGTGTCATAAATCACCTGTGTTAGCCAGCACTGCAGCCCCAAATAGCAGGGCTTTAACCCAATTACTGCTGTGGACTCAATCCCAACACCTCACGTGCTCCAGGGATTTCTTTTAGGCTGCCTCAAGCCTCTCCCACAACTGCTGGAGTGCAGCCACTGATTTTGGGAATCCAGCACCTCATCCAAGCCACTCCACAGCAGGAACCAAGGCACAGCAAGCAGGGATAACTGAGGATTACCTTCAGCCCTTCCCTCCATACCCACACTGCAAAGGAACCCACACCTGATCCCAGAAAAGAGAGCATGGAAACCTTCACCAGACATGGACACACCTTTGTATGTGTGCACTCGAGGCAGAGCCTCTCCATAAACCTCCCAGATCTTGATGATCAGAGGGATTCAATCTTATTCGAGGCTCCACAGCAATCCCACTTTAGCCAACATTTGCTTCCTGATCACTTCTATTTTTCCCCCTCCCCCACTTTGTGCTTTTTGCAGTGTAAATATAGTTTGGACTGCTGGGAAACACAGAGCTCCTCTCCCACTCTACATATCCCAGCCAAGCAGAAAAATGGAGAGTGGTGGAACTGGCCTCCACCACGGCAAGACAAACTGCTCTGAGCTTTTTCTGCAAGAATTACAGCAAGTGCTGAGCTATCAGCCTCATCCATTAGTTAATTATTTAAGCAGAAGGATCCACACGTAAGGATTTTTTAATGCTTGGAGAGTGGCAGCGTGGTGGAAAGCTCCCAGCACTTCTCAGCATCCCGTGATGGATGGGGAAGAGCTACTGTGCACCCTCCCCAGCAGACCTGGGGACTCCCATTCCTCCTCCTGCAGCTGCCAGAAATCAGCCTCTGAGCAGGCAAGGTGCCCTACACCCACTCATTCAGCACATCAGCCAGCCAGCCCTCAAATAGCAGGGAAATTGTACAACAAAAGGGCACAAAAAAGCAATTTACTCCTGAAAAAGAACACAATGGAATTAGCTGAAATGAAGGGCAGGGGAGGGGTATTATTGTGCTGTCTGTCATAATTCAAACACATCATTAAAAATAATCAACATTCAACCTCACTGTACATTGAAGGGAAAAAAAAAAAAAAATCCTTGCTGATCATATTTCAATCCCAAATGTATCAGGCCCAGGTAAGGCTGCTTGTTTGGGGAATGGGGCTGTCACTTTTTCCACTGCAAACCCCTATTTAAGGGGATTTATAACTTGGCTGCAAAAACACAGTCTGGGCTAAACCTGGTACTTATAGCTTTAGCCCCAGAGCACATTTTTATTTTGTTGGGGGCTTTTTCCCAACTATGGAGCAGCAAAAAATTTACACTCACTAGGTCTGGTCATGCCTGTGAACTTAATTCTGAGTACAGAGTAATACATAAAACTGTTAAATATACACAATTAAAGTTTCCTAAGTTACTCTACAGCACTGCATTATTGCTTTTTCTATAAATTTTTTTTGGTTTAGTGGCCAAGCAATTTAAACGACACTTCCAGCATTCCATTAATCCCTTCCTTCAGGAATCAAGATTTCCTCCATTAAGCAATAAGAAAATGTTTTAAGTCTTAGTGATATCAGTATGAATTTTTGATGTTAGAGGGTGAAGAAGTAAAAGCAAAATAGCTGTACACCTAACAAATCAATCTTTCAGAAGGCCTAATTCCATTTCCATTAAATGTTCTTTGCATCCACTAAAAAAAGGTTCCAATATCAAAATACTCCACAAGGAGTAAGCATGCAATAAGAAATTAATGTCTTTTCACTTGCAGGCTGAGATACCAATGGATCCATGTACACACACACACTCGCAAAATAGGAATTATTTTATCAAATAATTATTTTTCCTGAGAAAATAGGTCTGGTGTGGCTCTGAGAACTCCAAAGCTGCCCCAATACCTCTTTATACACATTTAAACAAACTGATGCATTTGCTCGTACACACAAATATCTTTCAACACTCCACAAAAAAGTTTTATTGTGTAACTGAAACCACTGTTCCTAAGACTGCTGTAAATGTTTTAGGGGTGACAAATATTCAGAAAGATTATCCACCACAAAAGCTAAAGCCAAATTGTGCAAAAGACTGAGCCACAGGACTACAAATAATTCAACACCAATATTATCTCGCCCCTGTAACTCTTGATACTCATGTTAAAACATTTCAGAAAAAAATACCCATGAAGTCACTGAGAGGTCACAAGAATATGACATTTTGTCCATAAATATGAGAGAGAACAGTGAAGAAAATGAATGAATTCCAAAGCACAACTCTGCTCCCACAACTAATCTGGAATAATACTATTGCACACACAGCAGCCAAGCTAGAACTGAAGAGAAGAATTTTAAGAAGGTCAAAAAAACAGGAAACACATAATTTTTATTTTCTGTTTTATTTTTTTACCTCCAGAAGTTCATCCTCCAGTTGCAGAAGACCAAGTGCTGCAGCTGGGCTATCTGAAGCAATGGATGATATATAATGATGTCCATCAAAAGTGTCCAGCTCAACTCCTAATCTCAGAGTGTGGATGGGTAACAGCTGCCAAAAGATAAATATAAATATGTATTTAAGTCTAAATCTTTATCTACCAGGATAAGAACAGATTTAGGATTCAGTAGCTCACCAAATGGAACCAAACCCACAGTAAGATGATTAAGTGCTCACAGTGACCTCACCTGTGTTACAGCACTACTGTCCATAACTTCTGTTTACAAACTATTTGCACAAATTAAACCAACCAGTCTGTTCCTTGGGGAGAAAAAGGCAATTTGAACTGTACTCTCAAACTATTAAATTTAATGGGAAAAATACAGAGAGAAGTACCATCCAAAAGATGAGTTGTCAACAAATCACAGAAGGGTTTGGGTTGGAAGGGACCTTAAACATCATCCTGTTCCAACCCCTCTTCCATGGGGTTGGAGGAAAACAGAAGTAAAATAAATAAAGGAATAAAATAAATTCCATAATTGCCCTAAAATCTCACCACAAGATCAGCTGTCTTACTCCTTTGGGAGTTACACTACTGTGAGGTAGAAAAAATATCCATGAAGTGTCCTCTGTATGTAGTTACTAAAACTGACATCCTTTTCTCTGCAAGGGGAAATCACTGATTTTGTGTCAGCCTTTTCCCATTGGGACTCCCTAATATGGAATTTTTTTCCAGAGAAACTCCAGCCCTCAGTGCCTTAAGTCTGCTAATATCAGGAAAAGTAGAATAAAAGTGATATGCTATCCAGAAAAAGTAGAAGAAATCATGGCAGCCTGGGGAGAAGAGTTGATCAGCAGGAGCTGCTCCTTCAGTTCGGACATTTTCTGGCTTTTTATTACTGGAGTTCAAACACTGACTGTCCTGCTTCCAGAATATTCTGGATATTCAAATAAAAGGAGCAATCCACTGATCCACAGCGTTCCTTCAGAGCCATGTCCGATCATGACTTTATGGCCCTTCCCCACTGAAGTGTCCCCACAAGTGTGGGGGGAAATTAATTTAAGAGCACATCCCTTTCCCTGAGCCAGGATCACTACAGTAAAATTCTCTGTGGGACAAAAAAGTTGTTCAGCAGAGTTTCAAGCTATGCTCCATTCTGTGCAATTAAGTACTCAAAAATTTGGGGTTTATGTGCACGGTTTGAGGGTGTTTTTTTGTTGTTTGGGGGTTTGGTAATGAACAGTTAAAAGGTTCATTTGCCTGTGCTATGAAAAGGTATTGGATCAGTCCAGGAGATAAGCAGAATATTGGCAGCCTTTTCTGGAAAATATAGAGCCACAAAACCACTAAATTCCTGAAACACATCTGGAACTGTGTCTTGCCCTCCCAGGATTACTCTGCCAACATACACCAGGAAGGAAACCACCATGTAAGCCTTACCTTCGAGTACTTCTGGAGCTCTGAATCGTCTTTAAAGGGCATATCCACATTCACAACCTAAAAATTGGACATCAGAACATTTTTCAACAGTGGGACAAATAAAGACTTTACCAGAACGATGAAATTCTGGCAAAAAAAATTGAACAACTCGTGAGCAAAATACACCGCACTTAAACAATGTCACATTGATGCAAAATAATTTTAAACAAATGTTAGAAAAATCTTTCAGGCACAGAACATTTACAAGTAGGAATGTGGTGATTATGCACTATTAGCAGACTCCAATATTATCCTATTCCCGGAGCCCAAATGCCAATTTTAGTCAAGTTCAGTAATCCTGTGTAAGCACAAAATGCCATTATATTTGACACAAATACCCACACGGACTTGCCAGTCAGAATTTGAAAGTATGACAGCTTAAGTTGTTACCTCGGGCTATAGTGCAGCCATCTCCCATCCAGACTAACCCACCAACTTCTGGCTTGAAATACATAACTTTAATTACCAAATGGGAATGGAAAGTGGGTTATTTAAACCAGGGACAGGAAATCCTTTCAGTGTCTTTTTTTAAGATTAATAAAATGACTATGCTCACCACCAGTTTTCTTGTACTGTCCCTCCTTAACGGAACAGATTTATTTGTAATATTAGAAGGTTATTTACTTCAATTTTAAATGTAATTAAGACAAAATCATGGAATGGTTTGGGTTGGAAGAGCTCTTAAAGATCATTTAGTTCCAATCTAGGGCCCAGGGTTGGAATCTGGAACACTGAAGTTGAATGTTTAAAGGAAAACTACACTTGGTAGATCTGAAAAAAACAGAGCCTTGCAAAAAAATCAGGTAACTTTTCTTTGAAAACTTCTAGTTAAATAAAGATTAGACTTTCCTTCTGGATTAATTTTAAACAGTGCTTCCAGCATGTTGTTTTGCAGTACTCAGGGTGTTTTTCCTGACAGATAGAACCCATTTCATGTCCATGCACGTAACTAAATGGATTTATGGCTGGCAGCACCTCAGCCTGACACCACACGGTCCCAGCTCGGGATCTCAGCTCCTTCCTCTGGCACCAAAAAGGACCAGCAGCACAGGGCCACCAAGCCCTGTCTTCAAACACCTATTTCCTCTCAAGATAAAGACTCCTGAGAGAACCCTGTAGGCACCTGGGGGCTGAGCCAGGATGGTGTGACACAGGGACTGGCGTGTCACTCAAACTGGACATTGCTGCTGAACACAGGAGGGAGGCACAGGCAGCCAGAACCAAAAAACTACTTTCAAAATGGGATGATGCCAGGAGAGCTCCCTTCTGTTATTCAAGAGGCCCCATGGTTAACATTTTCACTGCTGGCATTTCACCGGCGGCGGCTGAAGAAGGATTTGGAAGGGTTGGATTCACCAACTAAAGCAGGATTTCATCCTCTGTGGGAAGTGTGAGAGTGCTCAGGGAGGTAGTATCAGCCCCTGGAAATGTAAGGGTGGGAATACCAAGCAACTTGAAGTGGGCAGCCAAACAGATTTATTGCACCATGTACATAATCTCACACGAGCTTCAGATCCTAAAGGAGTGCTAATGGAAAGAGGGGAAGCGAGTTTCTCAAGGCAATTCTTAAAGCTACTTTAAATCTCCCAGCGAGTGACTGGAACGATGGCTACTCCAAGTAGTAAAAATAAGTGTCTCTAAATCAACTGGACAAGCATTGCAAAGACAAACAGGGCATTTTCTTGGTGGTGCTGAGAATTTTTTCAGGCTTCGGAAAGAACGCTGTCCCGAGGCTTTTCTCTGTACTGGCTGGCTCACCCAGCACTGAAAAGCACAAGTGAATTACAATTTCCATCAACTCCTCGTGAAAATTCATCAAAACAATCTTTTGCTAGGCAATTATTTAATATGAAGTGAAGAAATATCTACTAGACACTGGCACCACAAAGTTACACTGTTGAGAATTACTTCGTATTTTCCCAGCATGTTTGAGAATCATTCTTTCATTCTTCAGATAAAATGGTAAGATTCTTCTGAAAACGGAAGTTCTATCCTGAGCCTTTTTTTAATTCAGTGCCCAGCAAAATAAATAGATCATGAATGAAATAATTAAAATGCCATATATTTTAAGTGGCTGCTGTGATGCAGATTTAACAGGACAGCTGATTTCCTTAAATCACTGTTCCAGTCTCGTATTTGTATAACAATAGTATCTATATAAACAGAATAAAATAAAAGGGCAAATCCCCCAACTCATTATAACATACATTTCAGCCCTGACGTTGCAGGAAAGAAAATCTGATGTTTCTGATCTGTTCCAAACACTGAACTGTTCTATAAACAGCCTGTGATGCTAAGCTCACAGATCTGTAATTTAAAGAAATAACATTCATGAATGTAGTTTATTGAAATAAAACATACCATAACTTCGTATTCTGGTCCCAGCAGGTTTTCCCACTTGGATTTCAGATCATGTGCTGGAAGGAGCGGGACTCTTCCTAAGTATGAAAGCGAATATTAAATTTTCAAGCATATTGTACATTCAGAAGTACATTTACTTCTAAATACTCCAATAAAAATTCAGTGTAAATAAAAGATTAGAGGGAATAATCCCCAAAAGGGAAGCACATTAAGCTGAGTCTATCAAACGGCGCAAATCAAAAATGTCTTTCTTAGGAAAACAATGCAAAATGTCAGCTCCTGTAAAAGTGTGATTTATGCAGCTGAGAGGCAGGAGAGGTGATGCTTGGTGATGAGATGTGAGTTCTGTACCATGCAGTAGTGTAAATAAATCATTCTTTCAGGCTGCAAAACAAATTTCACACAACTTCAGCATTTGTTGCCGTAAAAACGCTTCCCACTCCAGGGAAACATCATCTCCCACCCAAATGAGCCCCCTTAAGAAGGAAAACACCTGACAAGATATTGCTGTTATCGAGGGGCTGTGTCAGCACAATGCAGGCACAGACTTTATTTATACATTTGGCAGGTATAAAGCCTTGTCTACTTTAATTAGGCCAGTAAGTAACATGAGCTTTAATATAAGCTCCAGTTCTAAACCAGTCTTCCGTGGGAACTTGGCTATCTTGACATTTATATCTTTTCAGCTTTCTTACTTATGCAACCAAGGCAGTTGGTTACAGTCCTGTAAGACAATTTGACAGAGCTAGACAGCAGAAAATGACTGGCTGCCCTGCGTTTGACCTCAGCCAGAAGCTCAGCTCACATATAAAGTTCCAAAGTTCCAAGCTGGAGCAATGTGTAACTGGTAAGAATCAAGCTCTACAGCAAATTCCATCCAGCAGCGACAGCAGCAGCATCTGGGGGCTGAATTACCAAAAACTGGTTTGTTTTGTTTTTTTTTTTTCCCCCCCACTGAATGGCTGCAGTAGTTTGTCAGATGTCTAGACAAGGCACAGACCACTCGGCGTTGCTGCTGTGTCGCCCTGAAATTCAGAATGTAAAGCACAAGCCCGGGTTCTGCACACAACCAGTGAGTAAAATACCTCGGGGTGGGGGGGGAATTGTGAAGGCACCACGAGGAGCTCAGAGCCCACCAAGAGCAAAACCCTGCACAAATGGCATTGTCAGGCTGCCTCTGCTTTCAGCACCTTCGCAGACTGCAAAGATAAAGCTCTGCAATACAATCCTCATTACACGCTTTTGTAACTTTGAAGTTTTCCACTCAATAAAAACAAAGATTGAAGTTTACTTCTGCGACAACACAGCCCACCCCTGTTCTCTCCAGCTCACTTTCAGCCATGCCAGACAGGCAAATTCTGTCTGATTTGCACAGAGGAACCACACTGCTCAGAGCCCAGCAACTGAGGTGTCACTTGGAAATATCCAGAGG